>NC_135822.1:52920301-53257801 GCF_964213995.1 Mustelus asterias
GAATGGGATGTAGTGATTGAGGAAAATGGGATGTAGTGACTGAGGGGAGTGCGATGTAGGGACTGAAGGGAGTGGGATGGAATGACTGAGGGGAGTGGTCTGTAGTGTCTGTGATGAATAAGATGAAATGACTGAGATGAGTCGGATACAGTGACTGAGGGCAGTGGTATGTAGTGACTGAGGGGAATGTAATGTAGTGACTGAGGAGAATGCTATTTACTGACTGAGGTGAGTGCGTTGAAATGATTGAGGGTCGTGCGATGTAATGGATGTGGGGAGTGAGATGGGGTGACTGAGGGGAATAGGAAGCAATTTCTTCGGGGAGTGGGATGTATTGAATTTACGTAACAAGCAGCCTAACGATTAAGATGCTTTCTAATCTGTGATCGCCCATATCTCCTGCCTTGTCACAGATTCAAGCACAACACCAACTGCGGGAACGAATGATGCATCACTCCCAAAATCCACTTACCCAGGATCACCATTCGTAACAGAATCTCCAACCACAAGTGTCAATCTGCTGCTAGTTCATTTATTTTTTCTGTATTCAATACACACAAAATATAATGCCTCAATTCCCGACTTTGGTGAGTGAATGTTGCGGCGAAGGGCAGTGGTATCCTCCTCCCATCAGTCGCTATGTTCCTGTGCTACCAGTCACAGAGTAAAGAATGGCCATGATTGGAGTCTGGCATTGTCACAAGAGGTGGAGATTTAAAGCTTTAACATTGATGATAAAGGAAGTGTGGGAGAAAAGTGGAGATGTTAAGCGGGGGAAATAGAACTGGGAGGAATGCGATGGGATTTTAATTCCCTAGTCAAACAGTTCAGAAACAAATATTTAAAGCTCATCCACATCCGAGTACTGAACATCCACGCCACTCCAATCGATCGGCTCCTTTGGACATTGATGCTTGAACATCTGCTTCACCTGGAAAGACTAAACTCTTGTTGTTTTCAACTTGCGAATGCAGTTTCTATTGGGTTTAGATGCTGAGTACCAGACAATAAAGGTGGAGGTTACTTCGGTGACAGAACTTGATGATGAAACAGCGATGAGGGTGGTTTTGCAAAAGGTGAGACTGCATTGCAATGAGGGCCAACACGAGAGAGGCCACATCTTCCCTCTCACTGTCTGCATTCACTGATTGCTGACTGCATCTCAGAATTATTAACATTTCCCATTGCCCCCTGTTTCAGGCACACTTGCGACAATTAACAGGCTGAAGACGGGCTGAATGGCCTCCTAATTTTCCTAACAGTCTCATGATGAGCTGAATGGGTTGTTGGTCTTTCCCTATCCCTCTCTGTCTGCCCCCTCTCTCTCTCTCTTGCTCTCTCCCTGTTGAGCTCTCTGTCATTTCCTCTCTGTCATTCTGTGTCCCTCTGTCTGTCTATATTTCTCTCTGTCTGTGTGTGTGTGGCTCAGTCTGTGTATATTATCCTCTCCATCTCTTTCTCCGTATCTCTCACCATCTCTCTCTGTTTCTGTTTCCGTTAGTCTCCATCTATCTCTGTCTGCCTCTCTGCCACTGTCTCTCTCTCTCTCTCTCCCTCCAAAGCTCTCTCCCGCTTTCTGTCTCTGTCCATCTCTCTCTTGCTATTTCTCTGCCCCTATCTATCTCTCTGTCCCTGTCTCTCTCTCTCCCTCTCTGTCTCTCTCTCTGTCTCTCTTTGTCTGTGTCTCTCTGTCTCTCTCACATTTGGTCTGTCTGTCTCTCTCTCTACTTCACTCTCTATCCCTCTCTTTCTCTTTCTCGCTCTCTGTTTCTCTCGCCATCTCTCTATCTCTCTCGCTCTCTCTTTCTATCTCTCGCCCTCTCTCTTTCTCTCTCTCTCTTTCTCTGTCTCTTTCTCTCTCCTTTCTCTGCTCTCTCACGCACCGTTTTTCCTCTCTCTTTTCCAGGAGCCAGTCGATTGGAGTCGGGTGGATGTTCAGCACTCGGATTGTGGATGAGCATGATATCTGAAGGTGATCCACCCTTTTAGCGAGCATCCAGATCCTGTGATCTCAGTGTGATTTCAAGACTCGCTCTATAGCGATTGAACCTTAACTTCAGCTTGTTTCACCCAAGCAGAGGGTTCATCTTCAAATATGTGGGTTAACCTTAAACCCATATTGATTCCGATTTACACTGCAGGGATTGGGAGCTTTAAATATTTGTTTCTGAGCTGTTTGAATAGGGAATTAAAATCCCATTTTTAAATAATGCTTGCTGGTCAGTTGAAAGCAAACTGTCCAGTTCCAGTGGTCTGCTACTTACTGTTGCTGCAAGTTGATGTAAGATCTCCTCTTGTCTAGAGCACTTTGAGATTCAAAGAGTTGTCATCCCGGATAACAGGGACAAGGACAACAGATGGCCCTTGTGGAAGGAGAACATCTCGTTATATATCATCACTTGAATGAAGGTTTCTGCAGATTGGGGACATTATTTGACACAGACATGTACAGAAGGGTCGAATTTTAATGATGTGTGACAAGATGGCAATGGTTAACCATAGTTTCTTGCAATTAAAACATTACACTTTGTGGGTGCACGATCTTTCTTGGCAACTCTTCTCAATAAAGCTATGTACATGGTGATTGAACGTTCCAAGCGTTTCTCTATTTGGGTGGACTGTTTACAGTCCATGATCGTGGGGAATCTCTCATTCCCGGGAAGAGACAGGCACAAGATGCTGCCTGGGCTGCAGAGTTTTAGTTATGAAGAGAGAGTGAATAGTCTGGAGTGGCTTTCCTCTGGAACAGAGGAGACTGAGAGGGTGAACATGATTGAGATGTGTACAATTATAAGGGGCATCGATCGAGTGGACAGGAAGAAACTCATGGCTTTGGTGAAGGGATGAGTGACAGTGTGGGGGGTTGGGGGTGGGCGGTGGGGGGGAGGTTCCAGTGTTGGGAAGGGAGAGGCATAGATTTTTGGAATTTAGAAACGGGCAAAGCTGAATAATCAAATAAGCTAATGGAAGAACATCCATGTTTGTTCGTTCAACAGATCAGGGGACTTTTAGGCTATTCTAACAATTGAATAAATGACGAGGAAATGGTGTCCGTCAGAGGATGTTTATTGATTGAGAACAATGGGCTGTTCACATTAGAAACACAGATAAAGAACACATGCATACAAGGCAGGAGACAGAGTAAGAAATCGGAGTATGTTTTTTTCCTGTTCAAAATGATATCATTGTGAGATGGCGAGGGCCCAAATACTGACCGCTATACACCCATTAAGATGGCAAAAAGGCTACAAAAGTCTCTGCGCTTCATATTAAAATTAAACACCTCTGGTAAATAGGACAGTGATAAACACCAGGTGGGACAGTATTGCCTGATATTGACACTGCAATGTTATGTGTGTGATATTATCTATTAATACACCGTCTTACTCAGAGTCCCTTAGACTTCCCGATTATGTTGCCTAAAATATTCAATACGAGTACATTATTGACACAATTGGGATTTGGCACTGAGTTGGTGCTTTGCTAGTTCTAAATTCTATTCCCAGAACATCATTACAGTGGGGAGGGGCGAGTGGATGGTGTCTGTGTGTATGTATTTTGTGTGTGTATGCTTGTGTGTGTGTGTGTGTGTTTGTGTGTATGTATGCGTGTATCTCCGTGTGTGTATATGTGCGTGAATGTGTATGGGTGTGTGAGTCTGTGTGCTTGTGTTTGTGTGTGAATGTGTGTTTGTTTGTGCGTGCGTTTGTGTATGTATGTGTGTATCACTGTTCGTGTATGTGTGTTTGATTGTGTGTATGTGTGTGAATCTCTGTGTGCCTGTTTCTGTGTGTGTGAACCTGTGTGAATGAGTCTCTGTGTTAAGTGTGTGTGTGTGAGAGAGAGAGAGTCTGTGTGTGAGTGAATGTGTGTGTGAGTGAGTGAGTCAGTGCGTATTTATGAGTGAGTGTTTGCGTGTGTCTCTGAGTGAGCCTCTGTGTATGTGTGTGGTTGCAGGAGTGGTGCTGGGCATTATATGGACTCTAGATCGTACCAGTGCATATGGGTTCAATGCAGCACAAGGATTGTAATACTGTAGCTCGTATTCTTCTTGCGTGATCTTCTCGAAGGCAGCTCTCACCCACATCACCAGACGCAGGTCAGAATCCACCCCACGCCAAACTGGGATTGAATCTGGTGCTGTTGACACCATTGCTTTCCATACAGTCATCCAGCCAACTCGCAAACCAGACACGCACGGAGTCTGGTCTTGCTGTGGCATGATCGATTTCTACAGACGTGTTGTGGCCAGGAGCTAAAGATAGTGATTGTTATGAAACCAGTTTCTTCCCATCACGTTGGCTCAGTGGCACGGTGGTACACTGGTTAGCACTGCGGCTTCACAGCGCCAGGTACCCGGGTTCAAATCCGGGTCACTGTCTATGTGCAGTTTGCACATTATCCCCGTGTCTGCATGGGTTTCTTCCGCGTGCTGTGGTTTCCCCCCAACAGTCAAAAGATGTGCGGGTTGAGTGGATTCGCCATGCTATTTTGCCCGTTACTCTCAGGGGGAGTAGCTACGGTAAATGCATGGGGTTATGGGAACAGGGCCTGGGTTAGATTGTGGTCGATGCAGACTCAATGGGCCGATTGGCCTCCCTCTGCACTGTGGGGTTCAGTGATCAGATGACTGACCACAAAACATTCCAACTCTTACCTCCTGGCACTGGCGGATGTTGGAAAGATTCATAAGTTGTTACTCAGTCTGTATGTCTGTGCTCTGAAAGTACATTTCTTGGTGATCACGTTCTGCAGTGAGACTTGTACTTGGAGACTCTGGCACAAAGGTGGGGATGCTGCCCACAGCATGACTGCATGCTGTGGGCAGCGTCCCGTCCCATCTTTCAATTCTCGGCCTCGGGTTACTGTCTGTGTAGAGTTTGCACGTTTTCCTCTGGGTGCTCTGGTTTCCTCCCACAGTCCAAACAAATTCGGGTTTTGTTGATTGGCCATGCTAAAATGCCCCTGAGCGTCAGGGGGTTAGCTTGGTAGATACGTGGGGTTATGGGAGTCGGGACTGGGTTGGAATGTGGCGGGTGCAGAGTAGATGGACCTTCTGCACTGTCGGGATTCTATGATTCTAATAGTCAACAGCTCAGGAAGCGCCTGTTGGCAGGGCTGGAGGCAAAGTTGTTGCTTCAGGCCCATGGCCATTCCTGACATCGTTTAGCAGTGATGTTAGGATGTTCTTTTCTTCTCCTTTGGTTGTTGCATGTTGTAACTCTGTCTGCACCATGCTGCTCCTGCTGTTGTACACATGTGCAGTTGTCTGTTGTCGTTTCACCAGGTTTGCACCTCATTTTCAGATAGTCCTGATGCTGCTCTTGTTTGCAGAGCCAGACATCTCCTCATTGAGGGAAGCTTTGAATAGAAGAGAATAGAATAGAAACCCTACAGTGCAGAAGGAGGCCACACGGCCCACCGAGTCTGCACCGACCACAATCCCACCCAGGCCCTACCCCCACATATTTACCCACTAATCCCTCTAACCTACGCATCAGGACTCTAAGGGGCAATTTTTAACCTGGCCAATCAACCTAACCCCCACATCTTTCGACTGTGGGAGGAAACCGGAGCACCCGGAGGAAACCCACGCAGACACGAGGAGAATGTGCAAACTCCACACAGACAGTGAACCGAGCCGGGAATCGAACCCGGGACCCTGGAGCTGTGAAGCGGCAGTGCTAACCGCTGTGCTACCGTGCCGCCCTGATCACCTTTGATCGTTAGCTTGATGGTAACGGTAGGAGGGGGGATGCATGACCTTGAAAAGGGAATGGAATCCATTCTTGCTGCTGGACCACAGAACCACAAGGAGCCCAGATGTGAGTTTTTATCACTCTTAGATTCTCAACTGGTTACATAGATTCCATTATTGACGTTAGCTTTGCTGTTCTAAATTCAATTATTTACTTGAATTCAAATAGCACTGTGCTGGGTCCTGAACTTAATTCTCTACGAAATAAAAACATAGAAATTACAAGCAGGAGTAGGCCATTTTTCCCTTTGAACATGCTCCGTCATTCATTCCTATCATGGCTGATCATCACATTCCGTATTCTGATCCCCCCTTTCCCCCATATCACTTAATCCATTTAACCACACGAACCATATTTAATTTCTTCTTGAAATCAAACAACGTTTTGGCCTCAAATGCTTTCTGTGGCAGTGAACGTTACAGATGTCCCACTCTCTGGGTTAAAATATTTCTTCTCACCTCGGTCCTAAAAGGTCAACCCCTTATCCACAAACTATGACCCCTGGTTATGGACTCCCCCACCATCGGAGAATTACTTTCTGAATCCACCCTGAGTAATCCTGTTAAATTCTATAAGTTTGTATGAGATCCCCTCCCACACGTCTAAACTCCAATGAATATCATCCTAACCATATTTTTTCTCTCCTCATATTACGTAATTCAGTATGAACAGTGCAGAATAATGAACATTATATTTGCATATCCAGTGTGGAATTTGAAAACAGTATACTGAGGAAGCATATCCTAACAGTCTGGGACTTTAGCATCATACCAGGGGCCACACTATGTTACGTATTGCGGAGACGTAAACAACTTGCCAAATCTTTTGGTTTGCTCATATTTGTTCGAATATGTTGCTAAATATAAACCTTTTTTTGATCAACAGCAACGAACTCGAAGTCGAAGAACCCATTGTTCTCAGTTTGTGTTTAACCCTGACAAACACATATTCAGAAAAATACCCGCACACACACACCCACACACACACCCGCATGCGTGCACTCTCGCGCGCACACACGCACACGAACACACACACACAAATGCACATACATAGTCATGGAGACACAAATACACGTATTTACAATGGGAGGCGATGGCCGAGTGGTATCCTCGCTAGGCTATTAATCCAGAAATTCAGCTATTGCTTTGAGGTCCTGAATTCAATAAAAACAGTCTGGAATTAAGAATCTACTGATGACTATGAAACCATTATCGATTTTCGGAAATCCCATCTGGGTCATTAATGCCCTTTTGGGAAGGAAATCTGCCGTCCTTACCTAGTCTGGCCAACATGTGACTCCTGAGCCACAGCAATGTGGTTGACTCTCAGCAGTCCTCTGAAAAGGCCTAGCAAGCAATTCAGTTTCAAGGGCAACTAGGGATGGACAGCCTGCGCTGCCCATGTCCCACGGATGAGTAAACAAAACACACACAAACACTCTCAGACATATGCACAAGGAAAAGTAGACACATACACAAACATTCACACATACACAGACAGGTATACGCAAAAGGATGCACACAAACGCACAGAACAATCTGTTCCTGTTTGATAATCGCGTGTGTGCATTGTTGGAACCCGAGTTCTGAAAGAAAATCAATTCAATAACTCATATTCTCATCATCAATGTGTCAGTGTGGGGTGATCAGTATGTTTTAATTTACAAGCAAAGGGATGGTCATTTTTTCCCCCAATCCTCAACCAAAATTGGATGAGATTAAAAATCACTGTTATCTTCAATCCATTTAAAGACATTTCTTACTTCGGCCAAAACATCACTGTCTGAGAGAGAGAAGATTAATATTTTTATTGCCTATCTAACTGATACACGGTGGCTTTTGGGGGAGGTAGTTTCAGATTTCCGCTCGCCATTCTGTGAAGACAGGTTTCCGGGCATCACATTTGAAAGGCCTGGCTCTATTTTTCATTCCACCCCCCCCCCCTCCCCCCCCCCCCCCCCCCCCCCGCTTTTTATGGACTCGTCATAGATAAAATCTCCCATCTACCCACAGGGACAAAGCATTCCATTTTCGTAACCAGTTCATTTTGATCATTCCCCAAGCATCCATAATTAAAGGAATATAGGAAACCTTGTTGTACAATGTATTGGCCTAACAATGGCATTAGAGATGTCTGCCTCTAATAGCCGAAGCAGAGGATACAAGGGCAGGGAGGTCAGACTTGGACTGAATAAAATGCTGGTTACCCGCAACTTCAGTGCCATGTGCAGCCCTGATCACAACATGAGAGAGAGGGTGTGATTCACTGGAGAGGGCACGAAGGACATTCATCAGAGTACTGCCTGGGCTGGAGCGTTTCAGTTATGAAGAACGATTGAATAGGATGGGGCAGTTTTCCCTGGAACAGAGGATGTTGCGAGGGCATCTGCTGGAGGTATCCAAAATTATGAGGGGCATGGATACATTGGACGGTGATGCACGAGTTCAATTTGTAAAAACGTCGTGAACAAAAGGGCACAGGTCATAGGTCGAAGACTAAATGGAGAACAGAGCAGAGAATATTTCATCCAGAAGGCGGTGGGAGTCTGGAACCCACTTCCTGAAAGGGTCATTGCCTCAGGGACCAGGCACCTTTTCTTTATTCATTCGTGGGACATGGGCGTCACTGGCTGCCCGGCATTTATTAACCATCCCTAGTTGCCCTTGAGAAGGTGGTGATGAGCTGCCTTCTTGAATCGTTGCAGTCCACGTGCTGTGGGTTGACCCACAATGCTGGTCGGAAGGGAATTGCAGAATTTTGACCCAATGACTGCAGAGGAGCGGCGATATATTTCCAAGTCAGGACAGTGAGTGGCTTGGAGGGGAACGGCCAGATGGTGGTGTTCCCATTTATCTTCTACCCTTGTCCTTCCAGATGGAAGTAGTCGTGGGTTTGGAAGGTGCTGTCTGAGGATTTTTGGTGAATTGCTGCAGTCCATCTTGTAGGTAATACATACTACTGCTGCTGACCGTCGGTGGTGGAGGGAGTGGATGTTTGCAGATGTGGTGCCAATCAAGCGGTTTGCTTTGTCCTGAATGGTGTCAAGCTTCTTGAGTGTTGTTGGAGCTGCATCCATCCAGGTAAGTGGGGAGTATTCCATCACAATGCTGATTTGTGCCTTGTAGATGCTGGATAAGCTCTAGGAAGTCAGAAGGTCAGTTACTCGCCTCAGTATTCCTTGCCTCTGACCTGCTCACGTAACCACTGTGTTTCTGTGGTGAGTCCAGTGAGTTTCTGGTCAATGGTTACCCCAAGGATGTTGACAGTGGGGGGTTCGGTGATGGTAACACCATTGAATGTCAAGGTGCGGTGACAACAGCGTCTCTTATGATGATGGTCATTACCTGGCATTTGTGTGGCGCGAACGTTACTTGAAAATTGTCAACCCAAGCCTGGCTATTGTCCAGATCTTGTTGCATTTGAACATGGACTGCTTCCGTACCTGAGGAATCACGAATGGAGTTCAACATTGTGCAATCATCGATGAACATTCCCACTTCTGACCTGATGACAGAAGGGAAGTCATTGATGAAGCAGCTGAAGATTGTTGGGCGTAGGATACTACCATGAGGAACTCCTCCAGAGATTATCTGGAGCTGAAATGGCTAACCCTCCACAACTACAACCATCCTCCTATGTACCAGGTATAACTCCAACCAGCGGAAGTTTTGCCCCCTGATACCCATTTATTCCAACTGTGCTGGGGCTTATTGATGTGGAATGTTGCTTTGATTTCAAGGGCTGTCATTCTCACCTCATCTGATCTGGGTTCGATTCTGCCTTGGGTCACTGTCTGCGTGCAGTTCGCTCATTCTCTCCATGTTTGCGTGGGTGTCCTCCAGATGCTCCGGTTTCCTCCCACCGTCCAAAGATATGTGTGTTAGGTGCGTTGGTCATTCTAAATTGCCACTTAGTGTCCCAGAATGCATAGCTTAGAGGAATTGGTGGACTAAATATGTGGAGTGACAGGGATAGGGCCAGGTAGGGACTGTTGTTGGTGCAGACTGGATGGGCCAACTGGCCTCCTTCCACACTGTCAGGATTCTATGATCCTATGATTCATTTAAGAAGTATTTAGATATTCACTTCTGCTGCTATAAACCACAGGGTTATAAAGACCAAAGAACAAAGAACAGGACAGCACAGGAAACAGGCCCTTCGGCCCTCCAAGCCTGTGCCGCTCCTTGGTCCAACTAGACCAATCGTTTGTATCCCTCCATTCCCAGGCTGCTCATGTGACTATCCAGGTAAGTCTTAAACGATGTCAGCGTGCCTGCCTCCACCACCCTACTTGGTAGCGCATTCCAGGCCCCCACCACCCTCTGTGTAAAAAACGTCCCTCTGATGTCTGAGTTATACTTCGCCCCTCTCACCTTGAGCCCGTGACCCCTCGTGATCGTCACCTCCGACAAGGGAAAAAGCTTCCCACTGTTCACCCTATCTATACCCTTCATAATCTTGTACACCTTTATTAGATCTCCCCTCATTCTCCGTCTTTCCAAGGAGAACAACCCCAGTTTACCCAATCTCTCCTCATAGCTAAGACCCTCCATACCAGGCAACATCCTGGTAAACCTTCTCTGCACTCTCTCTAACGCCTCCACGTCCTTCTGGTAATGCGGCGACCAGAACTGGACGCAGTACTCCAAATGTGGCCTAACCAGCGTTCTATACAGCTGCATCATCAGACTCCAGCTTTTATACTCAATACCCCGTCCTATAAAGGCAAGCATACCATATGCCTTCAACACCACCTTCTCCAAGTCTGGACCAAGTCTTGGAAAATGTGATTAATGCCCTCAGATATTTGTTGACTGGCATGGGCACAATGGACTGAATGGTTTTCTTCTATGCTGTCAAAGACTATGAACCTATTTATTTAATTGTAACCTTTTGAGGCTGGTGTAATTCCGGTGATAGTATCTTGCATGCTGCAACAGGCTAATGCAGGCTTCCTGATTTGCAGATTCCGGAACTGAATGGAAACATCCAGGCACAATCTTCTTCATACAAAAATAAAGTATTCGGTCCGTCCACATACACATCTCCACCGCCCCGCCCCCTTTATGCCTCACCATCCTCCTCCCACTCCCCCAACACAAACCCCTGGATTGAAACAAATATTGTATTTCCGTTTCCAAATGTCAAATGCTTCTGCTGCGAGAAATCTGACATGAAACAGAAATTGCTGGAACAACTCAGCAGGTCAGGCAACATCTGTATAGAGAAAAAAAGAGTTAAGGTTTCAGCTCCCAACCCTTCATCAGATGGAATCTTTGCTTCTGTCCCGTCGCAGATATTGCCTGTTCTGCTGAAAACTCCCATTAATTTATGTTTTTATTTTATTTTACTTCAGCTATCCGACCTCTATCTGCATGAGGTTGCTTTTGCACAAGGCAAAATGGTTCCGGTTGTAGAGGGGGGATAATTTAAGCCCCAGGAGAGGCAGGGGTGAAGGAAAGGTGGAGAGCGAGAGAGAGGAATGATGCTGCAGGAGAGATGGGTGAAAGTAAAAGATAATATAGTGCCAGAGGGAAAGGCCTTGATGAAAGATGGAGAGACAGAACAGCGAGATTTAAGAGAGAACGAGAGATAAAGGAGGTTGCAGAATGATTCAACAGGAGATCATGTTGAATTGGAGTAGGTATAAGCCATTAGGCATAATGACAATCAACAAGATCAAGGTGGATGTAGTAGTGACCTCAAATCTCCTCCTTGTCGGTCCCCAACCCGTCCCTATTCCCTCCTCGATTGTTGATGGAAACTCTGTTACAGAATGTCGAATAAAAATTATTGGTTCTGGGCCCCACTGCATCTAGAAAAGCGAAATTCAAATGCTAACGAGCCTCTGAGCCGAGCGATTGAAGAAACTGTGTTTGGGTGCCTGAGCATGGTGGCGTCTGGTGCTTGAGTAGAGTTGGATATGGTGATTGGCTGGAACTGGAGGTTGTGGCTGGGAAGGGCATGCAGTGAGTTGGCGCTATCTGAAGCCGTGGAGAAGAGAAGTGACTGTGGGAATCCGGATTTAGTAGCTGAGTGAACTGAGATATAGTGACTGAGGAAACTGGGATGTAGTGACTGAGGGAACTGGAATGTAATGACTGAGGGGGTTGAGATATGGTGACTAAGGAGACTGGGATGTACTAACTCAGGGGAGAGGGCTGCAGTGACTGATAGGAGAGGAATGTAGTGCCTGAGTGGAATGGAATATAGTGGCTGAGGGGAGTGGGATGAAGTAACTGAGGGGAGTGGGGTGCAGTGACTGAGGGGGGAGGGGGCAGTAACTTAAGAGAGTGGGGTGTAGTGACTGAGGGGAGTTGGATGCAGTGACTGAGGGCAGTGGTTTGTAGTGACTGAGGGCAGTAGGGTGTAGTGACCGAGGGGAGTAGGCTGTAATGACTGAGGGATTTGAGCTGCAGTGACTGAGAACAGTCGGATGCAATAACTGATGTGAGTGGATTGTTGTGACTGAGGGGAGTGGGATGCATTGACTAAGGGGAGTAGGCTGTAGTGACTGAGGGGAGCGGGATGTAGAATCTGAGGGGAGTAGTTTGTTTTTACCGAGGCGAGCGGGCTGTAGTGACTGAGGGGAGTATGATGTAGTGACTGAAGTGAGTGAGATGTTGTGACTGAGGGGAGTGGAACATCATGTCTAAGAGGAATGGGATGCAGCACCTGACGTCAGCGGATTTCTGTGACTAAGGTGATTTGGATGCAGTGACTGAGTGGAGTGACATTTAGTGACTGAGGAATGTATGATGTAGTGAATGAGGGGAGTAGGATTTGTTTTACTGAGGGGAGTGGGATGTATTGACTGAAGGGTGTGGGATGCAGTAAATGAGGGGGGAGGGGGAGCAGGGATGTAGTGACTGAGGGAAGTGAGATGTAGTGACTGAGGGGAGTGGGTTGTAATTACTGAGGGGGTGTGCTATAGTGACTGAGGGGATTGGATGTATTGACTGTTGTGTTTAGCTGAGGGAGAGAGTGCATATAATCAGCCTTTTATGGAGTTATTTGAACTAAGTGCAACGATGGGTTTGGGCAGCATGTTGCAACGAAGAGGACTTCGGAATGGTGAAGATGAACGGCAGTGCAATCATCTGTTTAAGAGAAATCATAGCATTATAGAACGTCACATTTAGTGAGAGGATTACAAAGCTGCGTCTGAAACCAATGATTTTACCTGAAGTAAAAGCAAGCACAATTTTAATAATGGCAGTTAAGGTTAATGTGGAATAGCAACACATTTTGAATGGTGAGATCGTAGACGTGAAGATGCACATGTTTAAAGCGCTATTAAATAATTCAAAAGAAAAGCAGGTTCATTTGAGAAAAGAAGATAATGTGAGGATAAATCATCTGAAATAATCCTGGGATGACAGGGTTGTCGTATGAGGAGAGGTTGGGGCAACTGGGCCGTGTAATCACTAGAATTTTCAAAATGGGAGGGTATATGATTGAAACGTGTAAAATTATGACAGAGCTGGGCAGACTGGATGCTGTTTCCTCTGGCCGGGGTTGCGGGGGCGGGCGGGCGGGGGGGGTGGAGGTGTGGGCTTCGAGAACAAGGGTTCGCAGTCTCAGGATACGCGGGCGGCTGGATAGGACAGAGACGAGAGAATTCTTCAGTCAGAGTGTGGTGAACCTGTGGAATTCTCTGGCATAGAAAGTTTTGGAGGCCAAGTCACCGAATATATTTAGGAATTGGATTGTTTAATTCCATAGATGTCTAAGGATACGGGAATACTGTCGGATTGTGGCATTGAGATACAGTCTCAGATATGATCATATTGAATGGTGGGGTTGACTCGAAGGACAGAATGGCCTACAGCTGCTCATGTTTTCAATTGCTACCCCTCCAAAACAATATTTTTTCTTTAATTTTCCGCATTAACGTGTCACACTGAATAAAATTACCTCAGGGACAGTCTGGCCACAACTTCGTACAGGTTAGCACTAATTTTAACCAGGTATTTCATTACCGGCTGCATAAAAACGCATTTTCACATTCTTGAATGGTTGCAGGCATATATAATCCCAATTCCTTCCTCCCAACTCTCTCTCTCTCTCTCTCTCACTCTCTCTCTCTCTCTCGCTCGCTCGCTCGCTCGTTCTCTCTTTGCCTTTCTCTTATTTACATGTTTTATGAAATAATGATTGTATCTATGGCTCTGATATGAAAGGCCTGTTATCCTCACGCTCTCATAAACAAAAATACCCTCATGTTTTGTTTAATGTTTCACGTTTTCTTTATCAAGAGACATGCAATATGGAAATATTTGCCGGGAGGGACGTAATTATTTACCAACCCGGGCATTCATCAAAGTAATTAGGTTTTATATTGTTTCCAAAGCCTCACAATCAACCATGTGTGTGGAGCAAATAAATGGGACCATTAATCCAACAGGGTTATTGGCTCCAACGATTATTGTACAGCCATTTGGTTGAAGTTCCCATTTATTTGCGCTTTATTCCTCTACTTATAAAGTCCAGCATATTGCTCATTCGAACTCCTCGAAACTTCAAACATTTCCTGTGTCATTTCGCTCTCTCTTTCTTCTCGTTGTGCCACCTGGTAAATCAAACATAATTCAGACGTCACACCAGTCCTCCCCATACACAATTGTTCAGTAATGGTCAACGGTCTGCCAGCTCCACGCTCGCATTGATAATCTACATGTTTTATCCTATTAACGTATCTTGGGTATTTATTGACATTAACCTGATTTAAGATGTCATCACCTGCCCCAATATTAGCAGGTGAGTAAATGTCAATGTTGGGATAGCAATTTCTGTTCAGTGGCTTCACAATGTTGCGTGTGCTTGTCGATTCAAATATTCTCTCAGTTAGTTTCATGTTGTTTGCATCTGATGCTCAATATGTACGTGTGCTATTTCAGAATGCTGGTCTATATGTGTGACATTAAGCGTCGATTGTAGCTATGTTCCTACCAGCGGCGGAAAAGTTCAGTCCCCCTGCCATTATAGGAGAAAGTCTTACCAACTGTGTTTGAGCTGAGCAAACAGAGATGGATGTTCTACATTTTTTCTTGCTGGATTATTCTGCTTCTGTCGATTTCTCTATTCCAACAACATCTTCCCATTAGCAACCTCATATTATTCACCTTATTTATTACTTCCTTAACGTCACTGTTTATTCCAGCATTTAGAGTCATAGAGGTTCACAGCATGGAAACAGGCCCTTCAGCCCAACTTGTCCATGCGGCCCATTTAAAACAAAACCCTAAGCTAATCCCAATTGCCCGCATTTGGCACATATCACTCTTTACCCATCGTGCCAATGCAACTGTCTAAATGCTTTTTCAAAGACAAAATTGTACCCACCTCTACTACTACCTCTGGCAGCTTGTTCCAGACACTCACCACCCTTTGTGTAAAATAATTACCCCTCTGGACACGTTTGTATCTCTCCCCTCCCACTTTAAAGCTATGCCTTCTAGTTTTAGTCTCCTCTACCTTTGGGAAAAGATATTGACAATCTAGCTGGTCTGTGCCCCTCATTATTTTATAGGCCTCTATAAGATCATTCCTCAGCCTCCTACGCTCCAGAGAAAAAAGTCCCAGACTATCCATCCTCTCCTTATAACTCAATCCATCAAGTCCCAGTAGCATCCTAGAAAATCTTTTCTGCACTCTTTCTAGTTTAATAATATGCTGTCTATAATAGGGTGACAAGAATTGTACACAGTATTCCAAGTGTGGCCTGACCAATGTATTGTACAACTCCTGTATTCAATGTTCTGACCGATGAAAGCAAGCATGCCGAATGCCTTCTTCACCACTCTGTCCAACTGTGACTCCACTTTCAAGGAGCTATGAACATGTACCCCCAGATCTCTTTGTTCTGTAACTCTCCCCAACGCCCTACCATTAACTGAGTAAGTCCTGCCATGGTTCAATCCACCAAAATGCATCGCCTTGAATTTATCTAAATGAAACTCCATCTGCTATTCGTTAGCCCACAGGCCCAATTGATCAAGATCCCGTTGCAATTGGAGATAACTTTCTTCACTGTCCACTATGCCACCAATGTATTGCCCATTCCCCATTACCCTCAAGAATGTGGCGGTGGCTCGTTGCCATCTTGAACCCACTGCCGTCTTTGCCTTTGTGGCACAGGTGCACCCAAAGTGGCTGTGAGAGAGGCACTGCCAAGATTTGACCCCGAGACGGTGAGGGATGAGCCGATATTATTCCAAATCGGAATCGTGAGTCATTTGGAGGGAAGCCTCCAGATGGATATGTTGCTCTGTGCCTGGTGCTTTTGCCCTACGAAATGATGATGGTCATGTGTTTGGCAGGTGCTACATAAGGAACTTTGGTTGATTCATTTTGTGCATCGATGTAGAAGGTACATAGTCCTGTCACTGTTCGTCAGTGGTGGAGGGAGTGAATGTTGGTCGGAGGGATAACAATCAACCGGGTGTTGCTTTGTCCGGAATGGTGCTGAGCTTCTTGAGTGTTTTTGGAGACATGCTCATCCAGGCAAGTGGAGATTATTCCGTCACATTCCTAATTTTCTCTTGTAGATGACTTACAACCATTTGCGGAATTAGGAGTTGAGGTTCTTGCCGCAGATTGCATAGAATCTGACCTGCCCTGGTAGCCATGTTTTCCATATGGCAACTCTAGTTTAGTGTCTGAACACAGGTAACTTCCAGGATGTTGGAGGTCGGGTAGTCAAAGAGGGAAATGCTATTCAATGTCATGGGGCGATGATTAGACCATCTCTTGTTGAAAATGACCATTGTCTGGGCAATTGTGTGGTGCGAATGTTACTTGCCACTTGCCAGCCTAAGCCGGGACATTGTCCAGGTCTTGCTGCATTTAGAGCTGGATTGCATCAGCATCAGACGAGCAATTCTGCCAGTCCCACGTGATTAACATTTAGTAGAACATAGAACATAGAACACAGAACAGTACAGCACAGAACAGGCCCTTCGGCCCACGATGTTGTGCCGAGCTTTATCTGAAACCAAGATCAAGATATCCCACTCCCTATCATCCTGGTGTGCTCCATGTGCCTATCCAATAACCGCTTAAATGTTCCTAAAGTGTCTGACTCCACTATCACTGCAGGCAGTCCATTCCACACCCCAACCACTCTCTGCGTAAAGAACCTACCTCTGATATCCTTCCTGTATCTCCCACCACGAACCCTATAGTTATGCCCCCTTGTAATAGCAACATCCACCCGAGGAAATAGTCTTTGAACGTCCACTCTATCTATCCCCTTCATCATTTTATAAACCTCTATTAAGTCTCCCCTCAGCCTCCTCCGCTCCAGAGAGAACAGCCCTCGCTCCCTCAACCTTTCCTCATAAGACCTACCCTCCAAACCAGGCAGCATCCTGGTAAATCTCCTCTGCACTCTTTCCAGCGCTTCCACATCCTTCTTATAGTGAGGTGACCAGAACTGCACACAATATTGCAAATGTGGTCTCACCAAGGTCCTGTACAGTTGCAGCATAACCCCATGGCTCTTAAACTCCAACCCCCTGTTAATAAAAGCTAACACACTATAGGCCTTCTTCACAGCTCTATCCACTTGAGTGGCAGCCTTTAGAGATCTGTGGATATGAACCCCAAGATCTCTCTGTTCCTCCACAGTCTTCAGAACCCTACCTTTGACCCTGTAATCCACATTTAAATTAGTCCTACCAAAATGAATCACCTCACATTTATCAGGGTTAAACTCCATTTGCCATTTTTCAGCCCAGCTTTGCATCCTATCTATGTCTCTTTGCAGCCTACAACAGCCCTCCACCTCATCCACTACTCCACCAATCTTGGTGTCATCAGCAAATTTACTGATCCACCCTTCAGCCCCCTCCTCTAAGTCATTAATAAAAATCACAAAGAGCAGAGGACCAAGCACTGATCCCTGCGGCACTCCGCTAGCAACCTGCCTCCAATCCGAAAATTTTCCATCCACCACCACCCTCTGTCTTCGATCAGACAGCCAGTTACCTATCCAATCGGCCAAATTTCCCTCTATCCCACACCTCCTCACTTTCATCATAAGCCGACCATGGGGGAACTTATCAAACGCTTTACTAAAATCCATGTATATGACATCAACTGCCCTACCTTCATCAACACACTTAGTTACCTCCTCAAAAAATTCAATCAAATTTGTGAGGCACGACTTGCCCTTCACGAATCCATGCTGACTATCCCGGATTAATCCGCATCTTTCTAAATGATCGTAAATCCCATATCTAAGGACCTTTTCCATCAATTTACCAACCACCGAAGTAAGACTAACCGGTCTATAATTACCAGGGTCATTTCTATTCCCTTTCTTAAACAGAGGAACAACATTCGCCATTCTCCAGTCCTCTGGCAACATCCCCGTGGACAGCGAGGACCCAAAGATCAAAGCCAAAGGCTCTGCAATCTCATCCCTTGCCTCCCAAAGAATCCGAGGATACATTTCATCAGGCCCAGGGGACTTATCGACCTTCAGTTTATTCAAAACTGCCAGGACATCCTCCCTCCGAACATCTATTTCCTCCAGCCTATTAGCCTGTAACACCTTCTCTTCCTCAAAAACATGGCCCCTCTCCTTGGTGAACACTGAAGAAAAGTATTCATTCATCACCTCGCCTATCTCTACTGACTCCATACACAAGTTCCCACTACTGTCCTTGACCGGCCCTAACCTAGTGCAGGGCGTTGATCCAATGAGAGTGACAAACCCCACAGCACAGGGTACCTGTCATTGTGGATTAAGCAATTGAACTGAACTCACTGTATCTCGAACAGCGAGGCTGCCTCAGGAGGGTCGGGTAAACAAGTTGGTATATAATAAACTTTTATAACAAGTTGAATAGTTTGTTGGATCTCAGTATCTTCGCAAGTGTGTGTGTATTATTGGTCAGGTATCAGTAGTGGGAAGTAGATGAGATGTGTTGGAACATAAGAAGGGTTTCTATGAAGGGAGAAATGGGAGGGATATGGAGTACAGCGAGAAGAACTCAGTAAGACTCACTGCTTATCCAGCAGGGACTGGAAATGAACAGATAAACAGGGAAGCAATGGAGTCAAGGAATCTCTGTTTATAAATCAGAAATAAAGTTATTGGTCGCAAATGTTTTTGCTGTCACAGTGAGAGCGATATCATGGATTAAGTGATTTTTGAGGCAGCTGGGAGGGTTCGACGGAGAGATAATTTCTACATGAGGTGTTTCAGTGAGGGGAAGATGTAAAGCTGACCGGTTGGAAATACATTTACTCGTTGGTTCCCTGTTCGAGTTAATATATATTTGATTGGTCTCCCATTCCCTTCACTCTCTAATGCTGACACTGCTTTCTCCTTTTTAGAATATCCCCCAGTGAGATGAGGAATCTGCTGCTGCTTCTGAGTCACCTGAGTGAGTCACGCTTATGATGCAAAATAGTCATTCTTTCCACATTCAGAATGCGCCTTCTTTCTTTATGTTTGATATGGGAATGCCTCACAAGGACTTTCACAAAAATCTGTTCAGAATAAAATAAGGTATTGACAGTAAACGACAGGAGATGATTTGATCAGCAAGCAGAATGTAGGAGACTTTTAAAAGGTAAAAGAATTATAGAATCTTCGGATCATACAGTGCAGAAGAGGACCTTCAATCCATCGAGTCTGTGCCAACACGCGAGAAACACCTCTATTCCCACTTAATCCCATTTGCCAGCACTTGGCCAATAGCTTTGAATGTTATGACGTGCCAAGTGCTCACCCAGATACTTCTTAAAGGATATGAGGCAACCCGCATTTACCATCCTCCCAGACAGCGCAATCCAATCAGTCACCACCCTTCGGTCAAAACAGCTTTTTCGCACATTCCGCCCAAACTTCCTGCCCCGCACCTTGAAACTATGTCCCCTTGTGACTGACCATTCAACTAAGGGGAGCATTTGCTCCCCATCCACTCTATCCGTGCCCGTCATGATTTTGTACACCTCAATCAGGTCGTCCCTCAGTACTCTGTGATCCAACAAAAATAACCCAAGCCTATCCAACCTCTCTTCATAACTTCAATGTTCCATCCATGGCAGTAGCCTGGCGAATGTCCTCTGCACCCCCTCCAGTGTAATCACATCCTTCCTATAATGTGGCGACCAGAACTGCACACAGTAATCCAAATTTCAACACAACTCCAACATTACTTCCACGCTTTTGAAATCAATTTCAAAATTCGCCATCCTGCTAACACGCCCTTTCGTCTTCAGAGATCTGTGGACAAGCATGTGAAGTGATTCATGTTAATAAACGCGCGACAGCTAATACTGAGGAAAGGGAGTACAGTCCAAATATTAAGAATGTGCAAGAGGATTTCTCACATATGGCGTGAAGTGAGGATTGAAACAAGATCTCCCCTGGGATTTGATCATTCCATCAAGGGCATCATTCCTGACATATCGTGGCATGTCCTTGTGGAGGTGGCAGTGAGTCGAAGGAATGTATACACCATAATGATAAAAGCACATTAAGCCTGTGCAGCCATTGTGAATAAACTTCCCTCACTCACCAGGGTGGTGATGTCCAGGTACAACTGGCCACAAGTTAAAATAACGTCAACAGAGAGCTGGGGGAGCTCAGGGTTAAGGAGCGTAAAATATGGCTTAGCTGGGTAACTGTGGAATAGGCAAGGTAACACACAGATGAAGTTTTAGCAGATGATGCGTTGGCCAAAATGAGAGGGAGGCTGGATTACAGAAGTGGCCTTTATGATGCAGAGGTTATGTGCACTGAGACTCAGCTTAGTCCTGCGCATGGTAACATATTGGCGAGAAACATTAAGAAGGTAAGATAAATCCTTCACAATCTCCGGTGTTAACAGTGCGGCAGTGTATACGGATGTCACTGCAAAGGATATTCTGAGTGGTAACAGACAAGGGTCCTCCAAACAAACTGGACAAGTGGAGCGTGGTCGGATCAGGCTAGTGCCGTGAAGCCTGTCAAAGGCTGCAGCCTTTATAAGAAGAGCCATTCGGAATATCACAACACACATGCAGGATATGAGATAACACAAGAACATAAGAAATAGGAGCAGGAGGAGGCCATCTAGCCCCTCGAGCCTGCCCCGCCATTCAATAAGATCATGGCTGATCTGATAGTGGTTTACTTCCACTTACCCGCCCGCTCCCGGTAACCCTTAATTCCCTTATTGATCAGAAATGTATCTACCTGTGACTTAAACACATTTAACGAGGTAGCCTCCACTGCTTCATTGGGCAGAGAATTCGAGAGATTCACTACCCTCTGAGAGAAGAAGTTCCTCCTCAACTCTGCTCTAAACTGACTCCCCCTTATTTTGAGGCAGTGTCCTCTCGTTCTTGTTCCCTTTCTAAGTGGAAATCGTTCAGCATTCGTATAGTCTGTGACAGAGGGAGAAGTGGGATTGGAAAGGTTCAAAATGGAATGCATACTTTCATTCTGCAATTACTTCTGTTTATAGTTTACCAATTAACCGGATTTAAAATGCATTTATGGATAAATGTCTTTTAAGATTCTTATTATTGAGTGATCACATTCAATCTCCTCCCTCTTAGACTTCGTTTTGAAAGCAAGAAATTTATGGAATTGATCTACCACAGAGGGGCCCAGAAATCAAGGTTCTTTATTTGAACAAGTGCAATAATATTACCGTCAATTGCCCAGTTGCATTTATACATTACTCATCAGTATTCTGCTGTTGTATGTGCTGTTTTTATAAGTGTCCATTTGCATGTTGTTTTAATTTATTTATATACATCTGTTTAGCATTATCATATAATTAAGATCCAATTAATATGTTCTGTCTGCAGGATATTTATATTCCATACACATTGAATGTATTAGTATCTATCATATCAGCTACAGAAGCCATTTATTATTATTATTATTCATTCGTGGAGCATGGGTGACGCTACCTGGACAAGAATGTATTGCCCATCCCTAATTGCCCATGAACTGAGCAGCTTGCTAGGCGATTTAAGAGGCAGTTGAGAGTCAACAATATAGCTGTGAGTCTGGAGTCGCATGTAGGCGAGGCCAGGTAAGGATGGCAGATTTTCTTCCCTAAGTGACATTAAAATAAATTAGCTAATTGACTGAAATAAATTAATAGATGATTTAATGTTTGAAGTGATTTAAGACGGCGGCACGGGTTTGATTCCCGGCTTGGGTGACTGTCTGTGTCGAGTTTGTACATTCTCCCGGTGTTTGCGTGGTTTTCCTCCGGGTGCTCTGGTTTCCTCCCACAATCCAAAGATGAGCAGATTAGATGGATTGGCCGTGCTAAATTGCCCCTTAGTGTCAGGGGGACTAAGTAGGGTAAATGCATGGGGTTATGGGAATAGGGCCTGGATAGGTTTTGTGGTCGGTGCAGACTCGATGAGACGAATGGCCTCCTTCTGCACTGTAGGATTCTATGAATATTCGGATTCACAGTCAGAAATATAACGTATTTTTAATTTATGCTTTCATTGGGTGTGGTTGCCGCTGGCAAAGCCGGCATGAGTTCTCCATCACTTTGTTATCCTTAATTGAGTGGCTTCTTAAGGTATTGCAAAGGCTAATTAAGTGTCAGACAAATTGTTTTGCAGTTTGGGTGGCATATAGTGAGAATAAATACAGATGTCAGTTTCCTACCTCGAGGGGAATCAGTCAACAAGTTTGCTTTTAAAGACAAACAACGTTAGCATCTTGGTCACTCTGATTGAAAGTAGGTTTTAATCTCTGGTTCATTAATTGGAATTATATTTCAGCTCCTGCGAGAGTGTGGCTTGTATCCATGTTGCAGAGCATTAACCTCGGCTTCCATATTACAAATCCAAAGATATTGTCACGACGCCACTGTGACTCCAAACGTAATGATGTTATGAATGAATTACCATCAGTACAATTTGCTTATTCATAGAATCCCTGCAGTGCAGAAAGAGGCCCCTTGGCCCATCGAAATTGCACCAACAACAATCCTACCAAGGCCCTATCCCCGTAACCCAAAATATTTACCCAGGTACTCTATGCATTCGGGACATTCAGGGGCAATTTAGCATGGCCAATGCACCTAAACCACACAGCTTTGGACTGTGGGAGGAAACCGGAGCACACAGAGGAAACCCACGCATACACCCAGACAATGTGCAAACTCCACACAACCAGTGACCCAAGCTGGGAATTGAACCCGGGTCCCAGGCATTGTGAGGGAACAGTACTAACCATTGTGCCACCATGTCACTTTTTTGGCTTTCATTTGGGACTGACACCACAAAAGCATGGAATCTTGCAAAAAGTGAGGAGTCCATTCGGCCCACCATTAAATGTCTACGGACAATACAGCCACTCCCAATATATCATGTTCTTTTTATTTATCAAATTCGGTTTTGGATTTTCGCTTTATGATTCAATTCATAACGATTTCCTGCCTAAATATGTGAGGATTCATGCCCCTTTCTGGCCCGTTTTCCCCTAATCTTAACAGTGTTTCCTTTGCTTGACAAGTCCAAGGATAAACGTCTATATTTCTGAGGATAGATTGGAGAGGGTGTTTCGGTTTTCCTTGCGGAAGGATACACCACATGACAAAAACTGCCAATCAGTCGCAAATCAAATTCCACTGAGCAATTTCCAAAGGACCAGGAAACCACAGAACACAGCTTCAGTCCAGATTAAATTCAGCATGATATCAATCATATTGCCTTCGAAGCAATGAAGGACACGCTTTACAGACAACATGGTGCCGACAACATCCTGCAAAGGAACACGGGTAAAATGCATTTCTTAAAGACACAGTATAGTCACACATTTTTTAACGTCGTATAGGAGTTAGCACTGTTGCTTCGCAGCTCCTGGGACCCGGGTTCAAATCCTGGCTCAGGTCACTGCAAGGAGTCTCCCCCTGTTTGCATGGCTTTCCTCCAGGTGCTCCACTTTCCTCCCACAGTCCAAAAGACTTGCTGGTTAGGTGTATTGGTCATGATGAATTTTCCCTAAGCGTACCCGAATAGGCGCCGAAGTGTGGCAAATAGGAGATTTTCCAAGTAAATCCATTGCAGTGTTAATTTAACCCTATTTGGGACATGAATAAATCAGCTTAAAAACTAAAACTTAACTTGGATGAATTTCTCTGGGTGCCGGTGCAGGCGCTGTGTAGTGTTAACGGGTCATGCAATCATTTTCTCTGTCATCTCAATCACAGGCTCAGCCTTCACTGACCCTTGTGCAAATCACATCGTCCTGGAACAGCCCTGGAGAAGCATTGATTGTTACTGGACAACATGCGCCGGCCATTGGAAATGTGACAACCATCTTCAAAAGGAATGGTACAGATTTAAAAGGTAATATGAGTGAAAACACAATCAGGATTAATAATTAATAAGTCGAGAAAATCAGAAGCGCGCCAATGTATGCAATTATCAGAATGTCGATCAGTTGATAAAACTCCAGGGATCCTGACAGCTATGTAATGATTCTTGTTTCAGTTCTGGGAGATCGAGAATTCCAGAGACGGTGGTCCCAGATGAACACTGCACGGCAAGCTACCCAGGCTGGCCAGATGGTAATGTTGAAAGTTGATATTGGTAGTGTGACACCCTTATCCTGAAATATTCCCAGAAGTTAAAGTCTTCATTTTTGATAAATCTGATTTCAGGTGTTCACCCTACGGTGGGCCAGGGGGAATTGAGGAGGACAGTGTGTTTTAACTCGTATAATATTCGCTGCCAATGGACCAAGGAGATAAAGATCAAAAATTGTTCCAGTTACTTCGTTTATGAGCTGAGTCCCATGCCCACCTGTCATACTGTTTATTGCACAGGTACAATGGATAGATGAAGTGACAAATTAGGCTGAATCTTTAATGTCCGGTATCACTGAGAGTAATACGAATGCTGCACATGCATAGCATTCATGTTAGGTCCACTCGGAACATAAAATTCACATTTCAGAAACTAAGAGAGTGATTTTGTGAGTTAGCAGAGAGGCGTGCAGTGACTGAGACCAACCGGATGCATTGACTGATGTTATTGTGATGAAGATTATGAGGAGAGCATCACACCGTGATTGGGGGAGTAATAGTTAGTGGCTGAGGGGACCAGAGTGCTGTCTGTGAGGGAGGGGATACAATGACTGAGGGGAGTGGGATGTAGTCAATCAGGGGGGTGGCATGTAGTGACTGAGGGAAGTTGGATGCAGTGAAGGATGGGAGTGCAATTTTTTGTCAGAGAGGAGTGAGATACAGTGATTGAGGAAGGTGGGATGTAGTGACTGAATGCAATGGGGTAGTGACCGTGAGGAGTGGGATGTCGTGACAGTTGGTTGTAGTCACTGAGGGGACTGGGACTTAGTGACTGAGAGGAGCGTGTCAAAGTGACTATGGAGATTGAGATATAGTGACTAAGGGGAGTGGAACTTAATGGCTCAGGAGAGTGGGAAATAGTGACTGAGAGGAATGTGTTGGAGTGACTAAGGGGAGTAGGATGTAGTGACTGATGTGAGTGGGATCTAGTGACTGAGTGGAGTCGTAGGTAGTGACGGAGGTGAGTGATATGTAGTGACTGAGTGGAGTGGGATGCAGTGGTTGAGGGGAGCGGGATGTCGTAGATGAAGGGAGTGAGACGTAGTGACTGAGGGGAGTGCGATGCAGCACCTTGAGAGATTAGTATTTTGTACCGATGGGTAATGTGATACTTTGCATTGAAGAGGAATTTGATGCAACCACTGCGAGACTTTTATTGCCAGTACTGAGTAGAGTGCATTGTAATAACATGCATCAACTGTGCAGGCGACACTGTTTCGTGTCCTGTGGAATTTTCAACTCCAGGAGTGAATATAGTGACAGTGACTGGTGAGGGAGCGGACGTTGATCGAACATGATGAATATCTGGAGACCAATATTTTTGGAGCATGTGTTGTTTCCAGATCAGTTGTGAATCCAATGCTCATCAGTTGCCGAGGAAGGATTCAAAGACCCCCTCCCCGACCCACTCTCCCCCATTACCAGTCATCTTGAGTGGATATGCCAAGCCTGACTTTATGATGCAAGGAAGGTCATTGAAGGAGCAGTTGAAGGTCTATTGGTGAAGTAGACTATATTAAAAAGAACTGCTGCTGTGATCTACCAGGACTTTCAGTATTCCCTCAAAATACCATTGAACTCATTCGAAAAGCTCGATAGAGCCATTGAATAGCTCTCAATTACTTCCCTGAACCCATCAAATCAGCCCCACTCACCACCCCACCAATTAATAAACCCATTTCCATTATGGGAAGAGCGGTTGGCAGAGTGGTTAGCACTCCTGCCTCACAGCGCCAGGGACGCAAGTCGGACTCTGGCCTTGGATGACTATGTGTTTGTACATTCTCACTGTTTCTGCCTAGGCTTCCACGGTTGCTGCTGTTTCCTCCCACATTCCAAAGGTATGCATGATCGGCAGATTTCAATGCTAAATTATCCCTTAGTGTCCAAATATGTGCTGTTCAGGCGCAGTAGCCATGCTAAATTATCCCTTTGTCTCCAAGATGTGCAGATTAGACGGGTACGTCATGAGCAATGCTTTTGGAGGGCCAGTGCACGTTCAGTGTGCACAGTGGAACAGTGGTTATCTCTGCTGCCTCACAGCGCCAGGGACCCGAGTTTAATTATGGCCCCGGTTCACTGTCTGTGTGGAGCTTGCACATTCTTCCCGTGTCTGCGTGCGTTTCCTTTGGGTGCTCCGGTTTCCTCCCACACTCCAGAGATGTGTGGGTTATGTTGATTGGCCATGCTAACTTGACCCTTGTGTCATGGAGATTAGCAGGGAAAATATGTGGGGTTACAGGAATTTGACCTGCTTGGGATTGTGGTCAGTGCAGACTGTTTGGTCCGAATGGCCTCCTTCTGTAATGTAGGCATTCGATGGATTATTTCCACATGTATTGGGATAGAGTGACAAGCATTGATTCTTGCACACTACACAGACAATATCTACAGTTCACAGAGTAGATAGGGGAGAAGGAAATGATAGCGTGTCGAATACAATGTTAAATTCATAGCTAGGGTGCAGGGAAAAATCAGCTTAATAGAGGTAGTCAATTCAAATGTCTGATGGCAGGAGGGAAAATACTGCTATTGAATTGATTGGGACGTGTTCTCACACTTTCTTATTTTTTCCTGACAGTATAACTTGGAAGAAAATATGCTTGGGATGAGTGGAGTCCTTGGTTATGCAGGCTGTTTTTCCGCGGCATCAGCAAGTGTAGCCGGATGGGAGGCTCGTTTGTGCGATGGACTGGGTACTTCATATTCCTCTGTTGCTTCTTGCATTCTTGGTCAGAACAGGAGATATACCAAACTCCGATCCATCTGGAAAGCTTACTTTCTCTGGTTTATCTGAAAAAACTTGCTGAGAGTCGTAATGGACATGCCGAATTTCCTTAATCTTCTGAGAAAGTAGAAGGGTTGGTCAGCTTTATGAACTGCATGGGGCGACCAGAAACAGTTGTTTTTGATCTGCACCCCTAGAAACTTGGAGCAGTGGACCATTTCCACTTCATCACCATTGATATAGACAGGGGCATATGCTCCACCCCGCTTCCTGAAGTCTATGACGAGACCCTTCATTGTACTTACATTGAGGAAGGGATTATTGTCGTCACAGAAGTTAACCAAAGTCTCTATATCTTTCCTGTACTCCATCTCGTCATTTTCTGAGATCTGACCCACTACAGCAGTGTCATCAGCAAACCTGAAAATGAACATGAATTAAAATGGAATTGGAGGTTCTGCACACGGTGTGACACAGGGCGGGACGGTGCGACACAGGGCGGCACGGTGCGACACAGGGCGGCACGGTGGGACATAGGGGGGCACGGTGGTAGACTGGTTAGCTCTGCTGCCTCACAGCACCAGGGACCCGGGTTCGATTCCTGGCTTGGGTCACTGTCTGTGTGGAGTTTGCACATTCTCCCTGTGTCTGTGTGGGTTTCCTCTGGGTGCTCCGGTTCCCTCCTACAGTCCAAAGATGTGCAAGTGAGGGGCATTGACCATGCTAAATTCTCCCTCATTGTACCCGAACAGGCGCCGGAGTATGGCAACTAGAGGATTTTCACAGTAACTTCACTACAGTGTGAATGTAAGCCTATTAATAAGTAAACATAAACTTTCAGTTCAGCTCTACTCTAGTCAATATGTGGTCTATCTTTCACTCAGTACCAGAGTTGGCAAACACTGACCCATGTGAGAACCACACAATCCTGGAGGAACCCTGGAGGAGTACAGAATGTCAAGACTTCGAGTGCTCTCATCAGAAGTGTGATACCAATCTTAGTCATGGATGGTACCGGTTTAAAAGGTAATATAAAGGGAGAATTTCATCCTTCTAAACTCCATGGAGCAGAGACCCAAAAGGTGTATTTCATCTTGAAATGACCCATTCATATGGGAGCATAGGAACATGAGTAGGCCATGCAATAAACGAGGATCATCAGATCATAAGACCATAGGATGTAGAAGCAGAATTAGCCCATTCGGCCCATCGGGTCTGCTCCACCATTCGATCATGGCTGATGTATTTCTCAACTTCATTCTCCCGCCGTTTCCTCATAACCATTGATCCCTTTACTATCCCAGAAATCATCTTTCTCTGTCTTAAATACGCTCAATGACCTATCCTCCATAGCCTTCTGTGGCAATGAATTCCATAGGTTCACCACCCTCTGGCTGACAACATTCCTCCTCATCTCGTTTATAGAAGGGTCGTCCCTTTACTCTGAGGCCATGCGCTCGGATCCTGATCAGTCCTATTGTTGGAAATATCTTCCCCACGTTCACTCGATCCAGGCCATCCAGTCATTCTCTAAGCTTAAATGAGCTCACCCCTCATCCTTCGAAACTCCATGGAGCAGAGACCCAAAAGGGTTTATTTAATCTTGAAATGACCCATTCATTTGGGAGCATAGGAACATGAGTAGGCCATTCAGCCCATCGACCCTGCATGCCATTCAGTAAGATTGTGGCTGATATGTGGCCCAACACCATGTAAAAGCTATACAATACATAAGGAGGTAATTCGGCCCATTGTGTCTGCATCGGTTCTGCTGTAGTGTATCCCACCCAGACCCTGTGCCGATAACCCGATGTATATACCCCATTCATCACTCATACTACACGCCGTTGGACACCACGGGACATGGCCAATCCACCTAACCTACACATCATTGGAGTGTGTGCAGAAACCGGAGCAATCGGAGGAAAACCACGCTGACATGGTGAGAATGTGCAAACTCCACACAGACCGGTGAGTCAAGCGGGGAATCGAACCCGGGTCCCTGGCGCTGTGTGGAAGTTGAGAAAATCACTGTGCCATCCATTACCTGCTCTAGGCCCATAGCCCTTGATTCCCCAGCTCATTATAAGTAAAATGCCTATCTCAGAGTTCAACCGAACAATTGAACAAGCATCACCACGATGTGAGGGAGTTCCAAACCTCCACCACTCTGCTTGTGGAAGCAGTTTCTAACATCTCTCCTGAAACGCTGTTCCCCTTTTTAAAAATTATGGTCCCTGTTTATTGAGCCTTCAGCGAGTGGAAACAGTTTATTTTTAGCCACCCGGACCTTCCTTGAAAATATTTTATAGACTTCTTTCAGATCACACCTCAACCTTTTGAATTTGGGACTAAAAAGGCTTAAATTGTCTAATCTCACCTCGTAATTTAACCCTGACGTCCAGGCATCATTCTTGCAAACCTGCATTGAACTACCTCCAGGGCCAAAGCATCCTTGCTAAGGTGTGGTGCCATACCTGCGACAGTACTCTAAGTTTGGTCCAACTAGGTTAGTGTTCAACGGCAGCATGACATTTGTATCCCTATCCTCCAGCCCTTTCAAGAGGTGTGGGCTCCGCTGGTGAAACCAGCATTGAATTCCATCTTGAGAATGTCGCGGTGAGCTGCCTTCTTGTTTCGATGCAGTTTTTCTGAAGTGGTCTGATGCTGTGTGGCTTACCAGTCCAGTTCATTGGACACGTAAGGACACGTTGGCTGTGAGTCTGGAGACAGGTGTAGGTCAGACCTGGTCAACGCAGTAGACTTCCTTCCCCGAAAAACATTATCGAACCAAAGATGTATTTGTTAGATGGATTGGCCATTGCAAATTGCTCCTTAGTGTCCAACATGTCCATGTTAGGCAAACTGGCGATGCTAAATTGCACAAAGATGGACAGGTTCGTTGGATTGGTGGTGGAAACTTGCCCCTCAGTTTCCAAAGATGTGCAGGTTAGGTGGCTTGGCCAAGCTAAATTGACCCTTAGTGTCCGAAGATGTGCAAGTTCGGTGGATTAGTTATGGTAAATGTGTTGAGTTCGAGGTAAGGTCGGGGAGAGGGCTTGAGTAATATACTCTGCCAGACGCGGTGCAGGCATGATGGGTTGAATGGCATCATCTACTCGTAGGGACTCTGTGACACTTCTATCATTAAAACCGCGTGTTTATTAAGCCAATTGGCACGGCGACTGTGGCTAAATTCTATTTCCGTTCATAATAATTAGTTGCATTTAGATTTCCCCAGCTGATGTTCTGGGGTTGGAAGCACTGTGGGCCTGAGTGTTAACCAGGACCTGGTATTAACAGTCCAGTGAAATAGCCGATGCCACAATCTCCCAACATTTTACCTTCTGCTGGTCTCACTTTTGTTGTCGGAATAACTGCACTATCCGTTCCAGAAGAATAAATGTCTCATTGTTGTTTCAGTTCTGGTGGATGGAAGATTGCCGAGACTGCAGTTCCAGAGGGCCGCTGCTCTGCGGGCGGACAAGCCTGGTTAAATGGTAATCTCAGAGCTCTTGAGATCAGATTTGTATTCACTGCCCAGGGGCTGTTCACATCGACAACATGCTTTATGATTTATAAATCTGATTTCAGGTGCCCATCCCACCGTGGGAGAAGGAGAAGTCAAGAGGACAGTCTGCATCAACTGGAAGGAAGAGACATGCCACCGAGCCCATGAGATAAAGGTCAGAAACTGCAGCACTTACTTTGTCTATGAGTTGATGAAATTACATACTTGTAATGTCTATTGCACAGGTAGACAGACCATTTTCAAATACACTGAAGATTGACCCTGAGGTGTTGAGCCTGAACATTATAAATAACATTCATTCATTATTGACTTTAAAAAGTGAAAAACAAAGAATATATTTTTCCACAAAAACATAGCGGAAAAAAGCAAGAGCGCTCCACAATATAAATTTCTTGTTAAAAACTCAATCTACCTGATGAACTATGGATACAAGAGCCATAGCATTGACTGTTCTCGGTTTGAACTCATGTTGCGCCCTGATGTTTGGCAAATCAAATTAACTCATTCAAACTGAGGGACATAGTAAATGTGGCAGCCCCTTAAAGGGAGGGGTGGCGGGCTGGCGCAGTTGTGGGCGGAAAACAAAACTAAAGCACAAAATAAACCGAAACCGTCAACCCAAAATGTGAATAAAGATGTGACTAATACACCGCTGCCCCTGTGGTGCCCAAAAAGCATGGGAGGCATCAATGGGCCCCGTGGACTCCGCATGCTCCCTCTCCAGGGACATCCGGCCGCGAATGCAGCCGCGGCAGAGGGGCAGACAGTCAGGTCGGACAAGGGCCCTGATCTATTCGGCTCAGTTGATCAAATCCTGCTTAGATTGAACAAACCTCACTGATCTCCCTCTTTCCCGTCATAGCAATAATCATAAAGTCCGCACCTACAGATGTGTCATACAATCAAAGACCCACTGGGTCATCGCACAATAGGGCAGTGGTGATGGATGTGTAGATGGAATGTACTGGGTGTTGGTGGAGAAGTGAGCACAAGGGTCGTATTTGTGTTGGAAAGTGTAAACACTTGGGACTTCGATGTAAATGGCAGAGTGAGACATGGGAGAATGCAAGGGTGGGGTAAGATCACATAGCTATGATGCAGGAGGTAGGATGTGGAAAAGGAGATCGATAAAGAGGAGATGTTGGAAAAGGGGTGAGTGTGGCGGGTAAAGGCGATGATGGAGGTGGAATGATGTAGTGCAAGAGGTAGGGAGATATATTGACTGAGAGAGAGAGGGTTGTAACAACAGAGGCGCGTGGACGTAGTGATTGTGGACGAGGCTGCAGTGACTGAGGGGAGTGGGATGTAGTGACTGAGGGAGTGGGATTTAGTGACGGAGGCGAGTGGGATGTAGTGACTGAGGCGAGTGTGATGTAGTGAATTAGGGAGTGGGATTTAGTGATGGAGGCGAGTGGGATGCAGTCACTGAGGGGAGTGGGATGTAATGACAGAGGGAGTGGGATTTAGTGACGGAAACAAGTGGGATTCAGTCACTGAGGGGAGTGCGATTTAGTGAATAAGGGCAGCGAGAAGTAGTGGCAGAGGGGAGTGGGGTGTAGTGACTGAGGGGATCGGCTTGCAGAGGTTGTGCAGAGTGGGATGTAGTGACTGAGGGGAGTGGGATATAGTGATTGAGGAAATGGGATGAAGTGACTGATGGGGGTTGGATGCGGTGACTGAGGGGAGTGGAATGTAGTGATTGAGGAAGTGGGATGCAGTGACTGAGGGGGGTTAGATTTGTTGATTGAGGGGAGTGAGAAGTAGAACATAGAATATAGAAAAGCTAGAGCACAAACAGGCCCTTCGGCCCACAAGTTGCGCCGAACATGTCCCTACCTACTAGGCTTACATATAACCCTCTATCTTACTAACTTCCATGATCTTATCCAAAAGTCTCTTAAAAGACCCTATCGAATCCGTCTCCACCACCACTACCAGCAGCCGATTCCACGCACCCAACACCCTCTGAGTGAAAAACATACCCCTAACATGTCCTCTGTACCTAGTCCCCAGCACCCTAAACCTGTGACCTCTTGTGGCAACCATTTCAGCCCTGGGTAAAAGCCTCTGAGAATCCACTCTATCAATACCCCTCAACATCTTATACACCTCTCTCAGGTCACCTCTCATCCTTCGCCTCTCCAAGGAGAAAATCCCTAGCTCTCTCAACCTATCCTCATAAGGCATGCCACCTAATCCAGGCAACATCCTTGTAAATCTCCTCTGCACCCTTTCGTTGGCTTCCACATCCTTTCTGTAATGAGGCGATCAGAACTGGGCACAGTACTCCAGGTGGGGTCTGACCAGGGTCCTATACAGCTGCAGCATTATCTCCCGATTTCTAGACTCAATTCCTCTATTGATGAAGGCCAGTATTCCATACGCCTTCTTAACCAGAGCCTCGAACTGCGACGCTGCTTTGAGCGTCTATGAACCCGGACCCCAAGATCCTTCTGATCTTCCACATTGCCAAGCGTCTCACCCTTAATATTGTATACTTTCATCCTTTTCGACCTGCCAAAATGAACCACCACACACTTAAGTACTTAAGTAGTGACTGAGTTGAGTGGGATGCATTGACTGAGGGGAGTGGGATGCAGTGACTGGGGGGAGTGGGATGCAGTGACTCAGGGGAGTGGGATTTAGAGACTGAGGGGGTGGGATGCAGTGACTGAGGGGAGTGGGATGCAGTGACTGAGGGGAGTGGGATATAGTGTCTGAGGGAAGTGGGATGTTATGACTGAGGGGAGTGGGATGCAGTGACAGAGCGGAGTGGGATATAGTGTCTGAGGGGAGTGGGATGTTATGACTGAAGCGAGTGAAATGCAGTGACAGAGGGGAGTGGGATATAGTGTCTGAGGCGAGTGGGATGTAATGGCTCAGGTGAGTAGGGTAATGTGACTGAGGAGAGTGGGATGTCATGACTGAGGAAAGTGGAATGCAGTGACTGAGGGAGTGGGATGCAGTGACTGAGGGGAGTGTGATGTACGGGCTGAGGGGCGAGGGATGCAGTGACTGGGGGGAGTGGAATGCAGACGCTGAGGAGACTGACATGCAGTGACTGAGGGAAGTGGGATGTAGTGACTGAGGGGAGTGGGATGCAGGACTGAGGGGAGTGGAATGCAGAGGCTGAGGAGACTGACGTGCAGTGACTGAGATGAGTGAGATGTAGTGTCTGAGGGGAGTGGGATGCACTGACTGAGGGGAGTGGGATGTAGTGACTGAGGGGAGTGGAATGCAGGGGCTGAGGAGACTGACATGCAGTGACTGAGGTGAGTGAGCTGTAGTGTCTGAGGAGTGGGATGCAGTGACTGAGGGGTGTGGGATTCAGCAACTGAGGGGAGTGGGTTGTAGTGACTATGGGGAGAGGAATGTGGTGACTGAGGGAAGTGAGATAGAGTGACTGACTGCAGTGGGATGCAGTGACTGAGGGGAGTATGATGTAATGATGGAGAGGAGTGGGATGCTGTGACTGAAATGACTGGAATGTAGTGCCTGAGGGCAGTGGGGTAGAGTTACTGAGCAGAGTGAGACGTAGTGACTGAGGGAAGTGGGATCAAGCGACTGAGGGGAATGGAATGTCGTGATGGGGGTGAGTGGTATGTCGTGACTGTGGGGGTGGGAGTTAGTGACTGACGGGAGTGAGGTTGCGATAATGGAGGGAGAGCTGGACGTAGTGGGACATAGAGACTGGCTCGGTGAGTCGGATGCAGTGACATTTAATTCAAGATTTATATTGCATTTAAATGTCACCATCTTTTGTGGTGGGATTCGAACCCGGGTCAACATGAAGATTCCCGTGTGTCCCTGGATAGCTAGTCCATCGACGGTACCACTACGCCAATCTCGTATCAACATTGACCACAAAGTAACAGCAGATTGATGGTTGGTTCCGTTCCCAAATATTCACTGATGCAAGTTGCTTTAACCCTTTGTCGATTCAGGGACAGCCATACCTCCCACACACGGGGAACAATCGACTGGAGAATCCAGCGAGCTGTCATCCCTCTGTCCCAGCTCCATCTCCAACCTCAGGGAGGTGACATTGTGAAAAAGAGTCGACACAAACACTTCCCTCACCATGACCCAAGGGGACATCATTCCCCGAGGCTGCAAAAGGCGTTTATTGATGGACAGCGAAGGAGTGAAAGGGAATGTAGTGTTTTAGTGAGCTGGAGTTTTCTGTTTGAGGAAATTGAGACTGAGCAGAGGAGAGGGATGTAGTGACTTTCAAGTTCCAGAATTAAATGAATTAAAATATCAGCAGCTATCGTCGGATTCGAAACCAGATCTCCGGAGAATCCCCTGGGTTTTGGGATAACTGGCCCAATGACAATACCTCTATGCCACTGTCTTCCCTGCATTTCTCCCACAGTAACAGCAGTTTGATGGTTGGTCTGTTGTTCCTGTATGAGGAGATTGAGTGTGTGTAATCGAGGGGAAGGGTTTTTGGAGACACAAGGAGATGGGATGCAAGGAGGAGTTTGAGTGGAAAGGGGTTTGTGTGGGTGGGGGTGAGGGTGGGGTATGTGTGGTTGGGGGTGGGGGTGAGGGTGGGGGTGAGGGTGGGGTTGTGTGGTTGGCGGTGGGGGTGAGGGTGGGGCTTGCAATATTGCCGTGTGATATTGTGCAGAATCTACAAACAACACCATGCTCAGTTCCGCTTCACTCCAATCTGTTCTCTCCCCATCCCTCCAAATTCATCACAGATCCACGTACATCTCCAACACGGACACACAGCGACGCATCGAGTGGAAAATCCACTGAGCAATCATCCTCCGTCCCAGCAGCATCTCCAACTTCAAGTAACCGAATTCCTGAGAATATTCCGACTGAAATCCTCATCCCCGCCGACAGTCGGAAAATCATCTCCGGGACAACATCAGAGCACATTCCTGAAAGAGACAGAGGGAGTGATTAAGGGGAGTGGGATGTAGTGACTGAGGGGAGTGGGATGAAATGACTGAGGAGAGTGGGATGCTGCGACTGAGGGGAGCGGGATTTAGTGGGTTCGGGGAATGGGATGTAATGACTGAAGGGAGTGGGATGTAATGACTGAGGGGAGTGTGATGTCATGACTGAGGGGAGCGGAATGTAGTGACTGAGGGGAGCAGGATGCAGAGATTCAGGGGAGTGGGATGTGGTGACTTAGGAGAGGAGGGTGCGGCGAGCGAAGATATGAATCTCTGAGATAAATGGTAGATGCTGTCAAAACTTTTCATCATGAACGTTTATCAGGGATATGAGACCTCAAAAGGTGGAATAGTTCTGACTGCATAAGGAGCACGAAATGCTGATTGGTTGGTGTGTGTGGTCTTTTTTGTCAAGGCATTTGTGCTCTGGGGAACTCACAAGGATACTCATCGGTCAAGTCCTCCTTTTTGGAACAAAATGAACTCCAAGCTCTCTGAATTTAAGCAACATCTCAAAATACACTCACGATGAATCAATACATTAGCAACTTATGTCTTTGGTTCAGAATGCAGGACGCAGGCATCAAAATAAAGGTCATCCCCTACTCAACAATGACTAATATTCCATATGAATTTCAATGAATGTGTGATACCAGATATGTAGGATGCATGTCCCAGTGACTGGAGGTTAAACTCGCCGGTTGGGCGCAATAGGCACAGTACTGACTGGACTCACCCAGTCCGTGGTTTCGTAGCTCATAACATTGCGTCCAACAGTAATTGTAATTCCACAATTGGACAAAACGTACTGAACAATCACGTTTGCGCCAAGGATAACACAGCAGCCACTTCACAATTATCGATCCTGCCCGCAATGTGCCTCAAATAGACTTGGTGAAGGTAAACATTTTTACACTCTGGGTGAGTGTATGTTAAAGGAAGCTTTTCGAGATGCTGCAACTCTTCAGTAAACCAAAGCTTTGAGTGCCCTTTTTAAAGGAGCATCACAATGAGTTGACCAATTAGAATCGTGGAATCCTTAGAGTGCAGAAGGAGGCCATTCGGCACATGGAGTCTGCACCAACCAAATATTAGATTCTATATGCCAACCAATTAACACCATCCTTCCCATGCTGCACATAAGGGTGGTCCCAGTGAGACTGGGCTTTCTGCTGAATGAGCCTGGATGAGTCCCAGATTAAAAACCTTTTTTCGACCACAATCAAATATGTTGGCCCAGACGATTCTGTTGGAAGAGGAAAATTTTAGAAACATTGCCGTCACGATATTGCCCAGAATCTGATCTTAGTATTATATTCTGTTGCATGACTGTCCAATTATTGTGTTGCCCAATCGCTTTATTTTATTTTCTGTCCAGGAAAATCCGCAACTCGGCACAAATCTACTGGAAAACACCTCACCCAATCATCCACTGTCCCAGCCGATTCTCCAATCCCTGGTAGGTGAAACTCAGTGACAGAGGGAAGTGGATTGTAGCGATCGAGAGGAGTGGGATGTAGCAACTGAGGGAGGTGGGACGGAGTGACCAAGGGGAGTGGGATGTAGCGACCGAGCAGAGTGGGATGTCGTGACTGAGGGGAATGGGATGCAGTGACTGATGGAAGTAGGATGCAGTGACTGAGAGGATTGGGATGCAGTGACTGAGAGAAGTGGGATGTACTTACTGAGGGGAGTAGGTTGTAGTGACTGAGGGGAGTGGGATGCATTGCTGAGGGGAGTGCATGCATTGCTGAGGGGATTGGGATGTAGTGACTGAGGGGAGTGGCATGCAGTGCTGTGGGGAGTGGGATGCAGTGACTGAGGAGATTGGGATGTAGCGACTGAGGGGAGTGGGATGTAGTGACTGAGGGGAGTGGGATGTACTGACTGAGGTGGGTGTGATGCAGTGACTGTGGGTAGTGTCTGTGCAAGACTGAGGGGAGTGGGATGCAGTGGCTGACGGGAGTGGGATTCGGTGGTTAAAGGGAATGGGATGCAGTGACTGAGGGGAGTGTAAAGCATTGACTGAGGGGAGTGGGATTGAAGGACCGAGGGATGTAGGATGTGGCACGGTGCACGGTTTAATGAGTGTTCCGTCTGCCTCATATTCTTGGGTTGCGCAATTTGTTATGATTTTCCGCTCAGCAGTGTTACTCTTATTTGGAACTTGCTGGGTGTCTTGCGTTCCACGATCCAACTCCAGATCCAGTCCAGAAACCGAAAAGGCCCCACCCCACCCTGAGTGTTGCGCTGAGCGATGCTCCACCTCTCCACTCATTTCAGTTGCCAGAAATGATTGATTCACCAATTATCCCGGAATAGTTCATGCTTCATCCTACCTGTGTCTCCTGGCTCTTTAGCCTGACAGCCGTTGAAACGTGTGCGCACCCCGCCCCCCCCCACAGCTCCCCGCCCCGCCCCCCCCCCCCCGCCCCCCCGCCTCACCTCCCATCCCCACCCGTACTCTGGCGAAGCTTACTTCCCAATTGTGCTTGTCTAATGACTTCAACAAGGTGCATAGGTTTGCATCTCGTAGTATGAGCTCCCTGATTGCAGCGAGTAATGATGGCTCTCAATCAGAGAGCTCATACTCCAAGCTGCCAACCCCATGGGCCTCGGAAAAGTAATTACAGTTCGTCAGGTGAAGTGTGATGCATGATTTACACGGGTGACCCCATTTACTGCCTCGCCGTTTTCCTGTGCTTGTGGCGACTTGGAGTGACATTCATCACTCTCAGTGGGACTTGGGTTTACAGGAAAGGGATATTGCCTGGGCGGTTTTCCCTCTGGATTGTGCCACTCCCAAGAACCGAAGAGACCTCGATCTTTCTGGCATACCTCTTCCCTCTTCCTCCCCCCCCCCCCCCCCCCCCCCATGCTACCAGCTCTCCTACTTCCCATTGTGCCCAGGGAATTCTGCTCACATCCTGTCCTCTCAATGTTTCAGGCTTCCTATTTCTGTCGGAGGAGGACTGCAAGGCCATGAATGTGGAGGTCCAAGTGGTGTACGCAGGGGACAACAAGTTGGAAAGCTCCAAGGAAAAGGAAGCCTACCTTCGACAGGTGTAGATTTCAGAGAAGCAGGGGAAATAGAAGCAGCAACAGGCCATTCAGCCCTTCCAGCCTGCGCTGCCATTCATTATGATCATGGCTGGTCATCCAACTCAATAGTCTCATCCTCGCCTTCCATCCCACCGTCTTCATGGATCCCTTTCATCCCAAGAGCTATATCTAATTCCTTCTTGAAAACATACAATGTTTTGGCCTCAACATCTTGCTGTGGTAGCGAATTGCACAGGCTGACCGCTCTCTGGGTGAAGAAATACTCCTCACCTCAGTCCAAAAATATTTAACGCATATTGTCAGCCGTGACCCCTGTTTCCGGAGTCCCCCATCATCGAAAAGATCTTTCCTGCCTCCACCCTGTCCCGTCCTGTTAGAATTTTATAAGTTTCTATAAGATCTCCCTCCCCCCTCATTCTTCTAAACTCCAGCCAATATAATCCTAACCGACTCAGTCTCTCCTCATATCGCAACCCCACCATCCCAGGAATCAGCCTGGTAACCTTCACTGCACTCCCTCCCATGGCAAGAATATCCTTCCTCCGATAAGCTTACCGAAACTGCATACAATATTCCAGTCGTGGCTTCACCAAGGCCCTGTTTCAATGCAGCAAGACATCCCTCGACTGTACTCGTATCCTCTTGCTATGAAGGCCAACAGGCAACTTGCCTTCTTCACAGCCTGCTGAACATACACGCTTATCTTCAGCGACTGGTGTCCGAGGACACCCAGGTCTCTTTGCACATCCTCCTCTCCTAATTTATGGTCATTCAGATAAAATTCTGCCTTCCCGTTTTTGCTACAAAGTGGATAACCTCACATTTATCAACATTGTACTGCATCGACTAATTCACTGAACACCCATTCTTAAACTGTGTAGAGCTGATATCCATTATTATCCTTATCCATATTATTTGGTCATCTCTAGGTACTATTGAATACCACTATCAATTGGTATTCTTTACACATTTCTAGTTAGCACTGTTTCATCATTTATCGTTAGCATTGAATGTCCACACCGAGTTAGCGTTGATTAACCATTCCTGGTTAGCATTGTTTAACCAGTCCTTGTTAGGATTGATTAACCATTGCTAGTTAGGATTGATTAACCATTGCTACTTAGGATTGATTAATCATTCATGAACAACATTGCTCCACGATATCCCATTTTGAGTCATTAATGATCCCTTGTTAATATGAATTATGCATTATTAGTTAGCATTGTTTGACCAGTCCTCGTTAGCATCGCTGAACCATTCATGCTAGGATCTATTAACCATTGCTAATGATAGATTGATTAGCAATTCCTCGTAATTATTTGTTTATTTATAATAGTAACATGTCTTAACCATTGCTCGTTATCATTGATTATCCATACCTAATTAGCATTGTTTAACGATTGCTACTTAGGATTAATTAACTATTCCTCGATAACATCGTTTACCCATCCCTTCTTATTATTGATTACTGATTTCCAAATTTGGATAGATTAGCCATTCCCAGTTAGCACGGGGAGCAGTTTTTACTTATTCTTGTTTAAAATTGATTCTCCCTAACATTTTAATATTTCCACACAATGCCAGTTAGGATCGATTAACCATTCCTTGACAGCATGATTTAACTATAACCAATTTTCATTCACTAAAGTCCCGTTTAGTCTCGATTAGCCATTATTAGTTAACAGTGATTAATCATTCATAGCTAGTATTGTTGACCATTCCTTGTTCGGACCGATTAAACATTGGACAGATTGGAGAGACTAATAATGCCTAATTGGCACCGATTTACCAATACTCGTCGCATTTCTTAAATAGTTAGCATTGACTATCGCTAAATAAGCAGCATTATTTAACGATTGCTACTTAGGACTGAATAATCATTCCTGAAACAACAAATATTTTTCATTTTCATTAATTAACCATTATCCGCTATTAGTTTGCACTGTTTAACTATTACTAGTTAGCATTGTTTAACTATTCCGAGTTAGTATTTTAGATTTTTTTTTAGGAATTAATTAACTGTTCCTCAACGTTATTGAAAATAACTATTCTTAGCTGCTATTCAGTGATTCTGTGGAGTTAGCATTAAGAAACATCACCAGTTGGCATTGGGGAGAGGGCATTGGTAGGGGCTTGTCCCCTCTGGTGTTAAGGGGGTTGGAGATTCCCCCGGAGATTTGGGAAAGGGGCTGGCAAGTGAGTGTGAATGTGTCGCCACGCCGTCACACATGACTACTTACCGTAAAGTTCTCATCTGTTACTAGGTCCAAGATATGCTAAAGCACCATCTCCCCTGCAAGAAACTAGTGCCAACCGACTATCACAGTGAGGAAAATGGTCAAGTTGGCCAGAAGAGACAGAAATGAACCAACGAGATCAGGGGTGTCCCTGGGGAGGCAGGATTTACACCACTTTGAGGGCAATACGTGTGTGTGTGGCGTGTGTTTGGCGTGTGTGTGGTGTGTGTGCCTGAAAACCCCCAGTGAAACATGTTGGGTGGATTGGTCTTGGATGGCAGGTGAGGAGCTGGGGTCAGAGGGAGCGGTGACAGATCGGGTGTGAGGCAATGGAAATGAGGATGGTTTGGATGCAGATGAGATTATGGGATGAAGGAATGGGATGGGAAGAGCATGTCACTGGTTCATGCCCAGTGGATGAGCTATAAGATTTCTACCTGGTGTGTTTACAATGAGGGTGTGAAAGTGTTTAAAATGTGAATATGGCTATCTTTTCCTAATGTTTATACAGGTTTTAAGTCGGGAATTTCTACCTGTTCACAAATGATACATTGAGAGAATTGTACAGGTGTTTTGGAAGAGTTTACAAAGAGGTCTTGAGGACTTTTTTTTTAAAGAAACATTGAAAAGGGGTTCGTGAATGTCATTGATGGCTTACAATTGGGATTAAATTGGGTTTTGTTTTGAATTTTGATATATTCTGATTGAGTGTTTTAATGGTGGTCGAGGTCTTTGCAAATCTTTCAAATGCGTTTTTAGAATTGTGATATATTGGGGGGATAATGGCGCTTAAGGAGCCCGCTGAAGAGGCTGAAATGTATTTCAAATGTTTTTAATCAGTGATTTCGAAGTTATCTGTTCATATTTAGGATTCATAGCTGACTAAATCGGATTTAAAAGAATTTGGAATGGGTATGAGATGTTTCTAAGTAGTCGAAACATTGCTTGAGGGGTTTGGAGGCTTGTTTTCAAATATGTTTTTCAGATTTCTTTAATAATGTCACAAGTCGGCTCACTGCATTGAAGTTACTATGAAAATGTCTAGTCGCCACACTCCAGCGGCTGTTCGGGTACACTGAGGAAGAATGTAGCACGGACAATGCACGCATTTTGGAGCATCCAGAGTAAACCCAGGCTGACACTAGGCGAATGTGCAGACTGCACACAGACAGTGACCGAAGGCTGCGAATCGAACCTAGGTCACTGGTGCTGTGAGGAAGCAGTGCTAACTATTGTGCAACGCCTTGCAAGGACAGGTTAAATAGGGCTTTGAATAGGTGTGTTGGCTATTTTCAGTGTGTTTGTAACTGAGGTAAACTGGAAGAAAACATGTGATACAGCATTTAGCCCAGGGAGGTGGTGGTTATGCTTTCAGATTTACTGTGCAGGCAGTGTGCCCGGGAAAACATATCACTCAAGGGATGAGAACCAAGTTAATGAGTCCTTCCCGCCAGGAATTTGTTGCGTTGATGGAGCTGATGGAATTTGGTTTGCACAAACGCTTCCTCGGAAAGTCGATCGATGGGGTCACGTGATAATGTGACTAATGCGCAGAGCAGGGTCTGTAACAGAGGAAAAAACAGTTTTGGAGTTGCTGACGTCAGAGGCATGTGCAGTCTGTTCCTGAAAACTCACTGCCCCTCGCCCCAAAATCTCTGAAGGCTTCAGGACTGTTAATCCAATGAATCGCAAGTATGCTTCCTTTCATTTTCAAATATTATTCAACAGTTAATGCTTAAGCTGCTTCATTTGTTCGAGCTTTACTTAAACTGTGATATTAATAAAGTTTGCTTTGCATTAAAAGATCCGTAATGTGCCAGTGGAATTATTCCTGGGGTGGAACATCTTATTCTTGCATTGGTGCCAAATTTTCTGGCTTCCTTATGTAATTGGGAGTTCAGGTACACCATCCTAAAACAAGCACACTATTTTTTCGCAGCTATAGCGGGGAAGGGTGAAAATACAACAGTAGTCATATACATTAAATTAAATCTCTGCAGGATTGGCAGTATCCCTGGAGAGAGCAAGAGTCAATGGATCGAGTCTGTATGACTGCACTTCCATGGGTGGAGATCCACTTTCTAGACTGGGGGGAGTTTTTTGCTACTACAGGAGGTCTACCAGACCCATCAGTGGAGATGGGAGAGATCAGAGATCCACTGGGGTGGGCGGGGGGAGGGGGGGAGGTGGGGCGGAACAGAATGATTCAGAAGATCCAGCACAGTAAGGTGTAGATACCAGGCACATTGAGTGAAGTGCTGATTGGATTAACTTAGCAGAGCGGCTTAGTGCATGAGATGCACCAGTGTGTCAAATACAGTGCGGTGCAGATTCGGGCCTCGTCTCTGTTGGGAACTCAAGCTCCCTAGGAGCAGCCAGGGAATCGCAGGAGAAATGTCTGGAGGGTGGAGCCGACCATTTTCAGCAGCACCGGGTGAACATTATGCTGACTTCAGACTTTCAAAAGAGAGAGCGGCTCCTGATTGGTCCTTTATAAATCAGTGCCCTAAAGCCGTTCATTTGCAGATTCAAAGGAGTAGAATCTGAGCTATGGTTTGGAAGGTAAGAATTTTTTTCACACTTACTAGAGGGTAGCAAGCGAGACTTAATATTGATACCAACCTGTACAAATCAGGAGACACAGTCATTTGCTCATTTGCAGGATGTTTCTCGCAAGCCCTGGAATTTGTCCTTGTCATTTTGTCTGTAATAAGTGTCCTCTAATCGTCACTGATTAAATATTATGGGCATCGTGTTTATTTTTAATCTGGACTAATGCATCCTTATGGTCCCTTTGGACTTGCTGGCTGGAGAATGATTGACAGGTCAGGTGAGGACTTGGGACTTTTGTTTTACCACAGTACAGTCCAAGTTTTTTGATTTGGTTCAGTTGCTGACAGAAGACGGTGTAAGGAGGCTCTCTCTCTCTCTCTCTCTCTCTCTCTCCAGATGCTTTTTGGAAGATTCCTGAACTGAGAAGCTTCAGAGTTTTATTCCAACATTCAAAGGACCAATTCACACTAGGTGTTACAAAGCTGAATATCTAGCATCAAGTGAATAAACCTGCTTTTTGTGCCAAGTTTAGAAAGGGGTGTATGTCTGTGGAATGTCGTTTTACTTGGAACATCATAGATAGCTGGCTTTTAAGCTTTATACTGCATCATGTCTGAATCTTGTGATCGGTAAAAGTTATGCTCATTCTTTTTATTATATTTTAACTGTGTTATTAAAAAAACAGTGTTTGATGAACGCTTCCCCGTGGGTCACTTGAATCATTTCTGGAGTGGAACACCTTATGCTCCCCCGTGGCGAATTCAATGTAAAAAAAAAGTGCAGGATTTTCCAGTCGCCCTCCCCTCAAGACCGGAAAGTCCCACCCGTGGAGAACTGGATAGGTGTCCTGCTCACTAAGATTCCCGTGGCGAGCAGGACATTCCGCCCTTACGGCCGAGGCTGACTTCAAGTAACACCTTGGAGTTCCTCGCTGAAGATTCTCTCGCATGAACGAGCGATGAAATCAACGACATGTCTGAATCTGGTCCTGCACCAACGTAGTTTTGTCAGCCACAAATCAGGCATCATCAAAGCTCAGCTGTTCCTGACTTGTTGACCCACTGATCCAGGGCTCTGCCCAATCTTCAATGCAGATGACATTCTAATATCCCTACAGAGTACTTTATATCGGCCATCTCTCCCTCTCTCTCTCTCTCCAGGATAATCGTGCTCGTTTTAGCAAATCATAGAAAGCTACAATTATCTGCGTCTCTTTCATACAAGGGTCACAACTTCCTGGCTGCTTACCCGAGTCCCCAAAGGCGGTGCCAGCGCTGTGAGAATCGGTGGGTTTCCCTTAATTGTTTCCTCCCCTGTCTCAGGTACACTTTGCTCGCAGTGGTGTCAGTCCCAATCACAAGAAGTGCCCCGCCACCCAACACTTTACTTTCCTGTGTGGATGGCAGCAATACGTATTATCCGAGGCACACAACGTTCATGCAGTGGTGTAATCTATGCAAATGCTTTCAGTGAAGACAAAGATAAGTATATGAGCAAAGCCAGGAAACAACACTGCTCTCCCCTTCGCTGGCCCTGCTTCTCTACAGTACGAAGTCTCACAACACGAGGTTAAAGTCGAACAGATTTATTTGGTAGCATAAGCCACAAGCCTTCAGAGGGCTGCCCCTTCATCAGGTAATTCATCTGTTCACAAACAGGGCATAAACACAATTTACAAAATAATGGTTGGAATGCGAGTCCTTACAGGTAATCAAGTTTGAAAGGTACAGGCAATGTGAGTGGAGAGAGGGTTGAGCACAGATTAAAGAGATGTGTATTGTTTCCTGAAGATACACAAGGCCAACACACCCGGCAGTCCCATTGTATCAGGAAATGGGACCCTGTGCGAGAACCCCTCCGGCTACGTCGATGGCATCCTGAAACCCATTGTACAAAGAATCCCCACCTTTTGTCGTCATACGACGGACTTCCTACAGAAACTCAGCACACATAGAGCAGTTGAGCCAGGGGCACTCCTCGTCACAATGGATGTCTCGGCACTCTACACCAGCATCCCCCACGACGATGGCATTACTGCGACGCCGTCAACTGCCAATCACCAGATGCAATTTTACAACTCATCAGGTTCATCCTGGATCACAATGTCTTCACCTTCACCAACCAGTTCTTCATCCAGGCACAAGGAACAGCCATGGGGACCAAATTCGCACCTCAATATGCGAACATCTTCGTGCTCAGGTTCGAACAAGACCTCTTCACCGCACAGGACCTTCAACCGATGCTATACACTAGATACATCAATGACATTTTCTTCCTTTGGACTTATGGTGAACAATCACTGAAACAACTGGACAGAGTACTCTTTGTCGGCCAGTAGTTCCCTGGAGCGGAGAAGCTACGACATATTCTCTGGAGCCTTCAACATGTCATCGATGAAGACGAACATCTCAACAAGGCCATCCCCACACCCTCACTTCTTACCTTCAAACAACCACACAACATCAAACAGACCATTATCCTCAGCAAACTACCCAGCCTTCAGGAGAACAGTGACGACGACACCGCACAACCGTGCCACAACAACCTCTGCAAGATGTGTCGGATCGTGAGAACACCATCCACCAGGTACAAGGTACATACACTTGCAACTCGGCCAACGTTGTCTACCTGATACGCTGCAGGAAAGGATGTCCCGAGTTATCGTACATTGGGGAGACCATGCAGACCCTACGACAACGGATGAATGGACACCACTCAACAATCACCAGCCAGGAGTGTTCTCTTCCTGTCGGGGAACACTTCAGCGGTCACAGGCATTTGGCCTCTGATCTTCAGGTAAGCGTTCTCCAAGGCGGCCTTCATGACACACGACAATGCAGAGTCGCTGAACAGAGACTGATAGCCAAGTTCTGCACACATGAGGACGGTCTCAACAGGGATCGTGGGTTCATGTCACGCTACCTATAACCCCCACGACTTGCCTGGGCTTGCAAAATCTCACTAACTGTTCCAGCTGGCGACAATACACATCTCTTTAACCTGTGCTCAACCCTCTCTCCACTCACATTGTCTGTACCTTTAAGACTTGATTACCTGTAAAGACTCGGATTCCAACCATTTTAGTGTAAATTGAGTTTGTGTCTTGATATGCCCTGTTTGTGAACAGAACTCCCACTCACCAGATGAACTGGCAGCCCTCCGAAAGTTTTGTGGCTTGTTTGACCAAATAAATCTGTTGAACTTTAACCTGGTGTTGTAAGACTTCTTACTGTGCTTACCCCAGTCCAACGCCGGCATCTCCACATCATGCCTGCTTATCTAATCAAGACCAATAGACGACACGGTGGCACTGTGGTTAGCGCTGCCAGGGACCCGTTTTCGATTGTGGGTGAATGTCTCTTTGGAGTTGGCACGTTCTCTCCATGTCTGTGTGGGTTTCCGCTGGGTGCTCCTGTTTCCTCCCACAGACCCAAAGATGTTTGGTGACGTGGATTGGCCATGAGAGTTTGCTCCCTGCAGTTCCAATAACAAGTGGGTTAGTTGGATTGGCCATGCTAAATTGCCGCATAGTGTCCAATGTTGTATCGATTAGGTGGATTGGCCATGGTAAATTATCCATTAGTGTTTCAAAGATGCGTCAGTTAGGTGGACTGTTGATGCTAAATTACAGGTTAGGTGAAATGGCCATGCTAATTTGCTCATAACTGCCCAAAGATGTGCAGATTAGGCGATTTGGCCATGCTAATTTGCCCCTTAATGTCTCAGCATGTACAGGTTTGTTGGATTAGACGTATTAATTTGCCCCGTGGTATCCAAAAATGTGCAGATTAGGTTGATTGGCAATGGTGAATTACCCTTCAGTCCAAAGATGTGTAGGTCAAGTGGATTGGACATCCTAAATTGCAGCTTGGTGTCCAAAGGTGTGTAGGTTAAGTGGATTGACCATGTTAAATTTCCCCTTAATGTCCAAAGATGGGTCAATTAGATGGATCGGTCCTGGTAAATGAGTGGGTTTGCGTCATTCTGGGAGGCGTGGCTGGGTTTAGGTAAGGTGCACTTTTTGAGAGCCATTGCAGACTCGATGAGCCGAATGGCCTCCTTCTGCACTGTAAGGGTTCTGTGGATTATAAAGTGTCATAACACTCTGTGTAAAGAATTTTCACTCCATGCCGGTCATAAATGACACCCACCTTCTTTTGAAATTATGTCTCCTGGTTCTGGATTCCCCAGCCACGGAAATCATGCAACCCTGCACCGACCCTGTCTATCCCTTTAAATATCAGTTTCGATGTGATCGCCTCTCATCCTTCACTCTTGGCTGATTTCGCCCTGGTCTCAAATCCACATCTCTACCCGTTCCCCATATCCCTTTATCCAGTTTTCTTTAAATTAGAAATGTATCTGTCTGGAGGGCTGCAGGGAAAAGCCTGGGAACTACAGGCCGGTGAGCCTCACATCTGTGGTGGGTAAATTGTTAGAAGGTATTTTGAGAGATATACCAGGCAGAGAGTGTGATAGACACTAGTTACATGGGGGGTTGTCACACCACAGGTTCAGACAGGTAGATGGGTGACTGCCAGGAGAGGCAGGCAGGTAGTGCAGCAGTCCCCTGTGCCTCTTCCTCTTTCAAACAGGGATATCATTTTGGATACTGTTGTGTGGGACAGCCTGTCAGGGGGAGGTACCAGCAGCAGCCAGGCCTGTGACACCACAGCTGGTTCTGTTGTGGGACAAGGTTGGGGAAAGAGCAAGCGAGCAGTAGTAATAGGGGCCTCGCTTGCGAGAGGCACAGACAGGGGTTTCTGTGGCCGCAATCGAGACTCCAGGATGGTGTGTTCCCTCCCTGGTTTGAGAGTCAATGGCGTCTCTGAGCGATTGCAGGACATTCTTAAGGGGGAGTTTGAGCAGCCAGAGGTCGTTGTACATATTGGTACCAACGACATAGGTAGGTCCTGAAGTGTGAATATGGAGAGTTAGGCAGAAGGCTAAAGTGCAGGACCTCGAAGGTAGTAACTTCAGGACTACTACCGCTGCCACGTGCTAGTGAGAATATGAATAGGAGGATTAGGGAAATGAATGCGTGGCTTGAGAGCTGGTGCAGGGCAAAGGGATTTAGATTTTTGGATAATTGGGATCTTTTCTGGGGAAGTGCTGACCTGTTCAAGAGGGACTGGTTACACGTGAACTGGAGGGGGAAAAACATCCTGGCGGGGAGTTTTGCTCGAGGCACTCAGGAGGGTTTAAACTAGTTTGGCAGGGGGGTGGGATCCGAAGTAGAAGGGAGACCGAAGAGAAGTTTGAGGACAGCACAGAAGTTAAAGAGAGTACATTAAGTAGTAAAGGCAGTGTCAGTAATCCAAGTACCAGACAGATTAGGCAAAAGCAGTACAGAGAGCAAGGGAAGTCCAGATTGAACTGCATTTATTTCAATGCAAGAGGCCTGACGGGCAAGGCAGATGAACTCAGGGCATGGATGGGTACGTGGGCTGGGATATTATATCAATTACTGAAACATGGCTAAGGAAGGGACAGGACTGGCAGCTCAATGTTTCAGGGTACCGATGCTATAGGAAAGATAGAACAGGAGGTAAGAGAGGAGGGGGAATTGCATTTTTGATTATGGAAAGCATCACGGCTGCACTGAGAGGGGATATATCTGAGGGTTCGGCCACTGAGTCTATAGGGGTAGAATTGAGCAATAAGAAGGGGGAAATCACTTTGATAAGTTTGGACAATAGGCCCCCAAATAGTCGGCGGGAAATTGAGGAGCAAATATGTAAGGCTATTACAGATAGCTCCAAGAAAAATAGGGTGGTAAAAGTCGGACATTTGAACTTTCCCAACATTGACTGGGACAGCCATAGTATTAGAGGGTTGGATGGAGAGAAATGTGTTGAGTGTACTGAGGATGAATTTCTCATTCAGTGTGTGGATGGCCCGACACGGGAGGGGGAAAAACTTGACCTCCTCTTGGGAAATAAAGAAGGGCAGGTGACAGAAGTGTCAGTGAGGGATCAGTTTGGGACAAATAACCATAATTCTCTTGGTTTTAAGACAGCTATGGAGCATGATAGGTCTGACCCAAAAGTTAAAATTCAAAATTGGGGCAAGGCCAATTTTAATGCTATCAGGCAGGAACTTTCAAAAGTTAAATGGGGGAGTCTGTGGAAAGGCAAAGGGACATCTGGGTAAGTGGCACGCTTTCAAAAGTGTGTTAACCAGGATTCAGGGAGAACACATTCCTCTGAGAATGAAGGGTAAGGCTGGCAGAAGTAGGGAACCCTGGATGACTCGGGATATTGAGGCCCTGGTCAAGGAGAAGAAAAAGGCGCATGACATGCATAGCAGCTGGGATCAAGTGAATCCCTTGAAGAGTATAGGGGATGTAGGCGTAGAGTTAAGAGAGAAATCAGGAGGGCAAAAAAGGGACACGAGATTGCTTTGGCAGGTGAGGCAAAGGAGAATCCAAAGAGCTTCTACAAATACATAAAGGGCAAAAGAGTAGCAAGGGAGAGAGTAGGGCCTTTTAAGGATCAACAAGATCATCTATGTGCGGATCCACAAGAGATGGGTGAGATCCTAAGTGAATATTTCTCATCAGTCTTTACTGTTGAGAAAAGCATGGATGTTAGGGAACTTGGGGAAATAAATCGTGATGTCTTGAGGAGTGTACATATTACAGAGAAGGAGGTGCTGGAAGTCGTAAAGCTCACCAAGATAAATCCCTCGGACCTGATTAAGCTTATCCCAGGACATTGTGGGAGGCTAGGGAGGAAATTGCGGGTCCCCCAGCTGAGATATTTGAATAATCGATAGTCACGGGTGAGATGCTTGAAGATTGGAGAGTGGCAAATGTTGTGCCTTTGTTTAAAAAGGGCTGCAGGGAAAAGCTTGGGAACTACAGGCCAGTGAGCCTCACATCTGTGGTGGGAAAATTGTTGGAAGGTGTTTTGAGAGACAGGATCTACAGGCATTTAGAGACGCAAGTACTGATCAGGGACAGTCAGCATTGCTTTTTGAGTGGAAAATCATGACTCACAAATTTGATTGAGTTTTTTGAAGGGGTAACAAAGAAGGTAGATGAGGGCAGTGCAGTTGATGTTGTCTACATGGACTTTAGCAACGCCTTTGACAACGTACCGCATGGTAGATTGTTGCACAAGGTTAAATATGACGGGATCCAGGGTGAGGTATCTAAATGGATTCAAAATTGGCTTCTTGACAGAAGGTGGTTGCAGAGAATTGTTTTTCAAACTGGAGGTCTGTGACCAATGGTGTGCCTGAGGGATCAGTGATTGGTCCAATGTTAATTGTCATTTATATTAATGATTCGGATGATCATACAGGAGGCATGGTTAGCAAGTTTGCAGATGACACTAAGATTGGTGGCATAGCGGACAGTGAAGAAAGTTATTTCCAATTGCAACGGGTTCTTGATCAATTGAGCCAGTGGGCTGATGAATGGCAGATGGAGTTTAATTTTGACAAATGAGAGGTAATGCATTTTGGTAGATTGAACCATTGCAGGACTTACTCAGTTAATGGTAGGGTGTTGGGGAGAGTTACAGAACAAGGAGATGTTGGGATACATGTTCATAGCTCCTTGAACGTGGAGTCACAGGTGGACAGAGTGGTGAAGAAGGCATTCGGCATGCTGGACTTCATTGGTCAGAACATTGAAGGAAGTCTCACAACACCAGGTTAAGTCCAACAGGTTTATTTGGTAGCAAATACCATAAGCTTTCGGAGCACTGCTCCGTCGTCAGATGGAGTGGAAATGTGCTCTCAACACATTCTGCTCTTGGACACACGCATCTCCATTAAGGACGGTCACCTCAGCACCTCACTGAACCGCAAGCCCACGGATAACCTCATGATGCTCCACTTCTCCAGCTTCCACCCTAAACACGTAAAAAAAGCCATCCCCTACGGACAAGCCCTCCGAATACACAGGAACTGCTCGGATGAGGAGGATCGCAACACACACCTCCAGACGCTGAAAGATGCCCGCATAAGAACAGGATATGGCACTCGACTCCTCGATCAACAGTTCCGACACGCCACAGCGAAAAACCGCACCGACCTCCTCAGAAGACAAACACGGGACACGGTGGACAGAGTACCCTTCGTCGTCCAGTACTTCCCCGGAGCGGAGAAGCTACGGCATCTCCTCCGGAGCCTTCAACATGTCATTGATGGAGACGAACATCTCGCCAAGGCCATCCCCACACCCCCACTTCTTGCCTTCAAACAACCACGGAACCTCAAACAGACCATTGTCCGCAGCAAACTACCCAGCCTTCAGGAGAACAGTGACCACGACACCACACAACCCTGCCACAGCAACCTCTGCAAGATGTGCCGGATCATCGACACGGATGCCATCATCTCATGCGAGAACACTATCTACCAGGTACACGGTACCTACTCTTGCAACTCGGCCAACGTTGTCTACCTGATACGCTGCAGGAAAGGATGTCCCGAGGCATGGTACATTGGGGAAACCATGCAGACGCTACGACAATGGATGAATGAACACCGCTCGACAATCACCAGGCAAGACTGTTCTCTTCCTGTGGGGGAGCACTTCAGCAGTCACGGGCATTCAGCCGTGGATCTTCAGGTAAGCGTTCTCCAAGGTGGCCTTCACGACACACGACAGTGCAGAGTCGCTGAGCAGAAACTGATAGCCAAGTTCCGCACACATGAGGACGGCCTAAACCGGGATGTTGGATTTATGTCACATTATCAGTAACCCCCACAGCTTTCCCCCTGGTCTTGCAGAATCTCACTAGCTGTTCTGTCTGGAGACAATACATATCTCTTTAACCTGTGTTGAATGCTCCCTCCACCCACATTGTCTGTACCTTTAAGACCTGGCTGGCTGCAGAGATTCGCATTCTAATTAGTATTCTGTAACTTGATTTCTGTGTCTGTGCACTGTTTGAGAGCACATTTCCACTCCATCTGACGAAGGAGCAGTGCTCCGAATGCTTATGGTATTTGCTACCAAATAAACCTGTTGGACTTAACCTGGTGTTGTGAGACATCTTACTGTGTTTACCCCAGTCCAACGCCGGCATCTCCACATCAGAACATTGAATACAGGAGTTGGAATGTCATGTTGAAGTTGTACAAGACATTGGTAAGGCCACACTTGGAATACTGTGTGCAATTCTGTTCACCCTATTATAGAAAGGATATTATTAAACTAGACAGTGTGCAGAAAATATTTACTCGGATGCTAGCGGGACTTGATGGATTGAATTGTAAGGAGAGGCTAGATGGACTGTGTCTTTTTCCTCTGGAGCGTAGGAGGCTGAGGGGTGATCTTATAGAGGTCTATCGAATAATGAGGGGCACAGATCAGCTAGATCGTCAATATCTTTTCCCAAAGGTCGGGGAGTCGAAAACCAGAGGGCATAGGTTTCAGCTGAAAGGGGAGAGATACAAAAGTGTCCAGAGGGGCAATTTTCTCACACAGAGGATGGTGAGTGTCTGTAACAAGCAGCCAGAGGTAGTAGTAGAGGCTGGTACAATTTTGTCTTTTAAAAAGCATTTAGATAGCTACATAGGTACGATGGGTATAGAGGGATATGGGCCAAATAGGGGCAAGTGGGATTCGCTTTGGGGATTTACAAAAAAAGGGGCGGCATGGACAAGTTGGTCCGAAAGGCCTGTTTCCATGCTGTAAACCTCTATGACTCTGTGACTCTATCAGCTTCTTGAAATCATTTAATGATTAAAACTCCACTGAGCTATGGGGAGCGAGTTCCACAAGTTCACCACCCTCTGAGAAAATAGCTCATCCTGTTCTCAGTTTTAAATCTACCTCTTCTGCGCTCATACCAGCGATCTCCTGTTCTTCATTGTCCCACAAGGGGAATCATTACCGTTTAATTCATCAATCCCTTTTAGTATTTTGTATAGCTCGATCGGCTCCCCTTTCATCCCTCTAAACTCCAGCGAGTATAAAGATCAACTGTTTAATCTTTCCTTATATGTCAACCCCTTCATTCCCAGAATAAAGCGTGTGAATCTATCTAGCTCTGCCTTAAAAAATCAAATCAAAATCTCTGCTTCCTCTGCCTTTTGAGGAAGCGAGTTCCAGAGACTCACCACCTGCTGAGAGAATATAATTCTCTTCATCCCTGCCTTCAATGCGCTTAGTTTTAAACAATGACACCCAGTTCTAGATTCGCTCACAAGAGGAAACATCCACTCCGCATTCACCCTGTCCATTCTGTCCCCACCCCCAACCCTCTGGATCCTAAAGTTTTCAATCGAGTTGTCTCTTATTTTTCTAACCTCCAGCAGATACAAGACTAACCTGTCCAACATTCTCTCGAAAGACAACACACCCATCCTGGTATTAGTTTGGTTAACTTTCTCTGAACCTCTTCCAACATATTTACATATTTCCTTGAATAAGTACCTCAGATGTGATCTCACCAATGTCGTGCAAGTTCCAGCATAACCTGACTGTTTTTGTAAGCATTTTCCTCACAATAAATGACAACATTCCATTTCCTTTCCTAACTACTTTCTGTATCTGTACACCAGCCGTTTGTGATTCATGCACGAGGACGCCCAGATCCCTCTGCACCTCAGAGCTCTACAGTTGCGCCCCATTCTGGTAATTATCTTGATCTTTCTCTTGTACTCTGAATAGTTTAGGGAGAAACTTTCCTCAGTGATTGGAAAAAATAGGTGGTGATAGGTGGATCTCGGGGTGCTTATTCATAGAACCCTGAAGGTGGCAAGGTACGTGAATAGGAGAGTTACGAAGACATATGGGACCCTTGCATTTATGACTCCTGGTATAGAGTATAAGGACAATGAGGTAATGTTGGAGTTGTACAGAATGTTGGTTAGACCACAGCTGGAGTACTATTGGCAGTTCTGGTCAACTCTATGTGGGAAGGATGGGATAGCACTAAAAAGGAGTACAGAGGAGATTCACCGTTGTATTGCCTGGGATGGAGCGTTTGTATAAAAGCAGAGACTGGGTAGGCTTGGATTGTTTTCTCGAGAGCAGAAAAGGCTGAGGAGGATGGGGGGACATGATTGTGGTTTATAGGATTATGGAGAGTATGAAGAGGGCGCATAGGAACCAGCTGTCCCCGTTGGTTGAAGGGTTCAAGCACGAAGGGGCAAAGATTTTGCGCAAGGGGCAAGAGATTCAGAGGAAATTTGAGAAGACAAATACACTCAGAGGTTGGTGGGAAACTGGACTGCACTTCCTGGGAAGGCAGTGAAGACTGTAAACTTTACAACTTTTCAAAAATATTTGGATGAGTACGTGAAACATCGTAATTTTCAAGGATGAGGAACAAGTGCAGGAAAAAGGGAATAGCACGACTTCACTCGCAATTATTGTTGGTGCAGACTCAATGCAGCCTTTTCTGTGCTGTACGACCCTATGACTCTGTGACTTCCTGTCGGAACTTGGAAGGAAATATGCATTCACTCCCAATGGTGCGGTGCAGGGATCAGTGTTTAGGTCTCAGCTATCCAGAATCTACATCAATTATGTGCATGTAGGGATCAAATATAATATTTCCAAAATATCCGAATAATAGAAAGCTAGATGGAAATCTGCGTTGTGAGGAGGATACAAATATGTTTGAAGGGGATATAGAGAGGCTGATGGAGTGGCCAAAAGTTTGCCAGGTGGACGACAATGTGGAAAAATGTGGGGTTATCTAGTTTTCTGGAAAAAACGGAAATTGAGAGAACTCCCAAGATATTTTGATGTCCCTGCTCATGATTCACTGAAAGCCATGATACAAACACGTAAAGGTTTACATTACATTTGTTACCTTGATGATTTGAGTTTCGGAGCAAAGGTGTCTTACTGCAATTACATACAGCCTTGGTGAGACCACATCTGGAGTACTGTGTACGGTTTTGGTCTCCTGACTGAAGGAAAGATGTACTTGGCATGTAAAGAAAGTTCACTAAATCATTTCCAGGGACAGATGGGTTGGCCTATGTGGAAACAAAATGTTTATCCTCAGGCCTTCAGAAGAATGATAGTTGATCTCAATCATACATACACTACTTTTACAGGCCATTTGCAAGAAGGATGTTTCCCCCAAGCTGTAGGGTCTGAAACCTGGGACACAGTCAGAGAATAAGGGGCAGTTATTTCGGCTGGGATAAGAAGTATTTGATTTCCATTAGAATGTTGGTGAATCTTTGGAATGCTCTGCCCAGAAAGCTGTGAGGAACAGTCATTCAGTTAGTGCAAGATTGAGCTCGATATATTTCTAAGTATTAAAGTCATCAAGGAATGCAGGGATAATGTTGGAAATGGTGTTGAAGTCGAAGGTCAGCCATGATCACATTGAATGATGGAGCAGAGATAAAGGACTGAATGGCTGATTCCTGCTCATATTTCTTAACGTTCTTATTGCAACAGGACTGGAATGTAGGAGTTGGGAAATTTTGCTGCAGTTTTACACACCCTTCGTTAGACCACATCGAGAGCAATGTGTAGAGTGTAGTGCTCTTTACATAAGAAAGGATAGAATTGCATTAGAACTAGTTCAGAGAAACTTCAGTCGACCGATTCCTATGGTGGAGAAGTTTATTTTACAATGGTAATTTGAGCAGTCTGGAGCTTTATCCGTTAAAGTTCAGAAGATTGAAAGGTGATCGCATTCAGACAAATAAGCTCCTGCAGAGGTGAGACAGGGTGGTTGCTGAGAGGGTGTATCTCCTCGTAAGAGAGACTAGAACTAGGGGACCAATTTTTTAAAAAAGTTCTGCCTCTTAACACTGAGATGAGGAGAAATTTATTCTTAAATTTCGCTAGTCAGTGCAATTCTCTTCCCTGGAACTTAGTGCGAGCAAAGTCATTGAATATATTGATAGATTTTGGATTGAGAAGAGAATTATGGGCTACAGGAAGTGACAGAAAGTCGACTTGGGACCACAATTAGATCAGCCATAATGTTACCAAATGATGGAGCTGGCCCGAGGGACTGAATGACCTACTGCTGCTCCAAGTTATTTTGTTCTTATTCCAACAAGTCCTTCAGTCTGTTCTCTGTGACCAGTGCTGGATACATAACCTCTATGTGTTGTACTCACCAGACGTTCTGTTTTTCGCATTCATTAGGCCACTCACTCTCTCAACTCCACAACCCATGTCACCAGCAGTGATTACCCGCTCTGCCCCCAGGCCTGCCTGATCCACCACTTCATCTGCCATTGAAGTAAGGATGGCAAGATCTAGACGTCTCCACTCGTGTTCACTCATTCCCTGATATTGTTTGATCGCTTTCTGAACACAAATTACAATTGTTACTCACCCATCAAACACATGCACCAGTAATAACAATAGCTCAAATTCTCATTTTTATTAATTACGAATTATTGTGCTCAGCAAGTTGTTCATTTTTATATCTCAGTTTAGTTTTTAATTGAAATTCATGCTGTGAAAAGCCATCATTCTGAAATTTACTCATTGGTTCCTTCAGTGAGGAAAGTATTGAAATGTCCCCCCGTTCCCTCCATGTGGAAAACGTGGTCAAACCAGCTCCAGCCAAAGCTTGTGCCAGTCTCAACGGACATGTCTCTGACAGTCAATGTTGCTGTCTTTCCATTGCCAGTGTCTGGATGGAGATGTTGTTTCCACAACTTCACTCTCATGCTTATTAACATATCAGACTGTGCTGCACTCACCGTGTCAGAACACATCAGGACATTGATCCGTTTCCCACACGACAACCACATGTCTCACAACTGCTCACCTCCCAGTAATCTCCATGCAGACTGGTTTGAATCGATGGGATAATCTTTCCCTCCGATCCTAAGGGAACAGGACCACCCTCCGAGCCCGAGCAGCTGGGAGGGGCCCCTCCGGGGGCGGGGGCGGGGGAGGAGCCCTTGCTCAGCTTTCTGTTATTTCACCCCGTCATTCAGTTAGCAAAGCTCCCGCAGAACAGCTGTATTTGAAAGTCCTGCTGGCTGCCTTTGAATATGGTGCCAGCATTGCCTGAACCGGTACTGCCCCCTGCACAGGCTGCCTGAGTGGACACCTCCCCCCTGCCTGTCAGCCGTTAATTGTCCGCCTCTGAAAATATCACCTTCATAACTCTGCCTATCCTGCCCACACGGACACACCACCCATTTCCAGTCCCCATGTTGGCAGTTCTGAGCTTCTGGTAAAATCACAACCTTTATCTGCAACCTCACCAACCCATATATCAGGAGATACTGGATAGGTGCAGGAAAAATAGGGTTGTTGTAGTGGGAGACTTCAATTTCCCTGGTATAGACTGGAAATCGCTGAGAGCTGGGACTCTGAATGGGGAGGAATTTGTAAAATGCGTACAAGAGGGTTCTTTGGAACAATATGTAGATAGCCCGACTAGAGAGGGGGCTATACTGGACCTAGTATTGAGGAATGAGCCCGGTCAGGTCTTCAAAGTTTCGGTTGGGGAACATGTGGCAAATAGTGACCACAAATCTGTTAGCTTTAGGATAGTGATGGAAAAGGATGAGTGGTGTCCCAAGGGTAAGGTGTTGGATTGGGGGAAGGCTAACGTCAGTGGGATGAGGCAGAAATTGGCAGCTCTTGATTGGGAGAGGCTGTTTGAGGGTAAATCCACATCTGGCATGTGGGAGTCTTTTAAGGAACCGTTGTTAGGGCTACAGGACAGGCATGTGCCTGTAAAAAAGAAGGATAGGAAGGGTAGGATTCTAAAACCGTGGATAACCAGGGAAATTGAGGGACTAGTCAAAAAGAAAAGAAAGGCGTATGTTAGGTCCAGGCAGCTAAAAACGGAGGGAGCTCTGGAGGAGTACAAAGAAAGTAGGAAAGAACTCAACCGGGGACTTAGAAGGGCAGAAAGGGGTCACGAAATGTTCTTGGCAGACAGGATTAAGGAGAATCCCAAGGCATTTTATTCATATTTTAGGAACAAAAGGGTTGTCAGGGAAAAAAATCGGACCTCTCAGGGACAAAAATGGGGAATTATGCTTGGAGCCCAAAGAGGTAGGGGAGATCCTAAATGAATACTTTGCGTCGGTATTCACAAAGGAGAGGGATGTGTTGGCTGGGAGTGTCTCGGAGGGGAGTCTTGAACCGTTGGAGAAAATCTCCATTACAAGGGAGGAAGTGTTAGGTTTGTTAGAGAATATAAAGACTGACAAATCCCCAGGGCCTGATGGAATCTGTCCAAGGCTGCTCAGGGAGACGAGAGATGAAATTGCTGGGCCTCTGACGCAAATCTTTGTCTCGTCACTGGACGCAGGTGAGGTCCCAGAGGATTGGAGGATAGCTAATGTGGTCCCGTTATTTAAGAAGGGGAGGAAGGATAACCCGTATATTTATAGGCCGGTGAGCTTGACGTCCATGGTGGGGAAGTTGTTGGAGAAGATTCTTAGAGATAGGATGTATGCGCATTTAGAAAGGAATAAACTCATTAACGATAGTCAGCATGGTGTTGTGAGAGGGAGGTCATGCCTCACTAACCTGGTGGAGTTTTATGAAGAAGTGACCAGCATGGTTGACGAGGGAAGAGCCGTGGATGTCGTCTATGTGGACTTTAGTAAAGCGTTTGACAAAGTCCCTCATGGTAGGCTGGTGAAAAAGGTTGGATCTCATGGGATAAAGGGGGAGGTGGCTAGATGGGTGGAGAACTGGCTTGGCCATAGAAGACAGAGGGTGGTAGTGGAAGGGTCTTTTTCCGGCTGGAGGCCTGTGACTAGTGGTGTTCCGCAGGGCTCTGTATTGGGACCTCTGCTGTTTGTGATTTATATAAACGATCTGAAAGAAGGTGTAACTGGGCTGATCAGTAAGTTAGCGGACCACACAAAATTGGCAGGACTTGCAGATAGTGAGGAGCATTGTCAGAAGCTACAGAAGGATATAGATAGGCTGGAAATTTGGGCAAAGAAATGGCAGATGGAGTTCAATCCTGATCAATGCGAAGTGATGCATTGTGGTAGAAATAATGTAGGGAGGAGCTATACGATAAATGGCAGAACCATAAAGGGTGTAGATACGCAGAGGGACCTGGGTGTGCAAGTCCACAGATCCTTGAAGATGACGTCACAGGTGGAGAACGTAGTGAATAAGGCATATGGCATGCTTGCCTTTATAGGACGGGGCATAGGGTATAAAAGTTGGGGTCTGATGTTGAGGTTGTATAGAACGTTGGTTCGGCCGCATTTGGAATACTGCGCCTAGTTCTGATCGCCACACTACCGGAAGGACGTGGAGGCTTTAGAGAGAGTGCAGAGGAGGTTTACCAGGATGTTGCCTGGTCTGGAAGGGCTTAGTTATGAGGAGAGATTGGGTAAACTGGGGTTGTTCTCCCTGGAAAGACGGAGGATGAGGGGAGACTTAATAGAGGTGTATAAAATTACGAAAGGCAGAGATAGGGTGAACGTGGGAAGCTTTTCCCCAGGTCGGTGGTGACGTTCACGAGGGGTCATAGGTTCAAGGTGAAGGGGGGGAAGTTTAACACAGATATCAGAAGGACATACTTTACACAGAGGGTGGTGGGGGCCTGGAATGCGCTGCCAGGCAAGGTGGTGGAGGCGGACACACTGGGAACGTTTAAGACTTATCTAGACAGCCATATGAACGGAATGGCAATGGAGGGATGCAAAAGAATGGTCCAGTTTGGACCAGGGAGCGACATGGGCTTGGAGGGCCGAAGGGCCTGTTCCTGTGCTGTATTGTTCTTTGTTCTTTGTTCACCACAAACTGCATTCCCAAACCACTGATCATCCCATGTCCCTCCCGAGCCATCCCAAGTAAGGACATGATGATCCTGTGATTTTTGTCCTGTCCCATCATCACTTTTTCATTGAATCACTTCTGTAATTCCAGTTTGTCCTTTCTTTGTTTCTTCCCCAGCCACCCACCGCTGTCACTTCACACCTGTCAATTCACTGCCATTTCCCAGTTCCAACGAAAGCTCAAACTGTAATCCTGTTTATTTCTCGACAAATATTTCCCTAACCTGCTGTGCAATTCCAGTATATTCTATTTATATTTCATTTTCATTCTATATAAATGAAAGTTATGTTTTTGGAATGTCTCACACTGTACATTATTATTGTTATTAACATTATTACTTAAAACAATGGGGATTTACCCTGAATCTTGTTCCTTTCCTCTCTGATCCGCAGTCTGGATAATAACGCTCCCACAGATTCTTGTGTTGAGGATCTCGCCTCCGCTCTCAGTACAAAGCAATCACTGAGGATTCTGAACCTGGAATCAAGCTCCTTCACAGACCAATCTGTCGCTGCTCTCTGCCGCCTCACACAGACCTGCAGGAGTCTGGAGTGGATCTGGTGAGTGTTTTTGTTAATTTTAATGTAATAATTAAAATATAAATGAGATATTAAGACATAAATTGGCCTGCATCTTCAAAGCAGTGACAAATGACAGGCAGATTGCCACTGCGTGTGCAGGTTCTCCCAACCTGAAACTGCTACATATCTCGCCTGGGATCTTCAGCACAAGGACTCCGGAGGGCTCCATTGGAACAGAGTAGATTCGTGGAAAAGAGGCCACAAGTCCTACGTACACCACAGTGACCCTGGGGAGCTCCATCAGAGCAGAATCGGGGAAGAGCGAGCACACACCCTATTTACAGCGCAGTCACCCTGGGGAGATCCATCGGTGCAGAGAAGAGTTGGGGAAGAAAGAGCACATACCTTATTTACAGCACAGAGACCCCAGGGAGCTCTATCCGAGCAGAGTCAGGGAAGAGAGAGCAAACACATTATTTACAGTGCAGTTACCCCGGGGAGCTCCATCAGACTAGAGTCTGGAAAGAGCGAGCACACACCCTATTTACAGCACAGTGACCCCGAGGAGCTCCATCACAGCAGAGTAGAGTCAGGGAAGAGAGAGTACACACCCTATTTACAACACAGTAACCATGGCGAGCTCCATCAGAGCAGAGTAGAGTCGGGGAAGACAGAGCACACACCCTATTTACGGCACGGGCAGCTAGTTGCTAAAGTTAATCAATGTTCATTGATGGTTGAGGGCACGGGTTGGCTGATGGGTTGGGTGAGGAATGTAAATGGCTGAGTGGTTATTTGGTGGATCAGGAGATGGCCGAAAAGGTAGTTGCAAAAGCTTGGGTGGGTTAATTGGGTGACCATGAGGGCAGTGGCGGGGTATTTGGTGGTCAGGAGACTATTCAGGTTCACTCGGGTGTTGGTTGAGCAGGGGGTGGGGCCGGTTGATGTGATGGGATGGGTATAGCCTGATAAGGAGGATGGTTGGGCCAATGGGTGAGAGGATTATAGTGTCATATTAGGCATCCAGAGATTAGGTCAGCAATGTAGTGAGGTGAAGTTGGAGTCATGTCAGGAGCATCTGGTTGGACAGATTTGCTCATAGAGGTAGTTGCAGGCCATCAGGAGAGAGCAGATTTGAGGTCATTGGTTGGGCAGTTGAAGTGGATTGCGGGGGGGGGGGGGGGCGGAAATGCAAGCCGGGTGGTGGGATGTAGTGTGGTGGTGAGTAGGGCTGGTTGGTGACTGGGGTTATGGAGTTATCCAAGTTTTACTCGGATGAACATTTCCTGGGTAGCTATCCAGTTGAGTCATACAGATCTATCCCTGGGCCAGAATTTTAATTTGCTCATGTGGGCAGGTGTCCAACCTGGAAGTGCCTGCAATTGTGTGAAAAGGAGGAAAGCAAATGTTGTCTCCTTGTTCAAGAAGGGGAGTAGAGACAACGCTGGTAACTATAGACCAGTGATCCTTACTTCTGTTGTGGGCAAAGGTTTGGAAAGGATTAAAGAGATAGGATTTATAATCATCTCGAAAGGAATAATTTGATTAGGGATAGTCAACACGGTTTTGTGAAGGGTAGGTCGTACCTCGCAAACGTTATTGAGTTCTTTCAGAAGGTGACCAAAGAGGTGGATAAGGGTAAAGCAGTTGATGTGGTGTACATGGATTTCAGTAAAGTGTTTGATAAGGTTCCCCACGGTACGTTATTGCAGAAAATATGGACGCATGGGATTGAGAGTGGTTTAGCGGTTTGGATCAGAAATTGGCTAGCTGTAAGAAGACAGAGGGTGGTGGTTGATGGGAAATGTTCATCCAGGAGTTCAGTTCCTAGTGGTGTACCGCAAGAATCTGTTTTGGGGCCACTGCAGTTTGTCATTTTTATAAATGACCTGGATGAGGGCGCAGAAGGATGGGTTGGTAAATTTGTGGACGACACTAAAGTCGGTGGAGTTGTGGACAGTGCGGAAGGATGTTGCAGGTTACAGAGGGAGATAGATAAGTTGCAGAGCTGGGTTGAGAGGTGGCAAATGGAGTTTAATGCGGAAAAGTGTGAGGTGATTCACTTTGGAAGGAGTAACAGGAATACAGTGTACTGGGTTAATGGTAAGATACTTGGTAGTGTGGATGAGCAGAGCGATCTGGGTGTCCATGTGCGCATGTCCCTGAAACTTGGCACCCAGGTTGATAGGATTATTAAGAAGGCGTACGGTGTGTTAGCCTTTATTGGTAGAGGGATTGAGTTTCAGAGCCATGAGGTCATGTTGCAACTGTACAAAATTCTGGTGTGGCCGCACTTGGACTATTGCGTACAGTTTTGGTCGCCCATGATAGGAAGGACGTCGAAGCATTGGAAAGGGTGCAGAGGAGATTTACCAGGATGTTGCCTGGTATGTTGGGAAGGTCTTATGAGGAAAGGCTGAGGGACTTGAGGCTGTTTTCGTTGGAGAGAAGAAGGTTAAGAGTTGACTTAATAGAGGCATACAAGATGATCAGAGGATTAGATAGGGTGGACAGTGAGAACCTTTTTTCTTCGGATGCTGATGGATAGCACGAGGGGACATAGCTTTAAATTGAGGGGTGATAAATATCGGACAGATGTCAGAGGTAGGTTCTTTACTCAGAGAGTGGAAAGGCGTGGAATGCCCTGCCTGCAACAGTCGTGGACTCGTCAACATTAAGGGCATTTAAATGGTCATTGGATAAACATATGGATGATATTGGAATAGTGTAGGTTAGATGGGGTTTAGATTGGTTTCACTGGTTGGCGCAACATCGAGGGCCGAAGGACCTATACTGCGCTGTAATGTTCTATGTTCCATGTTCTATGTAGTTGTGGGGTGTGGATCCCACCATCATCACACTCTGGTTTCAGTCATTGAGCAAGAGTCAGATTTGCACCCGCCAACAATCCAGATGGCAATTTAACCCATGAAGGGGCAAATTGAATGCAATTTGACGTGGCCCGCCTGCTTTTACAGTCAGCGATCAGGCGATTGGCATCCTCTATATTTTGGCTTCAACTTTGATCCAGGGCGGTATGAAGTGTCCGAGCTGAAATGAAATTTGAAAGACCTGCCTGGGTACTGAGGCTTGTGTTTGAATGTACTCCTTCGACACACACTACATAGTGCATGGCTACGAATGTGTCACAGTCCTGTAGCTCCCTGAGACAGCGGTGCTGCCCCTAAATTATGCTAAATGATCAATACTATTTTCCTCAAACACGTGTTGTACAAGCTCGCCTCATTCTCACCACGGTTCTGAGTAACTGAATGGGTTTATTACCGACTACCTTATAGTCATAGTCCCAGATTTGGTCCCTCCTATCCATTCAGCCGCACACCCCCCCCCCCCCCCCGCCCCCCCCACTTCCCCTCGTCCCTCTCCCCCACAACCCTACCCCCGCTGTCCTTTGACCGTAGCGTCCATTTAATGTCCAATGTTCCCCATTTCAAATATGGATTCCATTCCTTTTCGGAAGTTACAATTCGATCTGCTGCTGGCATCCTATCAGGCAGTATGTTCCGAGTCCCAAGAACTTGCTGTATCCCACTACTTTTTCTACCAGCTATGGTTCACCACCCTATTACAGTGGAAATATTATCTCATTGTTAACCTTATCAAAAACCATTATCATTGCGAGCACCTCTATTACATCTTTGCTTGTCATTCTGTGCTCTGCCAAATATATGACGTTGCTGAATTGAGGATTGGGATGGAGTGTGAGTTACGCAGGCAATGGAGGTAATCTTGTTCATCGCAACCGGATGCTTCGTATTTAGCGAGCTATAGAAGAGAGCAGCCTCTGAAAGTGGTCCTCAGCTCAGTAGTATACACAGTCAAACAGTATCGAATGAAGTTAACGTGTTCTGTAAAGTTCATTACCTAATATTAATGGTGTCAATAATTTCATTTAAGCCGAAGTAATAAACCTTTGGAGAGGCCTTCGTCGAGTTGTGCATTATAATGTCGCCCCACTAGTCGGAATTTTGTCTCGAAATCAGGAGATGCAAGGATCGACTCTTTCTCCTGAGATTTGAGTTCATAATCTACGTGATACTCCCGAGGTTAGCGAGTAGAAGTTCGGCATTTTCAGAGGTGCGGATCCAATACGACGAGCACCCTGTCTCGCTGCATGTAAGTGACTCAAGAGCAAAGTTGGTACAGTAGGGGAGTTCTCAGCAGTATACTGAGCCAACATATATCCTCGGATAAGCGCCAAAAAAGTCCAACTGCACAGCTGGGACATTCATTTCAGTTAATGGGAGTTTCCTATGTATCAATTGGTCGCCGCGTTAGCCCATCAAACCAATGACTAGACCTTATCGTATTATTCCTTGATGCAAAGAAGATTTGCAACTTTCTGAGGTCGGGAGTGACGCTTTATGAATGGATGATGTTGTTTTCCCTATTTATCGTCTCATCGATTAGTGACCAAAACGAGAATCAAACGGATGTTTTACCTGGCAGGAATATTCGCATCTTACGGGGATTAGTCGCCTTCCATGCTATCGATTGCAGCAGGGAAGTCTGCACGCTGAAGAACGCTGGTTATCGGCATATGTTCTGGTACAGACAACGACCAAATCGGGAATTAAACGCTCTTTTCTATCAGGCTGGAGCAAGGGCTGTCAACAATCATACCTCTGAGTCGTTTGGGGCTCTCAGAACCAGCAGCACCCTGTTCAGTATCGAAGTGAGAGATGGCGTAGCCTCTCACATTGCTATCGATTTCAGCCCTTATACTATCACAGCGCTTGAGAAGGTTGATCCACAGCAACGAAAGCCTGCACCCAGGATTCATTTTCCACCGCCAAGTGGCAGAATTCGATAGTTTTTTGGAGTTGAATCTGATCGCGTGGCTGAGCCGGCAATTTCAATGAACTTTTCAGTAAGTTCTTATCTCCTGCCTTTGCCCATTAGCCCTGAGAGATACCTCTTTCAAGAATCGAGCCAGTTTCTTTATTGGTAAAATTGGTTCACCACTGGGATACTGCATTCCACAACCTCAGACATAGTGACATTAAAAAAAACTCACCATATCCCAGCTGATCCTTAAATCTGTGTACTCTGTTGACCGAGTATTTTGTCACTGGAAGCAATTTGTCCATAATTGCACTCACAAAATCCTCAATATTATTAAAGGATTCTCATAAATCTCCCGGTAAATTCTGTTTCTAGGAAAACAATCCCATCTGTTTCACTCTCTCCACATTAGGGTAGACCCTCGCCTCTGATACAGTACTAATAAATCTGCTTTCCACATCCCTTAGAGCTTGACACAGTTCCAAAATGGTAGTTCCCAAAATTTGGCACAGCGCTTCAGGATAATGGTGACTTCTAATAGTTCAACATAATCTCCTGCAATTAATATATGTTTTTATTAATAAGGTAAAGTTGGATTTCTTTGTTGTCTTCTCATTTGGTCCTTGCACTTCCAAAGATAGATACGTCAACAGGTCCCTCTTGCACTGAATCTCCCCGTTATTCATTTGCATTGTCAGTTGATAGCATTGGACTGAATGACACTCCTTAATTTCTACCACAAGATGGCAGCACAATTGGGAAACAGAGCTCTGAAAACCCACCAAACCACCCAATCATTCAGACGGGCAATTTAGTGCGAATAATTATGGACTTGGTCGTTCTACCATGTGGACGAAGAAAGAACGACTTTAAAATGGCTTTAACAACAATAACGACACTAAAAGCAATATTGGTTTTAAAGGGCTATTCTGGCAGAGAGTTCTGGCTGGGATTCTCGATCAAGTTATAATTAAAAACAGATGCAGGTTGTAAAGTTGCTGTGAGCCATGGCCTGGTCTGGGAACTGTGATCTGAAGCTTCCTGTGTTAACCAAATATGGGGAATTGTCTACTTTGAGTTAGACCTGTTGGCACCAAAGTTCCATGTTTGTTTGTGAACTGCATGCTGTCTGAAACAGGAGTAATTTAATTGGCTGCTCGAGCCATGCGATCCGTTTTCACTTATACCATTGACTGGGTGCCTTATTAAAGCAAATATCAAAACAGTTCTCGCTTATATTCCATGGACAGACTAGCAAAACTCACGTCAATGGAAACCAACTGAAGTCAGAGACCAACTCTTCACTTGTCCAATGCACTCGTAAAACAAAGGGAATTGCTGGGGTTGTTGGAGGTCAGTCACCTCCCTCCCAGGACATCATTGCATGGGTTGCTGGGGGTATCTCACGAGGCCGAACCTTATTCATCTGCTTCATCAATATCCGTTTTTCGATCGTAAAGTGATTACAAATACACAATATTCAGCACCATTCTCAATTACTCAAGTACTGAAGTACTTCGTTTCCAAATTCAACAAAGTTTGGACAACATTCAGGCTTGGAGTGATAAGTGACAAGTAATATTGGCACCACAAAAGTTTCAGGCTGTAACGATCGCCAAAGGGAGAACAAATAACTATCGCCCGGTCACAAATCGTGGCACTGCTCACTGAATCCGTCACGGTCATCTTTCTAGGGGTTACTATTGAAAGGAAACCGAACTCGATCAGTCATATAAATAATGTGGCAGAGGCTGGGTCTGAGACGTGAAATTCTGAGGCGGTTAACCCACTTCCTTACTCCCCAAATCCTGTTCACCATCTCAAGGGATCAATCGAAAATGTGATGGAACACCGTCAACTTCATTAGATGAGTGCAACACCAACACTATGAAGAAGCTTGACGCCATCCAGGACAATGCAGCTTCTTGATTGATAATCTGTCACATTTAACACTCAGTCCCTCCACCACTGATACACAGTGACAGCAGTGTATACTATCTGCAGTATGCACTGCAACAACTCATCAGCAACAATCCCAACCCGCGAACCAACAAGCTAGAGAGACAAGGGCAGCAGACACATGGGAACAGCACCGGTTGAAAGTCGTCCTCCAAGCCACATAGGAACCTGACCTGGATCTATATCGCCGTTGCTGCACTTTCGTTGGATAAAATCCTGGAATACTCCCTAACTTCACCGTAAGCGTACCTGCACCATATGTGCTGCAAGTTCAAAAAGGCAGATGAGAATAAGCTGATGATGGGATGAGATGAAGAAAGGTAGGTGGAGGGTCATGCGGATGAAGAGAGAATCATAGACTGCCTGCACTGTAGAAGAGGCATTCGGCTATTGAGTCTGCACAGACACCCCGACAGAGTATCCCATACCCTATCCCTGTAACCCATTTTCAAGTCTAACCGAGACATTTAGGGATACTTATTTGGCATGGCCAATCCATCTAACCTGCATATCTCTGGGCTGTTGGAGGGAACCGGAATGAACATTTATTGGAACTTTCTCCTTATGAATGCATATTTGAAAAATGTCTTTGAGAGATGTATTTTGTATTCATTCACGGGATCTGGGCTTCGTTGGCTAGACTATCATATATTGCCCATTTCAGTCCTCTTTAGACTCAAAGGTGGTGCCAGAGGGCAGGGAATATCTACCCAAGAAGCGATGAAAATATGCAAGGCACTGCCATATGAATTTGCTTGTGCTGAATAGCACATATGGATTTAAGTGGTGCTTGTCAACGATAGGACGAGATGAGGAAGAATGGGATGGGAATGATGTGAGGATAATGTATGGTCCTTTCAAGGCGTGGGGCCCGGGATCAGTGGACTGAGTGCTCTTGATACGTTCCCAATTATTCCACAATCCGTTAAATCATATCAAAATGCATTCCAGTTTCAAACAGAGGAAGTTTAATTTCCTGACTCGGAGCCGACTTTTAAAGGGCTAAATTATACATTGTGCTGAACTCTTGGATGCTTTGCAAATTCTTCAAAAGTCACAGAGAGTCTGTTAGAGAATTTGGTGAACAGTTTTCAACAAATGTTTAAACGGTTGTCAGGTGCCAGGTGTGCAGTGAGTTTGGTATCTGAAGAGATGTGGCCATTTTGCACTCTGAATCATCCGTGACATGTTTAAAGAACAAAGAACAAAGAACAATACAGCACAGGAACAGGCCCTTCGGCCCTCCAAGCCCGCGCCGCTCCCCGGTCCAGGATTGAATCCTGAATCCAGGATCCCCGCCCAATTTTCAAGCCTATCTACATCCTAATATCCTATCCACCGAGCTGTCCCTCACAGCTATGATGCTTTGTTCATCACAACCTATTAACTCACCCCCACCCCCCCATTCCAGACCATGTGATCTCCAGCGAGAGGCGAAAACCCAGAGTGAAAACCCCAGGGCCAATATGGGGAAAAGAAAATCTGGGAAATTCCTCTCCGACCCCCTGTGGCGATCGAAACGAGTCCAGGAGATCACACTGGCCCTGATCAGAAAATGCTTCCCAACCCTATTCATTTCCACTTCTGCTTTACGAACACCATATGAATTCCCTGCTAAGGTTCGAAGATTAAACAGTTCATGTTTGGGTGGCGGGGGTTCTTCTCTTGCAGCTGTGAAAATGAGGGGAAATTTGAAATAGATTTCGGAAATCGTGAAATGGTTTGATAATGTAAATAATGATGCACTTTGCAGAACCTGACAGGATCGCCGTTAACTATAGAGCATTGACTTGAGGTGAATAGCAACAAAAACCAGAAATGAAGCATGGAAATATCGGAGTAAATGTGGGCCATTCGGCTCTTCGAGCATGCTTTGCCATTCAACTCGTTAATGGGCGTCCTACTTCACGCCACGTTTCCCGCACTATAGCCATTTCGCATGATCAGTAGAGGAGTCGATGAGCAGTTAATCCTTTTCCACGGTCAATTGTTTCATCTGGAAATGGCACTGTCTGTAAGGACACTGACAGCAAATTCGCCCGTAAGTTTTAAAATATAATTGGAAAATGTATGAAGCGGGTATTTTTAGTGTTATTTGCAGCAGGTGAAGGACGGCACGGTTGGACATTGGTTAGCACCGCTGCGTCACAGCGCCAGGGAGACAGGCTCAATTCCTGGCTTTGGTCACTGTCTTTCTCCCCGTGTCGACGTGGGTCTCCTCCGGGTGTTTCGGTTTCCTCCCAGAGTCCGAAAGACGTGTTGGTAAGGTGCATTGGCCATGCTAAATTGTCCCTCAGTGTATCCGAACAGGCGCCGGAGTGTGGCGACTCGGTGATAACTTGATTGCAGTGCTAATGGAAGCATACTTGTGACACTAATAAATAAAACAATGAAGAATATGATTTCACCAGTATGCTCTGTGAAAAGGAAAACTCTGACACTATGGACTGAATGCCCTTCTCCTGAGTTGTATCAGTTTATAATTCTATGATAATCAGAGTCAGACTTGTCTCATAACGTGCAGATATCCTAACTGAATGGCTATCGCCAAAAGTTATGCGTATTTCTAATACTGAATAATATATTACAAGTCGTAAGACAGAGGAACAGGATGACATAGAAAGACACAATCTCATGTGAAAGAAAGCGAAACCGTCATAGAACCAAAGAATCTTACAGTGCAGAAGGAGACCATTGGACCAATCGATTCTGCACCGACCACAACCCCACCCAGGCCCTATCTGCACAACACCATGTATTTACCCTACCTCGTCCCGCTGACATTAAGGGCAATTTAGCACGGCTAATCCACCTAACCCGCACATCGTTGGACTGTGGGAGGAACATCGTTGGACTGTGGGAGGAAACCGGAGCACCCGGAGGAAACCCATGCAGACATGCGGAGAATGTGCAAACTCCGCACAGACAATGTGCCAGTGTGCCATCGTGCCACCAATCAACATTAATAAAATAAGTAAACAGGCTTTATATTATTTATTTAAATGTTGGAATGTAATGAATGGCTTTTAGGGTATAGATTGATAACAGCTATAGATAGAGCTATAGATAGAGCGAAATATAGATAGATAGATAGATAGATAGATAGATAGATAGATAGATAGATAGATAGATAGATAGATAGATAGATAGATAGATAGATAGATAGATAGATAGATAGATGATTGATGGATAGATAATGATTGACAGGCAGGCAGACAGACAGACAGGTAGGTAGGTAAGTAGGTAGGGAGTTAGGTGGGCAGCTATGTATGTAGGTAGATAGGTAGCTGGGTAGATCTCCCATTCGGTTTGAGGATCCATTTTGGGTTTTTGCTGAGCTCTTCCATCTCGCTGAGTCACTGTGTAACTCCAGCCGCAGTAACACACGGCGGAGTAATTGGCCCACAGACTGGAGGGCTCCAGATAAAAGTGCTGGGTTTTCTAGCGGTAAAACCGTCCACCGCACCGGAGGTGGTAAGTTGTCCAGCATATGAATAGAAAATGTTCTGTGACTCACGGCCAAAATGCCATCTATACCGGTAAAAAATACTGCGAGCATCTGCTTTTGCCTAAATGCATTCGATGCTGATTCGATTGGCCGGGGAACTGGATATGTAAGCTGGACGCTGTTGGACCAGCACGACCGCGAAATCTGTAAAGCAGAGAGAAAAAGCAATGACGTTATCATTGAGACTCTTTGAAGGGATACAAGAGCGGAGAGATAAAGTGAGAAGGGAGGCGAGAATGAGAACTAAGGCAGTGATAGATATAGAGGAAAAAAGAAGGGAGAATGAGAGGTACAAGACTACCCGAGGCAGAGAGAGATAAAACAAAAGATAATCGATCAAGTATAAATGGGTTAGACTGGTATAAAGAGAGAGAGAGGAAACACAGGGGTGCTGAAGGAAAATCTGACGAAGGAAGGGTCAAACGAAAGAAGGAAATGAGAGAGAGAGAGGTCGTAAGAGAGAAGAACAGAGTGACATAGAGAAAACGACAAAGTGACAAAGAGATACAGAGTCAGCAAACAGAGTGAATCCACACTTTGAAGCGGTGTGAACGAACTCGGAAAGCGGATCAAACACTAATCGGAACACACAGGGGAATAACAGTGAGCATCACTGGTAAGTGTGTTTAACTGCACGATTTCTCAAATTCAGGGCAGGGAGTGAAAATCTGTCCCCTTCAAGTTGTTCGACGGATAAGTGCAAGGGACCAAATTCTTATTGGCCTTTGGCTCCGAAATGTCATTTCCAGGGTGTAGCTAATATGTGTTCAAGATATTTAATTTTCGTTCCTTAACAGCAGCTTTTGAAGTTATTTTAAACCTGGAACAGTTAGAGTTAATCTGGATCATTCGCCAGCTTCTCAATGAGTGGTAAGCCTAATGCTGTTTATGCCCGCTCGCGTTGCAGTCACTTCCGTGTCTGGGTCTAACTGACTGCATAGCGGATATGTTGCTGGTGTAGTGATATAAAAGAGGAGGCTAATGATCGGCGGCCATCAGTTTAGCTCCGTCTCCTGGCCGCCAATGGAATCAAATCTGCAATAAAAAGCGGGTATCAGGATTAGTGTCAATGAAACTATCGGATTATGGTAAACTCCAACTAATTCACTGATGTCCAGAAAGCAAGCAAATCTGCCATCGGCACCCGGCCAGGCTTCCACGTGATTCCGGATACAGGCCAAGGTGGTTGACTAGCTGTCCACATGGTTTAGCCAACAAATCAGATGTGAACCAAGCAGCTCGCCACTAATTTCTCAACAGCTTTAATGATGGACAGTATGTTTTTAACATGCTGCTGACGACAGCATCCTGTGAACTTAAGCAAAGTGTTTTGCATTTTTCATTCCCCCCTCGCAACCCCCCACCCGCAACATCTGTAATTTTGGTTCTGCGCTGAGCGGCATTCTATACTGCATCGGATTGTTGTTACTTTTTTCAACATTCTTCCGAATGGACAATGTCAACCTTTGCACTCCCAGTACGACCGAAAAGCATACGTAATCCTCAAAAAAGAAGTGAAGGGACGGTTCATTTCACAGAATCACAGTTTTTCTTCCGACTCGAGCTCAAGTCAGGGAGAAGGTAAATGTCAGTACGTTGGATCGTGGCCTGGGGTGGGCGGAACATTAGGATGGACTGGTGGCGAGTCCGAGGTTGTGGGGGCGGGGCGGGGCAGGGTGGTCAATGAGGCGGTGGGGCGTGGTCAAGTGATAGAATAATAGATTCATGCAATCATAGAATCCTACAGTGCAGAAGAAAGCCATTCTGCCCATTCAAGCCTGCACCCACCACAATCCCACCCAGACGCGTATCCCGATAATCTCATGCATTTACCCTAGCTAGTTTCCCTGACACTAAGTGGCAATTTAGCATGGCCAATTCACCGAACCTGCACATCTTTGGAGTTTGGGAGGAAACTGGAGAACCAGAAGAAACCCACGCAGGCACGGGGAGAATGCGCAAACTGCACGCAGACAGTAATCCAAACCTGGAATCGACAGGCAGTCGCGGAGCTGGGGGAGGGGTAGTCCGGCAGGTGGGGGTATTTGGGGAGGGGAGGTGGGTGGTGGAGTTTCAGTGGCCCAGGAGCTGAAAATAGCTTTAATGCCTGCAGCTTTTCCCAGGAAACTATTCTGTTGAGAATCTCGGAACAATCTCACGTCTCCGGTTTATATCGGAGCATTAGATGGTTCCAGGTGCAAAGTAATTGCCCATCCGGAATTCAAAATTTCCGGACCCTTCCCATGCAGCCGTTTCCTGGAGACTTCTTGGTGAGATGGCGTCAGAAGACTGGAAAATTGCAAACGCTGCCCAAGGAGTGGTGAGAATAAGAAACTCATTACCTCAGGAAGTGGCTGTGCCGAATAGTATCGATGGCATTAGCGGAGAGCTGGTTAAGGTGGAAGGGAGAAAGAATTAGAGGTGTCCTTGATAGGGTGAGATGAAAAGAAATGGGAGCGGGGTGATATGAGAATAATAAATGGGTCTTTCAAAACGCTGGCCCAGGATCAATGAGCGAATTTATCTTGATCTGTGGTCTATGATTCTATGATTCTTTAGGTCACGTTAGTGTTGTTGTCCTGCTTCAAGCAGCATTTCCCAACTGGGAACCGAGATTTAAAGGGTTAAATTCCTCACTGTGCTGAAGACCTAAGTGCTTTGAATGTTGTTCAAATGATACAAGAGTCTGATAGGGAGGTTAACGGCTTCCACCAAATGGTTATACGATCTTCGGGAGCCAGGTGTGCAGTGAGATTAGTATCTGCACAGATGTCGCCATTTTGCACTCTGAATCATATTTGGCATGTCTAAGGTTCTAAGGTTAACCATTCCCTGTTTGGGTGGATTTCTTCCTCTTAGAGCAGTGAGAATAAGGGGAAATCTGTAAGAGATTTTGAAAATCATTACACGTTTTGATAACACAGATAACGAGAAACAGTGCCAGAGCTAATATCATTGGACAGGATGGCCGTTAAGCAGCGACCATTGCTTCATATTGAATTCCAAAATAACCAGATCGGGAACATCGAAATGTATGATCAGGAGCAGGACATTCGGCCTTTCGAGCCCGCTTCCCCATCAACTTGTTTATGGTTGCTCTATTTCAACGCCATTTCCTTCCCATATCTCTTGATCAGTAGATAAATAGGGGATCAGTAGCACATCAGTTAGAGATCAGGTAAACGTTTCACCATAGCGAAATTTATCCGGTGGATTGTCACCACCTGTAAGGGCAGTGGAAGCAAATGCCATGGAAAAAATGAAAAGGTAATTGGCGAAATATACGACGCGCAATATTTGGAACAGGTCAGGAGAATATGCATTAATCAGATAGCTCTTCCATAAAGCAAACTCTGGCATTATGGACGGAATGCCCTGCTCTCGAGTGCACCAGTTCCTCGTCACGACTGCAATATCGTGAATACCTTGTGGCAAACCCCCATTTTTATTCATTCATGGAACATAGGCGTCACTGGCTAGGCCAGCATTTTTGCCCATCCCTAGTTCCCTGATGGCAGCTGAGAGTGGGCCATATTGCTGTGGCTTGGAAGTCACATGTAGTCCAGCCAAAATAAGGATGGCAGATTTCCCTCCCTAAAGGGCATTAATAAACCAGATGGGGTTTTTTCCGCCAATCGTTTCATGGTCAGTTCATTCTTAATTCCAGATTTTTTAAACTTAAATTCCGATTCCACCATCTGCCACAGTGCGAATCGAACCCGGGCCTCCAGAACATCAGCTGTGTTTTTGGATTATGAGTCGAGTGAGAGTAACATTCGGCCAGCGCCTCCCCCTACTGGACAAGCAGGCTTGGAAAATATGCAATGGCACAGTCGCGAACTATGTCTAATTGATTGTTCTATATCTCTGGTCCTTCTTTCAATCATATAACTAATCAATTTAGCCCACCTCGAAAACTGTTTGTAAAATGACAGAAATTCATAATTGAATTGTAAAAATTAATACCGTTTGTATAATATGAAGTAAAAGAGGTGGTGATTCAACGTTAGCAAAAAAAAAGGATTTATATTACATATGTAAATATTGAAAGTTGATGAATGCCGAGAGATGGGTAAATAAAGATGTTGACAGCTCAGCAATTTATGACAGTTGGATGCATCGATAATAGATAGATAGATAGATAGATAGATAGATAGATAGATAGATAGATAGATAGATAGATAGATAGATAGATAGATAGATAGATAGATAGATAGATAGGTAGGTAGGTAGGTAGGTAGGTAGGTAGGTAGGTAGGTAGGTAGGCAGGCAGGCAGATGCTTGTCATTCGTATGCACTTTGCAGATGCACTTCGGGTTTTTGTCGAACACATCTACCTTTATGAGCCACTGTGTAAACTCCAGGCGCAGTAATACATGCCTGAGTGATACACACGCAGGCTTGAAGACTCCAGGTTAAAATGCGTGTTGCCCGCTTTTCTGGCGCTGAAACCGTCCACCTCCCCTTTGGGAATGATCTCCGTGCCATAGGAGTAGAAAAGGTTCTGAGGATCACGATCAGGGTGCCATCGATACCAATAGAAAGCGGAGGCAGCTGTTGCTTTTACGTAAACACATTCGATACTGACTGCAGTGCCCGGGGAGCTGGATATGTAAGCTGGAATCTGTTGGACCAGGACTGCCGCCACATCTGCAAAACAGAGAGAAAATATGGTGATATTAACCTTGACACCCTTTAAGGGTATACAAGCATGGAGAGCGAAAGAGAGCGAAAGCAAGAATGAGAGCCGGAGAGTATGGCAATGATATAGTGATAGAGAAAGGGACTAAAACAGGCAATGAGTGAGAGGGGAGAATGAGAGAAATAAAGACAAATAGAGAGAGAGGGGCAAGAACAGATTAAACCAAGCACAATCGATAGGGCATGAAGGGATTGAATGACATAGGGAGGAAGAGAGGAAACACACAGAGCCTCTGAGAGACAAGCGGACGAAAGTCGGGTCAACTAGAGAAATAGATCAGGAAAGCGATCGAAAGAGAGAAACAGAGTGGCAGGGAAAGAAAAACAGAGTGACAAACAAGGGCTGCAGCAACAAAGAAAGACAGAGGGCACCTATACCTTCAAGCTGTGTGAAGAAGCGTGGAACGAAGATTAAACCCTAATCGGGACATGCAGGACAAAAACAGTGAACATCACTGACAACTCAGGCCAGTTCCACCTTACCCGGTAACAGCAGCAACAGAGCCCAGAGCCGAGACTCATACATCTTTAAAGAGTATTTGAGTACAGGATTTCTCAAATTCCGGACAGTGAGAATGTCTCCTCCTCCAAGTTGTTCAATGTAGAGGTGCAAGCGACCACCTTTTAGTGGGTTGGTTTGCACATGCCATTTCCGGGGTGGAGCTAATGCGACTCAGCACATCTACTTTTCGTCCTTCCCTCGCAGAGTCTAAAGTTAGTTTAAACCGACACCACCAGCTTCTGAGTGTTGGATTTCGTCCGAATTCATCTAGCAGTTGTATCCATTACTCGGTCTATCCCTGCTTTGGGTCTTTAAATGCAGGGCTGTTTGTCGCTCTAACACAGCACAGTAGAAATGTTGCTGGTCTATTACTGCAGAAGACGAGGTTAACTGATCTACGCACATGAGTTTCACACCATATCCTGGTAGCAAATAGGATGAAATCTGCAATACACAGACTGCTTTCAGTATGAGTGTGCATGACACCCTGGTTTTTCGTAAAAGCCTCTCCGCTTTACTAATGTCCAGTAGACAAGCAATTCTGCCATCCTTACTCGGTCTGGCCTCTTTACGATCCGCCGCCGATAGGCAAATGTGGTTGAGTGACCATCCCCTGGGGTTGTTCTCCCTGGAAAGACGGAGGATGAGGGGTGACCTAATAGAGGTGTATAAAATTATGAAAGGCATAGATAGGGTGAACGGTGGGAAGTTTTTTCCCAGGTCGGTGGTGACGTTCACGAGGGGTCATAGGTTCAAAGTGATGGGGGGGGGGGGGGGGGGAGGGGGGCGGGGGGGGGGGGGGATGTTTAACACGGATATCAATGGACGTATTTTACACAGAGGGTGGTGGGGGCCTGGAATGTGCTGCCAGGCAAGGTGGTGGAGGCGGAGGTAATCCAATCCGTTGGCAAGCACCAATTTCCCAAGGACTATTAAAGGACGATAATTGCTAGTGATGCTAGCTCTCCATGAATGAGTTAAATTATTTTTTTTCCCATCTCATTCTGCCTGTTTCTCTTTCTAACCTGAGTCACAGGCTCTACGTCGTCTGTTTGCTGTTGGTTTAGAGGTTATAGAGGTTTACAGCATGGAAGCAGGCCCTTCGGCCCAGCTTGTCCATGCCGCCCCTTCCCCCCCCCCCCCCGCCCCCTTTTTAAGCACTAAGCTACTCGCAATTGCCCGCTTATGGCCCATATCCCTCTCCATCCATCTTACTCATGAAACTTTCTAAACGCTTTTGAAAATAAAAAATTGTACCCGCCTACTACTACCTCTGGCATCTTGTTCCAGACACTCATCACCCTCTTCGTGTAAAAAATCCCCCCCCCCCCGACCCTTTTGTAACTCTCCCTTCTCACTTAATACTATGCCCCCTCGCTTTAGACTTCCCTACATTTGGGAAATATATTGACTATCTAGCTGATCTACGCCCCTCACTATTTTCTCGACCTTTATATAATCACCTCTAAGCCTCCTATGCTCCAGGGAAAAAAGTCCTAGTCTATCCAGCTTCTCCTTATAACTAAAACCATCAAGTCCTGGTAGCATCCTAGTAAATATTTTCTGAACTCTTTCTCGTTTATTAATATCATTGCTATAATAGGGTGATCAGAACAGTATTCCAAGTGTGGCCTTAGCAATGTCTTGTACAACTTGCTTTGCTCCGACGTAGTTTGCCAGTTTTCAATCGCCAGGAACAGTAAAGCGCCAGCCAGTTCATTCCATGCAACGAACAAAGAACAATACAGCACAGCCTCTAAGCCCGCGCCGCTCCCTGGTCCAAACTAGACCATTCTGTTGTATCCCTCCATTCCCACTCCGTTCATGTGGCTATCTAGATAAGTCTTAAACGTCCCCAGTGTGTCCGCCTCCACCACCTTGCCTGGCAGCACATTCCAGGCCCCCACCACCCTCTGTGTAAAATACGTCCATTGATATCCGTGTTAAACATCCCCCCCCCCCGCCCCCCTCCCCCCCCCCCCCCCCCATCACTTTGAACCTATGACCCCTCGTGAACGTCACCACCGATCTGGGAAAAAACTTCCCACCGTTCACCCTATCTATGCCTTTCATAATTTTATACACCTCTATTAGGTCACCCCTCATCCTCCGTCTTTCCAGGGAGAACAACCCCAGTTTACCCAATCTCTCCTCATAACTAAGCCCTTCCATACCAGGCAACATCCTGGTAAACCTCCTCTGCACTCTCTCTGATGCCTCCACTTCCTTCTAGTAGTGCGGCGACCAGAACTGGGCGCAGTATTCCAAATGCAGCCGAACCAACGTTCTGTACAACTGCAACATCAGACCCCAGCTTTCATACTCTATGCCCCGTCCTATAAAGGCAAGCATGCCATATGCCTTATTCACTACCTTCTCCACCTGTGACGTCACCTTCAAGGATCTTTGGCTGCAGGCTGGAACGTGGCAGGTGAAAGGTCGAGTCACAGGATCTCAAGGCGTAGAAACGTTGCAATGTTCCCAAAAGGTCGATCCTGTTGGTGCTGTCAGAATGGAAAAGGAGCAAGAACTCTCGGCTTGAGAGTTGCCGATACCAAACGAATCTCCTTAACATTTATACTCTTTTGGGGTAATCGAAGCTTTTCAGATGTTCCACAACCTGTTACCAATCTGTTTAATCGCCTGGAGCATGAATATCTTTCATAATGGAGAAGGCCCACGTTTTCAGACAAGGGGCTACAGAGAAGCGTGCGTTGTCTTCTGAAGAGGATAAATGGAGGGGAGGGTTATTTCAGGCTTCCACTGATGAGTAGGTTCAACAATTCGGAGAGTCTGGAGAATTCTTTGCGGAGGGGGAGAGACAGGCTAACGTTAGATTCAGGAAAGGTTCAGCAGTTGCCAATCAGATTGTACGGTGCGCGGGGAAATCCTCTTTCCATTTCGACACATTAGAACGAATCTATTGAAGTTATTTACAACATCGTTTCTCAGTTGAATTCTTGGAGAATATGGGGAATATATGTCAATTGCGGAGATTCGAAAAACGTTTTCACAAAAAATGCAGGGATTGCAAATACGTTCACTCTTAAATCCGGGTTATTTGTGTTGATGGTGTGTCAGATGCTGCTTTCTTTATTTTCTTTATTTCTCCCGCGCCCATTTCTCTTTTTGTCCCTTGCACCCGCCTCCTCTCTTATTTCCCCTCCTCTTTCTGCTTCTCTTCATCACTCCCTATATCCTGCTTTCGAAAGAATTCTGTTACTCTGTTGCAAACGTTGAGATGCTAGGGACAGTGAACCGAGCAGTCAGATTGCAGTTTTGGTCGGACCTAAATCATTACATTATGTTGGACGTTTACAATGAATATTTCCAAAGTCCAATGTCTTGGAAATCACTAACGCAAGGTGGTAGGAGTACAGATAGCATAATGGAATGATAAAATGTGACAGAATAGAGGGAGGCCATTCAGCCCATTGTATCTGCACCGGTATCCAAAAGAGCTACCCAGTTAGTTCAATTCTCCAGCCCTATCTCTGTATCCCTTCTAAATTCATCACTTTAAAATTGGTATCCAGCTCTCTTTTGAAATGGCCAATGGAATTTGCTTCCACCACACTCAGCTTACTCCAAATCCCAAAAGCTCTGAGTAAGAAGCTTCTCTTTATCTCACCTCTGGCTCTCTTGCTGAACGTGTTGACATACTGACCCCTTAGGCATTGACATACGAAATAGTAGAAGCAGAATATCCTTCCTTGCACTGTCAAAATTGTGCATAATTTTGAACATCTCAATAAGGGAATCGCATAACTTTGTCTTATCCATGGAGAATAAGCCCAATTTCTGAAATCTTAACTTGCATCTACAGATCCCCATTACCTGTCGAAATAGGGAGAATGTCTGGTGAAAAGTTTAATAAAACACTGGTTAGATTCTGCCTGAGGTGTTGTATTATGTTCTGGCTCTGTGCCCCAAATTCTCTCCTATCCACTGCAAAATCCCTGCTTTACGACACCATCCCCAATACTCTGTCTCTATTCTCCCCTTTCTTCTCCCTTTCATTGTCATGCTTCTTCCTGCTTTCCATTCCCGCCTTTTCATCTTTTCCTTCTCTCCTGTTATTCACACTTTACCAGTTATCTCCCATCAGCGCTCATGCTCCACTCTTTCTACAACCCGTCCATCTATATTCTATTTCCCAATTAGCTCATCTTTGCTCCACAACCCACACCACAGTAACTGTCCCCTCCTTGCTGAATCTCCCCTCTCCTACTCCTGTTTCTCTATTTCCTTCTAATCTCTCCTTCCTCTCAGTGTCAGTGCTGTTTCCTATCCTCCTGTTCTTTTCTCTGCCCACAAACAACATTAATCTTAGGGAAGGGTTGGTGAATCAGTGATGTCAGGCTCCACGTTCGCATCCAACAAGGAACCAATCGGTGCATTGTCGAAAAATGTTTCAGGACTGCATCAGAAGCCACGAAGTAGCTGAGGCCAATAGAGTTGCATGGTCTGTGGGACAATGTAACTTCAATATGATACAAGGAGCATTCCTGGACAGCACGGGGTTGCAGCTGAGTGTATTTGCCTTTCAGAAAGTGAGGGAGGAACTAAACGGGATAATGAGGAAGTAATCGGAAGTTGTTATCAAATACTAGGTTGCCTTCTGGAGGAAAATCGAAATAACCTTAAAGAGTTATTAAAATCACATGGAAATATCTCTGGGAACAAAGTAGGAAGTAGTAAAATAATTGTGCATGTTACATCGAATCTGGAAGCCATTCGGCCCTTCGAGCCTGCTCCGCCATTCATCTTGATCACGGCTGATCATTGAAATCAATATCCTGATCCCCCTTCCTCTCGTACCCCTTGATCGTTTCAACTCCAAGACCTTAATCTAATTTCTTCGAGAAAATCAGACAACGTTTTGGCCTCAACTACATTCTGTGGTAATGAATTTCACACATTCACCACTCTCCGGGTGAAGAAATTTCTCCTCACCTCAGTTCTTAAAGTTTTGCTCCTCATCCTCAAACTATGCATGTTGCATGTTGCTGATGTAGAAAATGCTGTTCCAATTGAGCAATATCCGTATAGACTTAATCACTGAAGTTAAAGTTTAGTTATTTATTAGTCACAAAGAAGGCTTACCTGAACACTGCAATGAAATTACTGTGAAATTCAGGTTCGGAAGGAAAAGCTGATGTTTGTTTAGTCTGAGATGCAGCAGCCAAAATTCTTGATCACACAAAGGAAGGCTGGTGGATACTTACAAATCTCAAATAATGAATGCAGGAATGGGGGTAGATGATTACAATGTAAGATTGGTGAAGGTGGAAATGGAGATCCAGTTACCAGATAATGATTTGAATAAGGAAAATGAGCTGGTTTGATGGCAGTTGCAAGAAAAAGTTCACTGATTTGGTGTATGTTCCTGAGTTGTTGAAATTAACAGATGTCAACTTCCAATATTGTCAAAAACAGCCCATCGTCTATGAGAAATTGTAAATCAATCAGGAGTATTGTGTGATCTCAAGATGGAGATTGAGGCGCAAAAATATTTCACTACTACAGATAAAAGGAAGGGACAGCAACGTGAAGTAAGTCTGTTTGATGAAACAATATTATCATTCCAAATGATCGACTAGGAAAATGAATCCATACAGTTTGCATAAACGTGAATATCCAAAGAAACAGCATTTCTGATGTTCGAGTACACTACGATGGTTTTTGTAACAGCAAAACTGTCACAGTGATCACTGAAGCCAGCATTACAACATATCCTGATACTAAAGAAGTCAATCTGCTGTATATCTTTGACAAAGAACATGTAGAAATAATGGCAAAGAGGCAAAACGAGCAAAGGAATTGATAATCTATCGTGCAACAGAAAGATATAGCATTGGAGACGCTGGAATGACTTTTGCGCGTGTCAGTTTATAACAGAAGCTGGGGATGGACTGTCTGAGAGTGGAAATGAGGCAAGTTAACAAGAAAGGGGAAAGAGAGGTGTTACGTTCCTGGAAGGCCCTTAACCAGCCTGTGAAGTCGAGAAGACATGCAAAGAGACAGTTTCTTTTTGACGAAATCTGTGAGCAGCTCAGCCTTCTGAAAATGATTCCTTTATTTTGACATTTTGAGAACTGTTGGAAATTGAAATGCAAATCCGGTGTGGTTTGTGCCAGTTTGCATTTAATGTAAGGTTTCATCCTCCTGATCTTACCGAGTTCTCTGAGCATGTTACCGATATTATTTTTCAATAATGAGAACAATATTTAACATGGATGTGGAGTTAAAGCAGGATCAAGGACTAAAGGAGACTTCGTAAAGAAAGAGGACGTAGCTCAACGACAACAGTGTGTTGAGAAAAGCAAGACAGGAGAACATGATTGCCGATACTTGACATGACTTTGATGAGAGAATGGTATGAAGCGGATGTTGGATCCCATCTTTGAGAACTAACAGCCAACTACTCAAAGAGGAGTACCTCGCCTCATAATTCGTTAAAAGTGTGTGAGAGGTGGTATGATCTGCTCTTTAGCAACTCCTTTGTGGTAAAATCAAAAATAACTACCTGAAACTCTATCTTTAAAGTCAACAAGTAACTATCTATCTAACTAACAGTGAACAGGTTAACAAAACTATTAATAAATCAGTTAAAATACTATTCTAATGAAATGTTGCTGAGATAAATACGATTCCCAATTCTTAACAAAAAAAATACAATTTTTAGTCAAAATCAAAATTTCAACTAGGTTTGTTTTCTTCTGGAATCTTCTGTCTTCAAGAACAACAAAGAACAAAGAATAATACAGCACAGGAACAGGCCCTTCGGCCCTCCAAGCCCGCGCCGCTCCCCGGTCCAGGATTGAATCCTGAATCCAGGATCCCCGCCCAATTTTCCAGCCTATCTACATACTCATATCCTATCCACCGAGCTGTCCCTCACAGCTACGATGCTTTGTTCATCACAACCTATTAGCTCACCCCCACCCCCCCCCCCCCCCCATTCCAGACCATGTGATCTCCAGGGAGAGGCGAAAACCCAGAGTGAAAACCCCAGGGCCAATATGGGGGAAAAAAATCTGGGAAATTCCTCTCCGACCCCCTGAGGCGATCGAAACGAGTCCAGGAGATCACACTGGCCCTGATCGGAAAATGCTTCCCAACCCTATTCATTTCCACTTCCACGAACACCATATGAATTCCCTGCCCCCGAGATAGGTTCCCAACTATCCGCAGTCTCGCTCTGTACTGGCACCAGCAAGTTGATTCTTTCTTTTTTCTTCTGTCTGGAATCTCTACCTTCTTTTGATACTTCTGCTATTCAGGTGAGCCTTTTAGCGAAAGATAAATATAGCTGCAGACATTGGTCAGCAACTAAAAGCCCTTGTAGAGAGAGGAGAGGGCTCTTTTGTTCTTTAGTTTTGCTAAAAGTTAGAGCAGTTGCAGATAGACAGCTGTATATGGAGGTATCTCGCACAGTTCTGCTCGGCAAAAACGTACAGCAGACAATGACAGAAAGCTACAGATAAATACACACACAGACATAGAGAGAGAGTGCGAGAGAGAGGGATTTACAAGGAAGCTGATTCCCATTGGTTCAACGAGAAAGGGGCCATGACCAATTCTGAACAACATCCTAATGCTCTTCATGCTTTCCTCGTGAATTCAACCGAGTGGCCTGGTTCCTCACGAGATTCCAAGTTTTTCTTCTCTCTCCATTCATTCTCCACTGTAACACATCGCGGTCATTCTGATGAATTTGCGATCCAAACTCTCTAAGGCAAATAAATTGCAGTACTCAGAAGTGAAGCAATTATTCCAGGTGGGGCGTGACCAATGCGCTAAACAAGTGATGCAAAATGTCTGCCCTTCTGTATTTCAGTCTCTTTTGAAATATTTAATTCGTCGTACCGACTCCTGTATGGACCTCTCTGTTGGCTGGAGGTGACTTGTTTCGCTGGAGAGTAAACCATTTCCTTCAACCATTGTTCCTAGCTTTTCACTGTTTGTAAAATAATCTGCTTCATCTTTCTTAGGTGCACCTAAGAACAAGCTTTAAATTTCACTTCATCGCTGATGAAAAGGCGCCTCGGATGCATGTTTAGCTCAGGTGACTGGACATTCGAGCTGGATTAGATTTGTCTCAAAAAGATCAGTGGATTCCAAAGTTCCCTATTTGATCTACCCCTGCGAGACATGGTGGCGCTGTGGTTCAGTTCAGTCTTCAGCAGAGAACTGAGCTAGTTGCCACGCAAACAATTTGAGCTCACCACCTGGATAATTTAATCTTAAATGGGAGTCTGGGTTATAAACAGAAAATGCTCAGCAATTGAAGAAGCATCAGTGAAGATCAATAAAACTTAAGGTTCAAGATTGTGACTGTCATCAGAACGGTTGTATTTTCGAAGTGCAATATTTACAAAGGAGCAGAGAGTCGAGAAACGGGGAGGGAGGTAAAGAACCAACGAGAAGATCAGTGCCAGACTGGAAGGCAACATAGGTTCAAATATGTGATGGATAAAGGAACAAGGGTGTAGAAGCTATTGATCACGTTGTTGCCTGGTTTAGAGGATATGGACTATGAAGAAAGGTTGAACAAATTTGGATAGTTTTCACTGAAGCTTCGGAGGATGAGGGGGCACCTAACGGAAGTTGGCAAGATTATGACAGGCTTGGATGGAGTGGATAGTCAGAGTTTTTTCCCAGGGTCGAAGCTTCAATTACTCGGGGCATAGGTTGAAAGTGAGAGGGGAAAAGTGTAAAAGTGATGCCAGGGACAAGATTTTCACACAGAGAGTGATGAATGCCTGGAACACAGTGTCAAAGGAAGTCGTGCAAGCAGATTCTATAAAACCGTTCAAAAGCCATTTGGATGGACACATGAATAGGCAACGTTTAGAGGGATATCGACAACTCTGAGGCAAGAAAACATAAGATTAGATAAGCATTTGTGTCGGCACAGCCTTTGTGGGCCGAAGGGCTTGTTCCTGAGCTGTTCTGATCGTTGTTCTAAGGCTACAGCCGTTTAAAATGGTTCAAATAAATTGAATAAAGATGGGCCAAGACGAGGTGTAAATGAAAGCAACAAATTAGATCCCAAGCGTTTTGATCCAAAACGAATGTGAGTACCGTTTCTGATGTGAAATTGTGAAATTAGATGAGAGTCCGTAAGACTGTAAAGTGTCCAAATGGAAATGGGATTCTCTTCCGTAAGTTGCCGTTCAGTTCCATTGTAACTGTTGAGGCGGCCCATGTGAGATAGGCGAGATGGTCTTTGCGACTGATAATTGAATGCACCCAGGCTGGAATCGCAGCCTGTAGCCCGAATGAAAATGTTCAATAAACAGGCCACTCAAAATTTGTTTGGTTTGTCCATGGTAGCGGAGACCGCACAGTGAACTGCACAGATAGCAGACGGACGAGACAGCAATAAAATAAATTTACAGCAACGAGTGTTTTGGGTACTGCTTGGTGAGAAGGAGCCGCAAGGAGTTTAATCAATTGCATCCACCTCTAAACTGACACATAAGTCGTTTCTCCGCAGCAGCAATTGATTTTTCAGAAATTAGCGGTGTTAACGACATAGAAACATAGTTCCTCTTCCATTGAATTATATATCCGTAGGTATTCATACTGATTGAGCGGGATCTCTGGTGTTGCAAAGGATATTTGCACTCTACAACAATGGGGGTTTTCAATCAAGGGCGTGTTCTTCAGTTTTCTTGATCATCAATAATGGATATACGATCGAACAAGAGGCAAGAATTAGGGGGCATAAGAATGGGAACAGAAACTGTCAGGGAAAGGCACGAATGAAAAGTGGAACTTTTTCAAGGAACAAATACTGGGTGTCCTTGACAGGTATGTCCCTGTCAGGCAGGGAGGAAATGGCCGAGTGAGGGAACCATGGTTCACGAAAGAGGTGGAATGTCCTGTGAAAAGGAAGAGGGAAGCTTATGTAAGGATGAGGAAACGAGGTTCAGATGGCTCGATTGAGAGTTACAAGTTAGCAAGGAAGAGCTGAAAAAGGGGCTTAGGAGAGCTAGGAGGGGACATGAGACTTGGCGGGTCGGATCAAGGAAAACCCCAAGACTTTTTACTCTTATGTGAGGAATAAAAGAATGACCAGGGTGAGGTTAGGGCCGGTCAAGGACAGTAGTGGGAACTTGTGCATGGAGTCAGTAGAGATAGGCGAGGTGATGAATGAATACTTTTCTTCAGTGTTCACCAAGACGAGGGGCCATGTTTTTCAGGAAGAGAAGGTGTTACAGGCTAATAGGTTGGAGGAAGTAGATGTTCGGAGGGAGGATGTAAAGGCAGTTTTGAATGAACTGAAGGTCGATAAGTCCCCTGGGCCTGATGAAATATATCCTAGGATTCTTTGGGAGGCAAGGGATGAGATTGCAGAGCCTTTGGCTTTGATCTTTGGATCCTCACTGTCCACGGGGATGGTGCCAGAGGACTGGAGAGTGGCGAATGTTGTTCCTCTGTTTAAGAAAGGGAATAGAAATGACCCTGATAATTATAGACCGGTTAGTCTTACTTCGGTGTTTGGTAAATTGATGGAAAAGGTCCTTAGGGATGGGATTTACGACCATTTAGAAAGATGCGGACTAATTTGGGATAGTCAGCACGGATTCGTGAAGGGCAAGTCGTGCATCACAAATTTGATTGAATTTTTTGAGGAGGTAACTAAGTGTGTTGATGAAGGTAGGGCAGCTGATGCCATATACATGGATTTTAGTAAGGCGTTTGGTAAGGTCCCCCATGGTCGGCTTATGATGAAAGTAAGGAGGTGTGGGATAGAGGGAAAGTTGGCCGATTGGATAGGTAACTGGCTATCTGATCGAAGACAGAGGGTGGTGGTGGATGGCAAATTTTCGGACTGGAGGCAGGTTGCTAGCGGAGTGCCACAGGGATCAGTGATTGGTCCTGTGCTCTTTGTGATTTTTATTAATGACTTAGAGGAGGGGGCTGAAGGGTGGATCAGTAAATTTGCTGATGACACCAAGATTGGTGGAGAAGTGGATGAGGTGGAGGGCTGTTGTAGGCTGCAAAGAGACATAGATAGGATGCAAAGCTGGGCTGAAAAATGGCAAATGGAGTTTAACCCTGATAAATGTGAGGTGATTCATTTTGGTAGGACTAATTTAAATGTGGATTACAGGGTCAAAGGTCGGGTTCTGAAGACTGTGGAGGAACAGAGAGATCTTGGGGTCCATATCCACTGATCTCTAAAGGTTGCCACTCAAGTGGATAGATCTGTGAAGAAGTGTGTTAGCTTTTATTAACAGGGGTTTGGAGTTTAAGAGCCGTGGGGTTATGCTGCAACTGTACAGGACCTTGGTGAGACCACATTTGGAATATTGTGTGCAGTTCTGGTCACCTCACTATAAGAAGGATGTGGAAGCGTTGGAAAGAGTGCAGAGGGGATTTACCAGGCTGCTGCCTGGTTTGGAGGGTAGGTCTTATGAGGAAAGGTTGAGGGAGCGAGGGCTGTTCTCTCTGGAGCGGTGGAGGCTGAGGGGAGACTTAATAGAGGTTTATAAAATGATGAAGGGGATAGATAGAGTGAACGTTCAAAGACTATTTCCTCGGGTGGATGGAGCTATTACAAGGGGGCATAACTATAGGGTTCATGGTGGGAGATATAGGAAGGATATCAGAGGTAGGTTCTTTACGCAGAGAGTGGTTGGGGTGTGGAATGGACTGCCTGCAGTGATGTACTTCTGAGGCTTTATAAAGCACTGGTTAGGCCCCATTTGGAGTACTGTGAGCAATTTTGGGCCCCACACCTCAGGAAGGACATACTGGCACTGGAGCGGGTCCAGCGGAGATTCACACGGATGATCCCAGGAATGGTAGGCCTGACATACGATGAACGTCTGAGGATCGTGGGATTATATTCATTGGAGTTTAGGAGGTTGAGGGGAGGTCTGATAGAAACTTACAAGATAATGAACGGCTTAGATAGGATGGACGTAGGGAAGTTGTTTCCATTAACAGGGGAGACTAGGACGCGGGGGCACAGCCTTAGAATAAAAGGGAGTCACTTTAGAACAGAGATGAGGAGAAATTTCTTCAGCCAGAGAGTGGTGGGTCTGTGGAATTCATTGCCACAGAGGGCTGTGGAGGCCGAGACGTTGAGCGTCTTCAAGACAGAAATTGATAAATTCTTGATTTCTCGAGGAATTAAGGGCTATGGGGAGAGAGCGGGTAAATGGAGTTGAAATCAACCATGATTGAATGGTGGAGTGGACTCGATGGGCCGAATGGCCTTACTTCCGCTCCTATGTCTTATGGTCTTATGGTCTTATAGTGGAGTCAGACACTTTAGGAACATTTAAGCGGTTATTGGATAGGCACATGGAGCACACCAGGATGTTAGGGAGTGGGACAGCTTGATCTTGGTTTCAGATAAAGCTCGGCACAACATCGTGGGCCGAAGGGCCTGTTCTGTGCTGTACTGTTCTATGTTCTAACAACTGAGTGTCACCGTGTGCCCCAAATATTATTGCACCTTCTGCCTCTCGTTGCCGAACATTTGACCTGATTTAGCATTTAGTGACCTGTGGTTAACTGGGAACCTATATGTGTCGAATTCGGAATCCAGGTGTTGTTATCTGGAATCCAGAGGTGGATAATTGTACTTCTGATCAGCAAAGAAAACATGAGCAGTAGAAATTATGCGGAATTTTATGTTGGTCATTAGAAATATATTGACAATATATACTCTGATTCAATCAGTGGGCTGATGATTGGCAGATGGAGTTTACATTAGACAAATGTGAGGTGATGCATTTCGGCAGATTGAACCAGGGCACGACTTATTCAGTTAATGGTAGGACGTTGGAGAGTGAAGAGACGCCTTGAAAGTGGAGTCACAGGTGGACAGAGTGGTGAAGAAGGCATTTGACATGCTTGGTTTCATCGGTCAGAACAATGAATACAGGATTTGGGACGCCTTGTTTAAGTTGTACAAGATATTGGTAAGGCCGCACTTGGAATATTGTGTGTAGTTCTGGTCACCCTATTATAGAAAGAATATTATTAAAATAGAAAGAATGCAGAAAAGATTTACTAGGATGCTGCCGGGACTTGATGGTTTCGGTTATAAGGAGAGGCTGGATAGTCTAGGACGTTTTTCTCTGGAGCGTAGGAGGCTGAGGGGTGATCTTATAGTGGTCTATAAAATAATGAGGGGCACAAATCAGCTGGATAATCAATATATTTTCCCAAAAGTAGGGGAGTCTAAAACTCGAGGGCAGAGGTTTAAGGTGAGATGAGAGAAATACAAAAGTGTCCAGAGGGGGCAATGTTTTCACACAGAGGGTGGCGAATGTCTGGAACAAGCTGCCAGAGGTAGGAGTTGAGGCGGGTACCATCTTTTAAAAAGCGTTTTGGACAGTTACATGGGTAAGATGGGTATAGAGGGATATGAGCTAAATGCGGGCAATTGGGATTAGCTTAGGGTTTTAAAAAAGGGTGGCATGGACAAGTTGGGCGGCAGGGCCTGTTTCCATGCTGTAAACCTCTATGACTCTATGACTCGATCGAGGGAATGGAGGAGTTCGACACTGCATCATGTTTCCGTCCTTTATCGCTTTCCTCAATTGCTTCAGAAAATCGAGCTTCCCCCCACCCAACTCCCCCCTCCCCACCCCCACCGCCACCACGCCACCACCCCCGAAAATGTCATGGCCGTACCCTTTTTTAAACGTGGGACTTCGAGTCTGTTACTGGGTCTGATAATTCTGTTTCTCCTTAAAGATTTTCAAAACAAAATATATTGTCATTCGTAATTTTGCTTTACTCACACGTTTCCCGAAAGTCTCATGCTACTGACATCTCCTCTCCAAACTTATTTTCCGGATCTTAACAGGAAGATTATCCACCAGTATCCAAATTTTCCGGGGAGAAAATGGGACTGAAGGGCGTTTTGAAGGGTTCCAGTACCATTGATACGTACTGGCACAGCAAATGCCCTGGGGATCGGCTGCAGTTTGTGTTTTCCTCGACGGGCACCAGTAACAAAAATGTAGGGTAACGGTAAAATGTCTCATGGCCGAGAGACACGTGGCTCGGAGTTTTATCTCGAGTCCGCCCGCCCACGGGCAGGTCATTTCGCAGGGTAATACTCCACCTGGGTTCTTCACGGTGACTCAGAGACGGAGAAGTTCACGAAGAAAACGAAATGTGGCAGCAAACAGTTTTGAATGATTAAACATGGCGGTAATTCAACATTTATTTTGAATAGGCGGATCGTGCTTCTGGAAATACGAAGAGACGGGGTAGAATAAATGTTATTTATTCGAGAATGATTCACCGGAAAGGTGCAAATAATTCCTTCATTCCTTTTCTGGATATTTTTTTCTATCCGATAAAAAAAATAAGGTGGCAGCAAACGAATATGTTGTAACTTTCAGAAAATAATGTCAGGATTTTTACACTGACACAGCATAGGGCGCTCTCTGACTATGCTACACAGAAGTTCCCGGAATTAGGGAGTCAGGAACAACAATATTTTTCATCCTCTTATAAAGCAACAGCGATTCAACACCTTGATCTTGTTTCAGGAGAACATCAGTCAGAAATCGAGAAACTGTTCGTAGAAGAAGGATGGTGGCACCTATTCTCGTGAGCCTGCCGGTAGCAAGAAGAAGAGCAGACTGACCTCTTCGAATCTGACACGTTCCGGGCCAATTAGTCCCTCGAGACTATTACATAATGTCAAGAGAAGCAAGTCCATATCAAATGCACATTTTGCTAATTAAGATTCCATGTGTGATTAGTTGGATTCACCAATACGATAAGTGAATTAAATAACGAGGTTCCCTTTTTATTGGCTGAATGTGTTCAAACATTTTTATATTCTCCACATGTTTTCGTTAATGATTTAGGGGCCATAGGTTTAAGGTGCGAGGGGCAAGGTTTAAAGGAGATGTACGCGGCAGATCTTTTACACAGAGTAGTGGGTGCTTGGAACTCGTTGCCGGCGGAGGTAGTGGAAGCGGATACGGTCGTGACTTTTAAGGGGCGTCTTGATAAGTACATGAATAGGATGGGAATAGCGGGATACGGTGCCCGGAAGGGTAGGGAGTTTTTAGTTAAATCGGGCAGCATGGTCGGTGCAGGCTTGGAGGGCCGAAGGGCCTGTTCATGTGCTGTGTAATTTTCTTTGTTCTTTGTTCTTTGAAGCCGCTTCGATTTCGGCCTTGGGTGACTGCGTGGAGCTTGCATCTTGGAGTCCTCTTTCTGAGAGTCGATGTAGACTCGGGGGAGAAAGCAGCTCCCTGACTGAGAGCCAGAGTTTGAAACAAGGACTGACACACGGCCACAGATAGATAGAGGACGGGCGGAGAGGGAGAGAGAAGGGGAGAGTGAGAGACATTAGCTAGATGTATGCAGAGAGAGTGATTGAGAAAGAATGAAATAGAGAGTGAGACAGAGTGAAATAACGAAAGGAGAAGAGCCAGAGAAAGAGTTTGCTGCCCAAACCGGGGCGGGTTTATTTGACCTTTCACCATCCTGTTCTCACCTCTTCATTACGCAAGAGGCCGCTTTAAAAGATGTATTCCTTAGTGGGACTGATCCTGCTCTTTCACTGTAAGCGAATTGCTTGAAACAGCAGTTCTTTTTAATACATTCATTTATGTTATTTTTATTTTTTTCTGCCCGCTCATCCTTTCCCCAATTGCCCCAAGTGTCTAGATTTACTTCTCCCTTTGCTTCTCTCTTTCTCAGACGTGACCTTGCAGACTACACACCAGACCCCCGCCGCGATATCCAAATTACCTCGAGAGGAATTGAAAATTAAGTGCAGTGTGGAGGGTAGAAGTGGCACCCTCTCCATGTGTTGGTACAGACAATACCCGGGGATGAGGCCGCGGTTGATGTTTAACTCCATTGCTCCAGGAAACATGGGGTCTGACGTATCGGTCCATGGTTTCAGTGCCACGCCACCCAGTGAATATGAATTGAATCTGAATTCCTCCAGCCTGCAGCTGAACCACTCGGCCGTGTATTATTGTCCCTGGAGTCGCCACAGTGACTCAGAGAGATGGAGCAGTTCAGCAAAAACCCCAATGACAGCCGGAAATACCTGTCTGAAATGAAACCAGCCTGTGTTTTATCCCATGGTTGTTCATTTGGCATGGCAAATATGTTTTGACGAGAGCATCAGACAAGTGAGAGATTACATATTGTGAACTGAATAACTCATCAAGGAGAATTTTCAAGGATTACATCCGAACTGAGTTATTATCTCTATTGGTAGGGCGAAAGAAACTCAGACTCATTTCCTTTGAAAAGAAAGCCGACGGGTGAACTTTACAATAACGAACGCATCAGATAGGGTGGACGTTGTTAGATCGCAAAAGGAAGAGGCAAGTTCAGCCCCTGAAGACTGCGAGGAGAAACAGCAGGAGTCCCACTGAGTCTATCTTGATCCTGTTACACGGGAAAATGAGGAGGCTATTCAGCCAATCTCAAACCTATTATACAGCAATAGGACGAGGGCAATTTAGCCCCTCAACCTTTACACAGGAATAGCGTGAGGTCCATTCAGCCAATATCGATCCTGTTACACAGTAAATAGATCTCTCTCGGTTGAATGGAAACAGGGGAAAGCCCATTCAACCCCCCTGGTGCCTGTTTCAAAGGAACAGAAAGAGACTCACGTACCTGTTACTTTGAGATTTGCGGAGGAAATTCAACTCCTTCCACTCTTACAGGAGCAAGCAAAGGCCGTCCATTCTCTTTAGCCGTGTATATAAGAACAGGGGTAGGTCACACAGCCTCAATTAGATCCTGGCTGATCTCCACCTCAATTGCTTTCCTCCGCTTTTTTGGTAACATATGATAACCTTACTTATGAAAGACACGTGGATCACATTATTGAAATATTCAGTGGACTGAAAGCATCCGCATTATCCTTTGTTTGAAGGCGTGTTTTCGCTGTTAAACCTGACCAAATAATCTCAAAGATTACCCCACTCTGTTCCCGGATTTGCCCCCATTGAAGATCATTTATCTGCCTCTGGCCATCGAATCCATTAAACGTTTTAAATTCCTGTATTAAATCATATTTCATATTCTATATTCGTGGAAACACAAATCTAAACGACTGGAACATGGTTAAGGGAGGGGCAGGACTGGCAGCTCAATGTTCCAGGGTACAGATGCTATCGGAAAGATAGAACAGGAGGTAAGAGAGGAGGGGGATTTGCACTTTTGATGAGGGAAAACATCACAGCAGTACTGAGAGGGGATAAATCTGAAGGTTCGCCCAGTGAACCTATATGGGTAGAAGGGAGAAATAAGAAGGGGGAGATCACGTTGATAGGGTTGTACTATCGGCCCGGAAATAGTCAGCGGGAAATTGAGGAGCAAATATGTAAGGAGATTACAGATAGCTCCAAGAAAAATAAGGTGGCAAGAGTAGGGGATTTTAACTTTCCCAACACTGTCTGGGACAGCCATATTAATTGATGCTTGGATGGAGAGAAATTCGTTGAATGTATTCAGGAGGAATTTCTCATTCAGTTTGTGGATGGTCCGAATAGAGTGGGCGAAAACCTGACCCCCTCTTGGGAAATAAGGAAGCACAGGTGACAGAAGTGTGAGTGAGGAATCACTTTGGGACCAGTGACCAAAATTCCAGTGGTTTCAAGAAAGCCATGAAGAACGATAGGTCTGGCTCACAAGTTAAAACTCTAAATTGAGGCAAGGCCAATTTTGATGGTATCAGACAGGAACTTTCAGAAGTTAATTGGGGGAGTCTGTTGGCAGGCAAAAGAACGTCTGGTAAGTGGGAGACTTTCAAAAGTTTGTTCACCAGGGTTCAGTGTAAGCACATTCCTCTTAGACTGAAGGGCATGGCAGGTAGAAGTAGGGAACCCTGGACGATTTGGGATATTGAGACCCTGGTCAAGAAGAAGAATGAGGCACATGACATGTATAGTCAGCTGGGATCAAGTGGCTCCCTTGAAGAGTATAGGGGGTGCAGAAGTAGAGTTAAGAGAAAAATCCGGAGGGCAAAAAGGGAACACGAGCTTGTTTTGGCAGATAAAGCAAGGGAGAGTCCAAAGAGATTCTACCAATACATAAAAAGCAAAGGAGTAACTAGGGAGAGAGAAGGACTTCTTAAGGATCAACAAGGTCAGCAATGTGCGGATCAACAAGAGATGGGTGAGATCCTGAATGAATATTTCTCATCAGCATTAACTGTTGAGAAAGGCAAGGATGTGAGGAAACTTGGGGAAATAAACAGTGATGTCTTGAGGAAAGTATATGTAACAGAGAAGGAAGTGCTGGAAGTCTTAAGGCAGATCAAGTTTGATAAATCTCCAGGATCTGATGCAGTGTATCCACGGACGTTGTGCGAGGCTAGGGAGGAAATTGCGAGTCCCCAGCACAGATATCTGATTCATCGACAGCCACAGGTGAGGTGCCTGAAAATTAGAGGATGGCAAATGTTTAAAAAGAGTTGCAGGGAAAAGCCTGGGAACTATAGGCCGGTGAGCCTCAAATTTGTAATGGATAAGTTGTTGGAAAGTCTTGTGAGAGACATGATCTACAAGCATTTAGAGAGGCAAAGTGGCAAAGATTAGTTGGAACCTAGAGTATTGGGAAATCTTTAAAGGACAGCAGAAAACCACGAAAAAAGCTATAAAGAAAGGTAAGATCGATTATGAGAGTAAACTAGCTCAGAATATAAAAACAGATAGCAAAAGTTTCTGCAAATATATAAAACAAAAAAGAGTGACAGAAGTAAACATTGATCATTTAGAGGACGAGAAGGGGGATGTAATACCTGGAAATGAGAAAATGGATGAGGCATTGAACAGGTATTTTGTGTCGGTCTTCACAGTGGAAGACACAAATAACATGCCAAAAAATGATGACAGGAAGGCTATGGCAGGTGAGTACCTTGAAACTATCATTATCACAAAACAGGTAGTGTTGGGCGAGTTAATGGGGCTGAAGGTAGACAAGTCTCATGGTCCTGCATCCCAGGGTACTAAAAGAGATGGCGGGAGAAATAGCAAATGCACTAGTGGTAATTTACCAAAATTGGCTGGACTCTAGGGTGATCCCCACAGATTAGAAAACAGCAAATGTGACGCCATTATTTAAAAAAGGAGGTACACAAAAGGCAGGTAACTAAAGGCCGGTTAGGTTAACTTCTGTAGTAGGGAAATGCTTGAATCTATCATCAAGGAAGAAATAGCGAGGCATCGCAATATAAATTGTCCCATTGGTAAGACTAAGCATGGGTTCATGAAGGGAAGGTCATGTTTGACGAATTTGGTGGAATTCTTTGAGAACCTTCCATGTGCAGTGGACAATGGGGAACCTGTGGATGTGGTGTATCTGGATTTGCAGAAGGCATTTGACAAGGTGCCGCACCTAAGACTGCTACATAAGATAAAGGTGTACGGTGTTACGGGTAATGTATTAGCATGGATAGAGGATTGGTTAACTAACGGAAAGCAATTAGTGGGGGCAAATGGGTGTTTTTCTGGTTGGCGATCAGTGACTAGTGGTGTGCCTCAGGGATCAGTGTTGGGACCGCAATTGTTTACGATTTACATAGATGATTTGGAGTTGGGGAGCAAGTGTAGTGTGTCAAAATTCGCCGATGACACTAAGATGGGTGGAACAGCAAAGTGTGCAGAGGACACTGAAAGTCTGCCAAGGGATATAGATAGTCTAAGTGAGTGGGCGAGGGTCTGGCAGATGGAGTACAATGTTGGTAAATGTGAGGTCATCCATTTTGGTAGGAATAACAGCAAAATGGACTTTTAAATAAATGGTAAAAAAAATTGCAGCATGCTGCTGTGCAGAGGGACCTGGGTGTCCTTGTGCAGTACTCTCAAGGAGTTGGTTTGCAGGTGCAGCAGGTAATTACGAAGGCAAATGGAATTTTGTCCTCCATTGCTTGAGGGATGGAGTTTAAAAACAGCGAGATTATGTTGCAGCTATATAAGGTGCTGTTGAGGCTACATCTGGAGTACTTTCTACAGTTTTGGTCTCCTTACTTGAGAAAGGATATACTGGCACTGGAGGGGGTGCAGAGGAGATTCACTCGATCGATTCTGGAGTTGAGACGGTTGGCTTATGAGGAGAGACTGAGTAGACTGGGGCTATACTCATTGGAATTCAGAAGAATGAGGGGGTTTCTTATAGAAACATATAAGATTATGAAGGGAATAGATGAGATAGAAGCAGGGAAGTTGTTTCCACTGGCGGGTGAAACTAGAACTGGGGGGCATGGCCTCAAAATAAGGGGGAGCAGATTTAGGACTGAGTTGAGGAGGAACTTCTTCACACAAAGGGTTGTGAATCTGTGGAATTCCCTGCCCAGTGAAGCAGTTGAGGCTACCTCATTGAATGTTTTTAAGGCAAGGATAGATACATTTTTGAACAGTAAAGGAATTGAGGGTTATGGCGAGCGGGCGGGTACGTGGAGCAGAGTCCACAAAAAGATCAGCCATGATCTCAGTGAATGGTGGAGCAGGCTCGAAGGGCCAGACGGCCTGTTCCTGCTCCCAGTTCTTATGTTATGTTGCTGTTATGTTCAAAGACAGATTAGGAACTGTCAGCATGGCTTTGTGATTGGAAAATAATTTCTCACAAATTTGATTGAGTTTTTGAAGTGGTAACCACGGGGGGCGGCACGGTAGCACAGTGGTTAGCACTGCTGTTTTACAGCTCCAGGGACCTGGGTTCGATTCCCGGCTTGGGTCACTGTCTGTGTGGAGTTTGCACATTCTCCTCGTGTCTGCGTGGGTTTCCTCCGGGTACTCCGGTTTCCTCCCACAGTCCAAAGATGTGCGGGTTAGGTTGATTGGCCATGCTAAAAATTGCCCTTAGTGTCCTGAGATGCGTAGGTTGGAGGGATTAGTGGGTAAATATGTAAGGATATGGAGGTAGGGCCTGGGTGGGATTGTGTTCGGTGCAGACTCGATGGGCCGAATGGCCTCTTTCTGTACTGTAGGGTTTCTATGATTTCTATGGAACCAAGAAGGTACATGAGGGTCATGCAGTTGATGTTGTCTACATGGACTTTGGCAAGGCCTTTGACAAAGTAACGCATAATGTTGCATAACATTACATCTCACGGGATCCAGGGTGAGGTGGCCAAATGCGTACAAAATTGGCTTGATGACAGGAAACAGAAGATTGTTGTCGAGGGCTGTTTTTCCAACAGGAGGCCTGTGAGCAGCGGTGTGCCTCAGGGATTGGTGTTGGGTCCACTGTTATTTGCCATTTATATTAATGATTTTGATGAGAATTTCGGAGGTGTGTTTCGTAAGTTTGCAGCTGACAGCAAGATTGGTGGACAATGAAGATGGTTATCTCGGATTGCAACGGGATTTTGATCAGTTGGGGCATTGGGCTGACAAATGGCAGACGGAGTTTAATTTCGATCAATGCGAGGTGATGCATTTTGGTCAATCGAACCAGGGCAGGACTTACTCAATTAATGGTAGGGCATTGGGGAGAGTTATAGACCAAAGAGATCTCGATGCTCATTGAAAGTGGAGTCACAGGTGGACAGCGTGGTGAGGAAGGAATTCGGAATGCTTGGTTTTATTGGCCAGAACGTTGAATACAGGAGTTGGGACGTATTGTTGTAGTTGTACAAACTATTGGTAAGGTCATACTTGGAGTACTATGTACAGTTCTAGTCACCCTATTAATGAGAGGAAGAGATTTCCTAGGATGTTGCCGGGACTTGATGCTTTGAGTTATAAGAAGAGCCTGGATAGACTGGGACTTCTTTCTCTAGGAGCGTAGGAGGCTTAGGGGTGATCTTATAGAGATCTATAAAATAATGAGGGGCACAGATCAGCTAGATAGTCAATATCATTTCCCAAAGTAGTGGAGTCTAAAACTAGAGGGCATAGGTTTAGGGTGAGAGGGGAGAGATACAAAAGAGATACAAGAGGGGCAATTTTTTGACACAGAGCGTGGTGAGTGTCTGGAACAAGCTGCCAGAGGTAGCAGTAAAGGTAGGTACAATTTTGTCTTTTAAAAGGTGTTTAGACAATTACTTGCGTGAGATGGTGTCGAGGGATATGAGCCAAACGCGGGCTATGGGCAAACGCAATTGGGAATAGCTTAGCTATTAGAAAAAGGGCAGAAGGGCCTGTTTTATGCTGTAAAGCTCGATGACTTTATGACTCGATGACTCGAAACAATGCAACCTGCCGCTATCACTCAACCTTGTCAACATCGCTAACATGCTGGTGAAATGAGTCCAAGGCGGGTGTCAGGGGGTGAGGTGAGGGCAGCTGTGAATCTTAGAGGCAGGGGGCGGAACAATCAAAATCAATGGAGGTTCCCGAATAAGGAAGGAATCACGCCGCTATGAATCTGAGTGCGAGGGCCGGTCTGTCAGTAAGTGAGTGGAGGGCGGAAATATGACTCAGAAAATGAAGTGTGAGGCGGTCCGTCTGAAAAATACTTCTTCAATGTCAATCTGGAAGGGAGCGGAGAGACAACAATCTATCCAGTGTTGATTTATTTTTTGAATGATAAAGTTATTTTCCTTTGACGTCTGCCAACTCTACTCTTGCAGTCAGTAGTCTGTCAGTCCAGCATCTGACCAACGAACTGCACTGAAGAACTCTGCTCTCAGACCCTCTGTCTCGCACCATGCGGACCTGGCTCTTGATCTGACAGGTTCTACTGACGGGTAAGTAAAGCAGGAGGGCGGCATGGGGTTTTTAATGATAAGACAGGAGAAGGGCGAAACAGAGAAATAAATGAAGCAGAGTGAAAAAGAGAGAATGACCGGGACAGAGAGATAGAGAAATGAGGGATGAGCGAAAGAGAACAAGGCTGTTAAAAAGGGAATCTACCTATTGAGTGGCAAAGCTAAATGATCAATTGAGTGAGATAGATATCGGCTCAACATGCAGGATTATTCCCATATATTTCGAACTGACGCGTGGCATTTCCCACGTCAACACGTTTTACTGTGCTAACAAACCAGTTGGCTTGCCCCTGCTTGTCTAGTATTAGTCAATTATTCCAGTTTGGACAAATCGACTTAAACCACATAATCCCAAGACCGAGCCGATAGAATTCGCCTGTAAAGAAACTCAGGATCAGGACGAGGCCATACAGTCTATTCTACCATTCAATCAAATCAATACTGAACTGTATCTTTGCCCTTCATCCGACTTAGTTCTATGTCGTTAATGCCACCAGCCAATAAAGTCTATCAATTTCAGTTTTAAACTGACGCCCAGCCCGAATATTATAGTATTCCTCTATTCTTTGCACGGAGTCGTGCTGCCTGAAATAAACTTTATCTCTAATGCTTAGTCTGCAAAGAAAAGCCCATCCAGTCTCCACCATCTCCAAGGCACAAATCAGGAGTGTGATGGAATACTCCCCACTTGCCTTGATGGCTGCCGCTCCAACAACGCTCAAGGAGCTTGGCACCATCCAGGAAAAAGCAGCCCGCTTGATTGGCATCACAACCACAAACATTCACTCCCTGCACCACCAACGCTCAGTAACAGTAGTGTGTACTATCCACAACAAGCACTGCAGCAATTCACCAAAGATACTTAGACAGCACCTTCCAAACCAACGACCACTTCTATCTAGAAGGACACGGGCAGCAGATACATGGGAACACCACCACTTGCAACTTCCCCTCCAAGCCACTCAACATCCTGACTTTGAAATATGTCGCAATTCCTTCGCAGTCGCTGGGTCAACATCCTGAAATTCCCTCCCTAACGACATTGTGGGCCAACCCATAGCACACGGACTGCAGCGATTCAAGAAAGTAGCTCACCATCACCTTCTCAACGACAATAGAGATGGGCAATAAATGCTGGCCAGACAGCGACACCCATGTCCAACGAAGGAATTTAAAAATCACCTCAATTAGACCGCGGGATAGAAGCACTTTATGTTGGAATGTAAGAATGTGGAAGAAAGTGCAATGTTACTTCTTGAAAGTAAGATGCATTTTCTATTTGATCTCTGTTTTGTTTTGAGGACTTGGAGAATCTCAGAAGATTGTGCGGTCTCGGCAGTATTTAACGGTGGGAAAGAATGAGCCTGTCACTATCTCGTGTATCCAACGCGGAACTGATGATTACATGTACTGGTACCTTCAAATCCCGAGTCAGGGGCACCAGCACATGTTGCACGCTCTTCAGGAAAATTACCCAACAAAATCGGACGGAATCACCGAACGCTTCACTGCCAAGAAAACGGCAGGCATTTCTTTCGATCTCAAAATAGGGACAATGCAACCGAGCGACGCGGCTCAGTATTTCTGTGCAGCCAGTGATGCACAAAAAACATTCCGACTGAACCGTGTTGCAAAAACCTGTCCCCTCGCAGAATCTACCGCCAGATCACAGATCAACAGTCGCAAGACAGAGAGAGAGAGACAGAGAAAGAAAGACACACAGAGAAAGAGAGAAATGAACACACACACAGAAGGGGCGGGGGTGCAGGGCGGGGGACAGGGAGCACGAGACGCAGAAAGAGACGCAGAGACATCGATAGTTAAAAGATACATTGATGCCGGACGGAGGGAGGAATGGAGGGAGGAGGAAGGAAGGAAGGGAGGGGTGGATGGATGGGTGGAAGGATGAACGGACGGCCAGACGTGCGGACGGATGGATTGATTCACCATTGATGCCGGTTGTCGGCATTTCCGGATGGGAATATTAGATCAACAAAATATACTCATTTTTATGTTATCCGGATATTGCCGATGGTTATTTTACCAAAGATCCGAAATCTGTGCCCCTGCTTTCTAACTCTATACTGTGGGAAACATTTCTTCATTCAATACTCTTATCAAAACTTATTCGGGTCTTGGACAGCTGTATTTTGTCTCCATCAAGCACTGCAAATCTAAACATCACTTTTAGAAAACAACAAAGAACAAAGAACAATACAGCACAGGAACAGGCCCTTCTGCCCTCCAAGCCTGCGCCGCTCACGTGCCCACTAGACCATTCTTTTGTATCCCTCTATTCCCAGTCTGTTCATGTGGTGATCTTGATAAGTCTTTAACGATCCCAGCGTGTCCGCCTCAATCACCTTGCTTGGCAGTGCATTCCAGGCCCCCACCACCCTCTGTGTAAAATACGTCCCCCTGACATCTGTGTTGAACCTTGCCCCCCTCACGTTGAACCCATGACCCCTTGTGTTCGTCACCTCCGACCTGGGAAAAAGCTTCCCACTGTCCTCTCTATCTATGCCCTCCATAATTTTATACACCTCTATTAGGTCGCCCCTCATCCTCCAGGATATCACTACAGGAGCTCGTCCGGAGCATACTGTCCTTGGTGACACCAATTTCAGTTCCTTCCACTCCCAGCATCTCAGATGCTGAAACCGTCCACGTCCAAATGCAGAATCTGGGCAACGTTCAGACTTTGCCTGGTAGGTGACAAGTAACATTCACACCACACATACTTCAGACAATTACTATCTCCAGCAAAATATGATATAACCATCTACCCTTAACTTGCGAAGAACTGTATACTGGAGTTTTAATGGAAATAGCTGTAAAGATAGTGAACCCATTGGATGAACATTTTCATAAGCCGCTAAGTTCCAGGGGGGTAAGAGAAGATGAGAAAACAGCCAATGTGACGCCCTTGTTCAAAAAGGGAGAAAGGCAGAAGGCAGAGACCTATGGGCCCTCTAGTTTAATATATATTATTGGCAAGACGCCGAAACCAATAACCAGAGAGGAAATAATTAATCATTTAGGAAATGTAAATATAATCAAACCGAGTCAATATGATTTAATGAAAGGTAAATCATGTTTGAGGATTTAACAGGGAGAGTAGGCAGAGAGGAACCTGTAGATGTAGTGTATTTAGATTGCCACAAGGTATTTGACAAGGTGCTGCATAAGAGGCTGGTGCACAAAGTAAAAGCCCATGGGGTTGGAGGAAGTGGATATGCATGAATTGAAAACTGGCTGTCACATATGCAACAGAGAATTGGAATAAATGGGTCATTCTCAGAGTGGAAAGATGTATCCATTGGAATTCTGGAGGGATCATTTCTTAGCACACAATTGTTCACTATTTACATCAATGACCTGGAGGGAATAAAAACAATGTATGGTTTCCAAATTTGCCAGTGATGCAAGTTTGTCGAATAAGGAGTGATAATGTGAGAGTCATGGAGTCATCGAAGTTTACAGCATGAAAACAGGCCATTCGGCCCAACTTGTCCATCCCTCCCTTTTTTAGCCACTAAGCTAGTCCCAATTGCCCGCTCTCGAAAGCCATCTTACCCATGCAACTGTCTAAACGCTTTTTAAAAGACAGAATTCTACCCGCCTCTACTACTATCTCTGGCAGCTTGTTTCAGACATTCACCACCCTCTGTGTGAAAACATTGCCACTCTGGACCTTTTGTATCTCTCCCCACTCATCTTCGACCAAGGTCCTTTAGTTTTAGACTCCCCTATCTTTGGGAAATGATATTGACTGTCCATCTGATCTATGCCCTTTTCGTTCAGTTGGTAACATAATTGATTCCGAGAAGTAAGTCGTAGATTTATGATTTCAGTACAAAAACCGATCGGATAAACTTCGCAACGCCAACTGGCGCACAACGACAGCCATGTCTCGGATCTACAAGAAGACAGATTTATCTCCTGGTGAGAATTGAAAATAAGCCTCTTCAATCAGTTAAACTGCGGACGCCGCGGTGCTTAATACGTGAATATTAGAATCGTCAGATGGTCATGATCTTAGGTCCATGATGACAAATCTTGAACACTCAAGGAAGAGCTTCTCCAGCCCAAGCAAATTAATTTAGGAAGCATAACAAGACCTCAGAAAGAATTCAGAGAGATTTTCCAGAGCGGTTTGTCTCGGAAATTCTCACTCCAGACAAAGGAAGACAGCCTGGTCCCACCTTTCCAAATATTCACAATGATGGAGGAGTAAACTATGGATGCAATTTCATGCCCACAGCATGGATACTCTCTTAGAACACTGCTGAGTGAATTCACACACTAAACAGATTTGCCTTCTCTGGACGGGAATTGCTAATGATAACGGGGAAGGTGCTTGCGTGCTGGTTTGTTTGTGTGTGTGTGTATGTGCGCGCGCGCGTGAGCGCGCGCCTCTAGCGCATTTCCCTCTGCTGGTATTTTCTCTCTCGGTCACTCATTATTTGTTTGTCCATCCATCGCTCGTCCCCCGTCCCCTCCACCTGTTTCTCGGCATTTCCCCTTCACTCTTCTTTTTCATAATCGTACCAATGATGACTTTATTCATCGGTTTCTAATACTCTCTTATCACTCCCGCTATAATTTACCGATGTGGGTGCCATGCTGCTCTGACAAACTCCCGTTTCCATTTCCATTTCCCTGAGCACTCCAGTCAGAATTCAACGTCTTTACAGAGAATCAGATGCTGGCAACTTCTTCTGCTGGTATGGATGACATCATGACCGTGAGCTGCAGGACGCTTTCTATCACAACATTTCACCCTCCAGTTAAGTGGACGGTTCCACCGCGAGGAAACCAAACAATACCCACCTATCTAAAATCCTCCGGTGCGGGGGGGGTGGAGGTGTGCGGGGGGGGGGGGGGGGGGGGGGGGAGGGATGCGGGGTGGGTGATGCATTGGCCATGTATTATTGTTCCCGGAGTTTCACAGTGATTCAAAGAGATGGCAGAGCGCTGTAACAGCAGGAATTAACTCACTTTCTGTCTCTCAGACGTTGTGATTTGTATGTGTCTCCCTCTGTCTCGTTATCTATTTATCTGTGTACGTATGCATCCATCCACCAATCTGTCCGTATATCTTAGCCATCCACCCTTCCATCGATCTATCCACCTATCCATTCATCCATCCATCTATCTACCTATCTATCTATCTATCTATCTATCTATCTCTCTATCTATCTATCTAGTCTACAGTGGATGGTGAATTGACATTTCATTGATTTCGATTAATCTTCTTGGCCCCTTTAATTTCAGATAATGATATTCTATTATTAATATTGGAACATTTTCCATGAATGTTCTTCTCGTTAAATTAGTCGCTATTTTTCATAATATGTTTCGTGAAGGGTAGATGAGGGTATTAGTGCCTTTTGTGCATTTCCTGGCTCTTCGAAAGAATGCCCACTCATTTTTGAAATTCTCCAAAGAATCTGCTGTACCGCCGTTCAGAGCGTTTCCAAACTGATCAAATGCACCGAGGACAATTCCAAAAATCAGCAATCTTGAATCATTTGCCAAAATCCTTAATCTGGTGTCCACTGGTGATCGTTCCTTTACCCATCGATATTATGTTGGCATAATGGTTATCACTGCTGCCGCACAGTGCCAGGGACACGAATTCGCTTCCAGCCTTGGATCACTGTCTGCATGAAGGTTGCAAATTCCCTGTGTTGACCGCATTGTTTTTCTCTGGGTACTGTGGTTTCTCCCCACAGTCCAATCATGCGCAGGTTAGGTGGATTGGCCATGCCAAATTGCCTCGTAAGAGCCAAAGATGTCCAAGATAAGCACGTGGGGTTAAGGGGATAGAGCTGTGTGTGGCCCTGGGTAAGCTGCTTTGTTGGACGGTTGGCGCAGATGCGATGGGCCGAATAACCTCCTTCTGCATTATAGGGATTACATGAAATTAGCTCCTTATATTTAATATTTACCCATCAAAACATTTAAGGGTTTTGTACGGGTCTCTTAGATCTTCAATTAACCTATGAAGGGAGCTATTCCACAGACAGAATACATTTTTAAACCCACGAAAATAGCGCCCATGATTCAAACATTGCAAAATCGAGGCCTATCTCTGGATACCTCTCTCAGTGGGCAGCTGCCGGAGAGCCGTTTGAGCGCATGGTGAAGGCAGTTAAAGCACTTATCTAGCGGTTTCTTGGTGCACGTGACAAATAAAACTATATGGTCTATGCATATATATATATATATAGTACCCACAGTTTGGGAAAAGAGCTTCCTTCTGATTCCCCTCAGAATTTATAGTTAAGAACCATAGAATCAAAAAATTCCGACATTGCAAAAGGAGGACTTTAGCCCATCGAGTCATCACTGACTCTCTGAAGGTCATCTTCCTCAGGCCCATTCCCCGAAGTAATTATCTAATATTGATGAAGGTTGGTTTAAACCTCCACTATAACAATCCTCTGTCCACTACGATATCCCTGCATTTAATTTCACCCTCAGAGAACATAGAACATTACAGCGGAGCATAGGCCCTTCGGCCGTCGATGTTGCGCCGACCTGAAAAACCAATCTAAAGCCCACCTAACCTGCACTCTTCCAATATCATCCAATTGTTTATCCAATGACCATTTAAATGCCCTTAATGTTGGCGAGTCCACTCATGAATTTATCTGATTGTTTTTTTAAAACTGATCATTGAATCTGCTTTGATCACACTTTCTGGCGGTTCATTCTCTATTATATATCTAACTGATTTAAACATATTCTCCGAACCATCTGGTACTTTTGAGTTCTGCTAATGCGTTCTCTGATAATTTACTACCTGACGAGTCCCACACCGGAAAGTTCTACGAATCCAAAAGTAAAATGCTACGGATGCTGGCAACATGATACAAAACCGGAGTCTGGAAATAATTAGCAGGTCTGGCAACAGGTGATGCCTGAACTGCCTCGCATTTTAAGTTTTTACTCAGGAAATGACAAGTTCTGTTCCGGGAGCCAATTAAGAAATAAAGAAAGATTTGCCCCTCCCTTTTGACGACTTAACATTCTGGAAAAAAGGACAGGAAATCCCATTCAGTGTTGAGAACTTTGAGATATTCTACAGTAACACGGTTCAGTGGTTTCACGTTGTGAACACGCGGATCGATCAGCTTCCAGAGATGCCTCCGTCTCAGCTCTGGGTTTTGCTGCTGCTGATAACTGGTAAGGTGGAGTTGAACGGTGCGGTGTCAGTGATCCTCACTGTTATTGTTCAGGAGTTGAGCTCCTTTGAAGTTGATGTTCCACTCCTCACTCCCCAGGCGGTAATTCCCCCACTGCACAGGGGATAATTCACAGTTAGGTTGCCAGTTCCTTTCATAACTCTTTCAGTCGCTCTGTCGTTTTCTCTGTCACTCTCGGTGTTTCATTGTTTTCTCACTCTATACTGATCCTCCCTTTGTCCGTTTGTCTCTGTGCTTTGCATGTTTCCGTCGCTCCCATTTTGTCACTCTCTCCATGCTTTCCTTTTTCCTTCACTCCGTGCCTGTGTCTCGCTCATTGTGTGTGTGTGTGTGTTATCTCGCTCGTTCGCTCCACTCCTGTCTGTTTGTGCTTCTTCTGTTTCGCGCCTTTAGCTGTCTTTCTCTGCAATGTTGCACCTCTCACACAAGAACACACACACAAACTCATTTTCCCTCTTTACTTCACCGCGATCTATCTTTGACGCTCATTTTATGTACCCTTCAAGAGTTATCTGAGTTAACGTCCTTGTCTTTCCATAGTCGGTTTTACAGGTATGGCGGCCGTGCTGATCCAACAGACTCCCTCTTCTCTATCCAGTTCCCGGGGCACTAAAGTCACTATGAAATGCATTTACACAGAAGCAACAGCTGGCAACTATTTCTACTGGCATCGATGGCATCCTGACAGTGAGCCTCAAAACCTTTTCTATTCGAACTTCGTTGGAAGAGTCATTCCGCACGGTGAGGTGAACGGTTTCAAAGTGAATAGGCCCAACAACAGCCACTTTTAACTGGAGTCCTCTAACCTGTGGGCGAATCACTCGGCCGTGTATTATTGCGCCTGGAGTTTACACACTGACTCACAGAGAGGAAAACCCTCAACAAAAAACCCTACCAGGGATCATAATATAATTATAGCCGATAGAACTCTTCTGTCGGTCAGTCTCTGAGTCTTAATGTCACAAAGAATCAATCCGACCGACCGCGCGCCCGCCCAGCCGCCCGCCCAGCTGTCTATCTATTACCTGTTTCGGTCCCTATAGTTTACAATTGAAGTTGAATCAAGATTTATTTCATTGATCGAGTAATCTTCTTGCTCTCTTTTATTTTAGATTATGGATTTCCATTATTAATATTAAACAATGATGCATGAATGTTGTTCTCGTTAAATAAGTCACAATATTTGATCATCGATTCCGTGAAGAGATAGTTAAGAGTATTCGTGCAATTGTATCTTTCCGGGCTCATCCTGTTTGAAAGTTTCTGTTGAATCTGTTGTGGAGCACCTGAAGAGCACTTTCCAAATGATAGCAATGCACGGAGGAGGATACTAAACGTCTGCAATTCTTAATCTTTTGCCATTCACTTAAATAGGTGTCCTGATCTTACAGATTTAGTTACTCATCAAAATATGGCAGATATCTGTACGTCTTTCAGATATTTCCGTAGTCTCCCTGCTCTAAAGGAAACAATTTCACAGAGAGAAGAAATAATTAAATCAATAAATATATCACCCATGGTTCAAACAGTGCAAGTGCGAGACATCTCTCCAGATATCGCCCTCAGTGGGGCACCTGCCCTGACAGCCGTCTGTGCATATGGTGAAGGCCGTTTACGGAATCTATGCCACTCGCCTTAACCCCTCCCGTGTGTTAAGGCCCAGACCAGAAACTCCAAGGTGTTTTGTGAAGTTAGCCTGGATCCTAAGTTTTGTATTTTATTTTGTGATTGGTGCATATAAGCCATTTCTCACCGGCATGATTTTAGTGACCCACTCGGAAGCTTGGCTCACGCAAAGTTTACTTAAGAACACAGTTAATGGGGCGGCACGGTAGCACAGTGGTTAGCACTGCTGCTTCACAGCTCCAGGGACCTGGGTTCGATTCCCGGCTTGGGTCACTGTCTGTGTGGAGTTTGCACATTCTCCTCGTGTCTGCGTGGGTTTCCTCCGGGTGCTCCGGTTTCCTCCCACAGTCCAAAGATGTGCGGGGTAGGTTGATTGGCCATGCTAAAAATTGCCCCTTAGTGTCTTGGGATGCGTAGATTAGAGGGATTAGCGGGTAAAATATGTAGGGATATGGGGGTAGGGCCTGGGTGGGATTGTGGTCGGTGCAGACTCGATGGGCCGAATGGCCTCTTTCTGTACTGTAGGGATTCTATGATTCTATGAATATATAACAAAATGAATTAGCATAAACTTTCCCAACTAAAAAACTTAGACATGACGCAGTATAAACCTTAACAGCTAGCTATCTCTGTTGTTGCAATTTAAAAGAAATACCCTATTAATATAAAGTCTTATTCACAATTAGTTAGCACTAAAACAAGTTTGGTCAAGTTAGACGACATTTCCTGGTTTTAACACCTATGGTTGGAAATCCAAGCAACAGTTTTCAGAGAAGGATATATCCACAATGCAGTAAAACAGAAAAGTAAATCTCGTCTCTCCCAGCTTCCAAAGCAGCAAGTCAGACAGCAGAAAATACAACTCTAGAGCGGGGTAAAAGCTGCTTTCTCTCTCGCAGCTCCAAGCAGCATCTGAGCCTTGAATATCTATGTAAGTCCAGCTTCCGACATCACGTGACCATGCCTGCCAATCATTCCAATCAACCCCACTCTGCAAAATCCCAAGAGAAAACAGCAGAACAGCATTAGTTCAAATTAAAGACGACATTCTAGCAATTATGTTGTTGCAGCAGAAATGCATATTGCTGGTAGACAGGATGGCTCCGAGTGCATATAACTATTACAGCAGACCCTGTACAAGAACAAAGCTCAAGCACGTTTCTTCAAGGCACAGTGGAAGTGAGTTTTAAATTGTCCCCACGCTTTTGGTAAATAGATCGTTTCCGAATTCCGTACAGGATTGATAAGTTATTCTCTAGTATTGCTGACGGCTGCTGAACTTCTCCCGTATTCAATCAGTCCCATTCCTCCTTTCACTCCCATATCACTGCATTCATTTTCCCCGTCAATATGTTATCCAGTTCAATACAAAAATATATTATTGAATCTGTTTCGATCTCATGCTCAGTGAGTTCATTTACTTTTGTGCAATCGAATGATTTAAACAGATTCTCCCAAACATCTGATATTTTTGTCAATGCTTCTGAATCCGAGTTACCTGATAATACTGTGCTCCCTAACTAGCCCCGCACCAGAACTGAAGACTGCTAGAAAAGCAAAATATGCTGACCATTTAATAAAAACCGAAATGTTTGAAATGTTTAGCAGGGCTGGCAGCATCTGTGAGAGAATCAAATTTTCAGCTCAGATGATGGCTGAACTGATGAATATTTCCAGTATTTTCTCTTGTTATTCAGGAGTGACGAATCCTACTCTGGGAGCCAATAAAAAGAAACGGATGTTCTCCGTCCACCCGAACTATTTAACAGCAAATTCCACTCAGTTTTCGGAACTTTTGAGATATTCCATAATAACACGGCTCAGTGGTTCCACTAGTCTTTCAGCCTCCCGAGATGTCTCCGTCTCCGCGGTGTGCTCTGTTGCCGCTGATACTTGGTAAGCAGAATTTGAACGGCGAGGTGTCAGTGATCCTCGCTGTTATTGCTTCCGAGTTGAATTGCTTTGGAGTTGACGTTCTCCTCCCAATCTCCGGGAATTCATTTATACCTTTTGTAGATCCAGGTGATCAGCAACTGTTAGGATGCCAATGCTTTCTGTGACTCTCTCAGTCCCTGTGTGCATTTCGCTCGGTCTCACTCAATCTCCAGTTGTTTTCTCTCACTGTGTCGACTCTCGCGTTATCCATTTCTCTCATGTGCCTCTGCTTGTTTGCCTCTCTGTCATTACCTCACTTTCCTTCTACTCATAAAAACTATTGTTCTCGCGTTTCTATTTTGTCGTTCCTTCGCTTCCTGCCCGTGCCGCGCACATAAGGTCTTTCCCTCTCTCTCTCATATTCTCCCCTCTGTCTGTTTGCGTTTCTCCTGTTTCTCGACTTTAGCTGTCTTTCTCTGCAACTTTGCATCTTTCTGTCTTTCTCACACAAACTTTCTTTTGATTCACCTCCATCAATTTTTCACGCTCATTTCGTGCGCCCTTCAAAGTTAACTGCCTTGTTTTTTCTGCAGTCGGTTTTGCCCTCTTTTTAGGTCACCAAATGAACAAACTCAAATTAAGTCAGGACAAAGTAAAAGGGCCAGCTCCCCAAAAAGGAGGGGGAACAGCTCGAACAGAAATCAATGTACAAAGGAAACTTAAAAACATCAAATTAAAATGTGATTATTAGGGTCGATAACGCACCCCAACCCCTGCGGTGCCCAGCGGGCACGGAAGGCGTCAACCGCGCCCGTGGACACCGCATGCTCCCTCTCCAGGGACACCCGGCCGCGAACGTAGTCGCGGTAGAGGGGAAGACAGTCAGGATGGACGGCCCCCTCGATCGCCCGCTGCCTGGACCGGTAAATGGCGCGTTTCGCCAGGCCCAGGAGCAGGTTCACGAGGAGGTCGCCATCCCGACCCTCCCCTCTCCGCACCGGGTGTCCGTAGATCAGGAGCGTGGGACTGAAGTGCAAACAAAACATCAATAAAAGGTTCTTTAGGAAAACATAAAGGGAGTGCAGCCTAAGACACACAACATAGACATGGTCCACGGACTCCACAAGGCTGCAGAAAGGGCAGTCTTCGGAGCGCGTGAACCAGTGAATCCTACGGTTGTGCGGAACTGCTGCATGCATCACCCTCCACCCCAGGTCCCCGACGTAATTGGGGGAGATCCCTCCGTAGAGGGACCTCCAGCGGGGTCCTCCGCCGCCCGGCGGCAACAAGGCCCACCAAGGTGTATCCGGGCGACAGGCGAGGAGGCGGTAGTGGAAGGTGTGCAGCAGCAGCCCACACAGAAAACGCCTCCGCGCGGTAGAAAAAGGCACGGAGGACATTTCTGCAAGGCGGCTCAGGCTGTGGGGCACCTCACCCAGGGAGGGGGGTTGAGGTTTTGGGCCAATGTGGAATTCCGCCCGAATAGGGGATCCCACCGCACGCCTGCGCCGCCTCGAGTTTGCGTGCAGTTTCGGGGCCGAGCACAACCTTCCTAAGGCTTTGGCCACGTGCCGGATGGTCGTCCCCGTGCGCTCAGGAAGCACGCGGGGACTCATGCAGCCCGCCCCTCCGCCATCGAGCACGTCCCCGATTCTGGTCACCCCGGCGTCCACAGCCCTCCTCGCTGCCAGCCACCTGAAGTTATACGGCTGGAGGAGCGGATTCCTGAGCAGCGGCTCTCGCACGAGTGCCGCTACCCCTGACGGGGGAGAGCTGCGTCGCGAGGCGACCATGTTCCAGACGGTGAGGAGGTCCTGGTAAATCCGGGCAGCTCCTGGAGGGCGGCCGAAACACGCCCCAGATCGATATGCAGGAGCTGCACATCATAATTGAGGCCGTGCCACTGGCGGAAGAAATACATCGCCATGGCACACCATTGTGGAGGGGGCTCAACGTAAAGGTACCTCTGCAGGCCATGGAGGCGGAAGGTCTCTATCTGAGTGCGGAGGCACACCAGACCTTGTCCGCCCTCCTCAAGCGGGAGATGCAGAACCGCAGCAGGGACCGAGTGCAGTTGATTGTCCCAGAAGAACCGCAGGAGGGTTCTCTGGATATCAGCGACAAAGCCAGGGGGAGGGGTCAAAGGGACCAGCCGGTACCGCAGCATGGAGGCGACTAGCTGGTTTATGACGCGAACTCGCGCCCGGTAGGACAGCACTCGGAGCAGTCCTGTCCAGCGATTCAGGTGGGCGGAGACTTTGGCCTCCAGCTCCCGCCAGTTCGCCGGCCACGATTCCTCGGCTGGGAAGAGATGGGCCCCCAAGTAGAGGAGGTTGGTCCTGCTCCAGTGCAGTCGATTTTGCAGATACGGCGGCCGTGCTGATCCAACAGGCTCTCTTTTCCATATCCAGTTCCACGGGCACTACAGTCGCCATCGAATGCCTTTACACAGAAGCAACCACTATTTCTATTGATATCGATGGCATCTTGACGTGAGCGTCGGAGCCCCTTCTATTCGAGCTTTGCTGGAAGAACATCCCCCTCCCCCCCCCCTCCCCTACCCACCCCAACACCCCCGCCCGGAAGGCGGATGGTTTCACCGCGAGTGGGCCCAACAACACCCACTTTTATCTGAAGTTCTCGGGTATGTGGGCGAATCACTCGGCCGCGTATTATTGTGTCTGGAGTGTACACAGTTACTGACAGAGATACAAACGACAAAGAACATCAAAGGGGTCAAATGTAATTATAGCCAATTAAATCAAGTTGTTGGTCAGCCTCTGTGTACCACTGTGTGAATGTATGCATGTATGCAAGCATGTATGTATGTCTGTATCTATCTATCTATCTATTTTTCTGTCTATCTATCTATTCTATCATCAATCTCCGCCCCTGTTGGTCAGAGTGGATGATGAATCATGATTTATTACATTGATATCGATTAATCTTTTACTCTCTTTCATTTATGATTATGGCATTTTATTGCTGATAACACATCATGCATGAATGTTCTGATGCCTTTCTCGTTAAAATAATCGTTATTTTTTAAGTATCTATTCCATGAACGGATAGACGAGGCTAGTGGTTCTATTCTGCCTTTACCCACTCTTCCACAGAGCACACTCATCCGTTTTGAAAGTTTCTATTGAATCTGCTGTACCGCCATTCAGACTGTTTACCAGATGATGACAGTGCACTCAAGATGATTCTAAACATCGGCAACTCTGAATCCTTTGCCAACTCCGTTAAATCGTTGTCCTCTGGTGACGACCTTTTACCTAACGATATTGGCACTTGATGTTTCATATTAACTCATCAAAGCACTGCAGGGTTTCGTGCGTCTTTCAGATCTCAGCCTAGCATGACAGTTCTGAGAGAAGCAGTTCCACAGAAAGAAGAAACCTTTAAATCTCTAAATCTGCCACTAAGGTTTCAAACAGTGCAAAGGCGAGACAATTCTCCAGACGAGTTCTTCACTGAGGCACACCTTCAGGCAGTTAATTCTCCATTGTATTACTGACTGATTTAAATAGTTTATCCTAAAGATCTGATACCTTTACCAGCGCTCCTGAATCTGAGTACCATGTTGATACTTCTGTTCCTGACTAGCCACGGCCCCGAAATGACGATTAATGAGAGAGCAAGATACTCGGCTGCTGCAAATCTGAAATAAAACAGGAAAAAGCTGGAAGTAAGTTGACAACATCTGTGGACGGAATGCCAGTTGCCTTCTCGGCTCAAATGGTGCTAGAACTGCTGAATATTTCTCGCATTTTCTATTTTTACCAGGAAATGACACATGTTCTGGGAGCCAAGGAGAAAATAAAGAACGCTTTGCCCCTCCCATCCGACCATTCAGCACATGGCGGCAGCAACTCCCAGTCAGTGTACATAACTTTGTGAGTGTTGTGAACACACTGATCTTTCAGCCTCCGGAGATGTCTCCATTTCAGCTCTGGGCTCTGTTGCTGCTGTTACTTGGTAAGGTAGCGTTGAACGGTGAGGTGTCAGTGATTCTCGCTGTTATTGCTTCGGAGATGAGTTACTTTGGATTCGAAGATCCCTTCCCAACTCCCCGGGGGTTCACTCACACCCAGTAAAGATTCTGTGCACCTGTTAGGATGCCAGTGTCTTTCCATCACTCTCCTTTTCACAGCGCATTTTTTCTTTCACTCGGTTCTCAAAGCTTTCTCTCTATGTGCGTATCTTCCCTTTGTTGGTTTGTCTCTCTGTGCTTCTACTTGTTTCCCTCGCTCTCATTATCACACCCTCTCCATTTCTTTATCACAGTGACAGTTCCTGCTTTTCCATTTAATCGTTCTTTCACTCCCGCTCATTATCCCTTTCTGTCTCTTGCTCTTCCACTTCTGTCTCTTTATTTGTTTCTCATGTTTCTCACCTTCCGCTATCTTTCTGTCTAATGTGGCATCTCTCTCTCTGGCTCGCTCGCTCTCTCCCTCTCTCTCTCTCTCTCTCACACACACGCACACACACTTTCATTCACCCCCATCTGTCTTTCACGCGAATGTCTTGTGTCATTCAGGAGAAATCAAAGTTAACTTTCCTGTCTTTCCACAGTCAGTCTTTCAGGTGTGGCAGCCGTGCTGATCCAACAGACTCCTTCTTCTATATCCAGTTCCCCGGGCACTAAGGTCACTATCAAATGCCTTTACACGGCAGCAACAGCTGGCAGCTATTTCTATTGGTATCGATGGCGTCCTGAACGTGAGCCTCAAAACCTTTTCCAATCCAATCTGGCTGGTAGAGTCAATCCCCCCGGTGAGGTGGACGGTTTCAACGCGAGTAGACCCAACAACATCCATTTTTACCTGGAGTCCTCCGGCCTTTGGGCAGATCAGTCGGCCGTGTAATATTGTGCCACCAGTCTACACAGTAATTTACAGTGATAAAAAGGTTCAACAAAAACCCTCAGCAGGCACAAAACATATATAGCTAATTAAACTCTCACGTCTGCCAGCCACTCTCTCTCTCTATCTATCTATCCATCCATCTATCCATCTATCCATCCATCCAACTATGTATGCGCCTACAGTTTACAATGGCTGGTGAATCATGATTTATTTCATTCGTTTTAATTAAACTTTTTTTGTTCATTCGTGGGACATAGACGTCACAAGATGACCAGCGTTTATCCTATTTGCCCGAGGGCAGTTGAGAGTCAAGCACTTTGCTGTGGATCTGGAGTCACATGTAGGCCAGAGTCTGAAGGGACGACAGATGATTTCATGTCATCAGTAGATTCTTAGTTCCGGATATTTTGAATTGAATTCAAATTGCACCATCTGCCGTCGTGGGATTGGAATCCGGATCCCCAGAACATTAGCTGAACTTCTGGATTAATAGTTTAGCGATAATACCACTCGGCCATCACCACCTCTTCTTGTTCTCTTTTATTTCAGATAGTGACATTCCATTCTTAACATTAATTCATAAAACACGAATATTCTGACGTTCTCCTCATTAAATTAGTCGCTCCTTTTAACAATCTATTCCGTGAACGGTTAGATGAAGCTACTGGTGCGATTGTGCCTCCCCCAGCTCATCGATATTAGTTCCTGATGTTTCATATTTACTCATCAAACGACATCAGAAATTTGTCCACGACTTTCTTAAATTCCGCTAGTCTGATTAATCGATGGAAACAATTCCACAGAAAGGAAAAATCAATATATCCATCAATTTATCATCCATGATTCAAACAATGCAAATGCGTGACATTGCTACAGATACCTTCCCCAAGTGGAGCACCTGCCCCGACAACCGGTTCAGCATATGGTGAAGACCGTTAAAGCACTTTCCTAGCAATTTCTTGGTGCATGTGAGAAATAAAACTACCTCTGCTTCAAACAAGGGAGTATTTTGCCAAATGCTTGAAACGTGAAATCCAACGACACCGAAATGCATTCAGCCCATGGAACATGGTCTGGTAGTTTGAAAGTGGCTTCCAATTAGTCCCACATCATCTCCCTCTAACATTTCATCATATCTCCTGATCAGCACATCCTTCCAGTCGTTCTTTCTCATACTTTTATCAAGCGTTCCAAAACTGAATTAATACTATTCTCCCGCACCCACTCCCATGGAACGAGTTCTCTATTGTCCCCGCACTTTGGGTAAATAGATTGCTTCCGAATTCCCCACAAGATTTGTGAGCAATTATCTAATATTGCTGACGGCTGATTGAGTCTCCCCTATTCAATTTACTCCACCCTCAGTTCAAACCCATATCTGTGCATTTAGGCTTCTCGTCAATATTTTATCGAATTCATTTTAAAAACGTACGATTGAATCTGCGTGGATCACTCTTTGAGGCAGTCCATTCTCGTTTGTATAACTGATTTAAACAGATTCTCCCCACCATCTCGAACTTTTGCTCATGGTTCTGTATTTCTGTTCTCTGTTGATACTTCTGTTCCTGATCTGCTCAGCACCGGAAATGGCTGTTAATGAAAAGGCAAAATATTCCGGATGCTGGAAATCTGAAATAAAACCGAAAATGCTAGAATTCAGGTCTGGCAACATCCGTGGCGAGAATTTAAGTTATCTTCTCAACTCAGATGGTGCCTCAACTGCTGAATATTTCCAGCATTTCTACTTTTTCTCAGGAAATGACTACACAGGAACATCGAAACATAGAAGATAGGAGCAGGAGGAGGCCATTTGGCCCTTCGAGCCTGCTCCGCCATTTATTACGATCATGGCTGTTCAGCCAACTCAATATCCTAATCCTGCTTTCTCCTCATAACCTTTGATCCCATTCGCCCCAAGTGCTATATCCAGCCGCCTCTCCAATACATTCAATGTTTTGGCATCAACTATTTCCTGTGGTAATGAATTCCACAGGCTCACCACTTTTTGCGTGAAGAAATGTCTCCTCACCTCCGTCCTAAATGGTCTACCCCGAATCCTCAGACTATTATCCCTGGTTCTGGACGGCCCCACCATCGGGAATATCCTCCCTGCATCTACCCTGTCTAGTCCTGTTTGAATTTTATATGTCTCCATGAGATCCCCTCCTCTTCGTCTGAACTCCAGTGAAAACAATCCTAACCTAGCCAATCTCTCCTCATACATCAGTCCCGCCATCCCGGAATCAACCTGGTAAACCTACGCTGCACTCCCTCAAGAGTAAGAACATCCTTCTTCAGAAAAGGAGACCGAAACTGCATACAATCCCCTGGGTGTGGCCTCGTCAAGGCCCTGTATAATTGCAAAAACACATCCCTGCTCCTGTACTCGAAACCTCTCGCAATGAAGGCCAACGTGCCATTTGCCTTCTTTACCGCCTGCTGTACCTGCATGCTTGCCTTCAGTGACTGGTGCACAAGGATACCCGGTGCCGCTGCACACTCCCCTCTCCCAATTTACAGCCATTCAGGAGGTAATCTGCCTTCTTGTTTTTGCTTCCAAAGTGAATATCCTCACATTTATCCAAATTATACTGCATGTGGCATTGATTTGCCCACTCACCCAACCTGTCCAGATCATTCTGAAGGATCTCTGCACCCACGTCACAGTTCACCCTCCCACCCAACTTGGTATCATCTGCGAACTTTGAGATGTTACATTTTGTTCCCTCATTCAAATCATTGATACATATATTGTGAACAGCTGGGGTCCCAGCACTGATTCCTTTGGCACCCCACTAGGTACGGCCTGCCAATTTGAAAAGCAAACATTAATTCTTACTCTTTGTTTCCTCTCTGCCAATCTGTTTTCTATCCATCTCAATACACTTCCCCCAACTCCATGTGCTTTAATCTTGCATGATAATCTCTTGTGCGGGACTTTGTGAAATACTTTCTGCAAGTCCAAATATACCACATCTACTGGTTCCCCCTTGTAAACTCTACCAGTTACAACTTCAACTCGTTCTAGTTACATCTTCAAACGATGACTAGTTACATCTTGAAAGAATCTTCAAACACATCCCATTCTGGGGACCAATGAGAAAACAAATAAAGATTTGTCCCTCCCATCCGACTATTTTTCATTAAGGACATGGGGACAGCAAATTCCACTCAGTGCTCAGAACTTTGTGAGCCTTGTTAACACATGGATCTTTCAACTTCCGGAGATATCTCCGTCTCAGCTCTGGGCTCTGTTGCTGATGTTACCTGGTAAAGTTAAGTGAAACGGTGAGGAATCAGTGATCCTTGCTGTTAAAGGCATTTGATAATTACCTTATTGCCCGGGGAACTGGATATAGAAGAAGGAGTCTGTTGGGTCAGCATGGCTGCCACACCTGTAAAACTGACTTTGGCAAGAGAGGGAAGTTAACCTTGACACCCCGCTCCTCACTCCCTGGGGGTTAATTCACATCCATTGACGATGCGGAATCTGTACATCTGTTCGGACGCCAGTATCTCAATCTTCCTATCCCTGTCTCTGTTTTCCGCTGTGTATGTCGGTCTCTCTTTGTTTTCTCTCTCTATGCTGACTCTCCTTTTCTGCGTTTGTTTCTCTAAGCCTCTGGTTGTTCTCCTCGATCCCATTATGTCACCCTATCCATTTATTTATCCCGACGATTGATCTTGGTTTTCCGTTTTGTTGTTCTATCCCTCCTTCTCTCTGTCCCGCTCATTATCTCCCTATCTTGTTCTCCCTCGTCTGTCTTTTGATGTTTCGTATGTTTCTCATCTTTAGATGCCTTTCCCTGTGAGATTGCATATCCCTCTCTCTCACTCACTCCCATACTCCTGTTCATCCATTCACATCTATCTTTCATGCTCACTGCTTGTGCCCTTCACGGGGTGTCAAGGTTAACTTCCCTCTCCTGCCAAAGTCAGTTTTATAGGTGTGGCAGCCATGCTGACCCAACAGACTCCTTCTTCTATGTCCAGTTCCCCGGGCAATAAAGTCATTATCAAATGCCTTTAACAGAAGCAACATCTGGCACCTATTGCTACTGGTATCGATGGCCTGCTGACCGTAAGCCTCAAAACCTTTTCTATTCCAACTTTGCTGGTACAGTCAATCCCCCCCTGTAATGTGGACGGTTTCAGTGAGTAGACCCGACGACACCCACTTTTACCTGGAGTCCTCTAGCCTTTTCAGGCGAATCAGTCGGCTGAGTATTATTGCGCCGAGAGTGAACGTTGTGAATTACAGAGATTAAAGAGCTCGAGAAAATTCCTAACCCCTACAGCAGACACCGCATCCTGGACACCAAGATTGATTCCATATTCTCAACTTGCACTCAGGATGCAGACCAACCGCGAAAAAATGTCAAGCAGACGAGACAATGGAACTACGCCATCTACATGCACACCAAGAGCAGGAAATTTGATAAACTTGGCATAATCCCCAGCAGCAACCAAGCTTCCCCCCGGTACCACAGTAGAAAACAGTATCACGGCAGTGAAGTCCATTGTCAACTTGTCAGACAACTACCTCCAGCCTGACGAAATCGAAGTTCTCAGTCGAGGGCTCAATTCTTGCCCCACCACCAAAATGGATCCCATCAGTCTCGCAGCTGATACAGAGGAATTTATCAGGCGAATGAGGTCCCGGGAGTTTTTCCACAAACCCCAAGAGGCCAATAGTGAACCCAATGATACAGCCAATCAACCGGACCAGCCGACAGAGAAATCCGCGGTGCAGCGACCGAAGAGGAAAGAGTCGAATTGGACTCCTCTGGAAGGCCTCTGCCCTCCACTCGACATGTATGCCCAAGCCGTTAGGAGGTGCGTCAACGCCAGCTTCGTCAGCCACACTCACAAGACAGCCCCGAATGTCACCCAAGCACAACGCGACACCATCCACTCTCTCAAGACCAACTGCAACATTGTCATCAAACCAGCAGACAAAGGTGGGGGCACCGTCATACTGAACAGAACGGATTACTGCAAAGAAGTGTAATGACAACTGAACAACGAGGAACACTACAGGCAGTTACCCGCAGATCCGACCAAAGAACACATCCGTTAACTCAACAGACTGATCAAGACATTTGATCTTGACCTTCAGAGTACCCTCCGTGCTCTCATCCCACGTAGTCCTCACGTTGGAAATCTCTACTGCCTCCCGAAGATACACAAGGCCAACACATCCGGCCGTCCCAAAGAATCAGGCAATGGGACCCTGTATGAGAACCTCTCTGGCGACGTCGAGGGCATCCTGAAACCCATCGTACAAAGGACCTCCACCTTCTGTCATGACATGACGGACTTCTTACAAAAACGCGGCACCCATGGAGCAACTGAACCAGGAACACTCCTCATCACAATGGATGTCTCAGCACTCTGCACCAGCATCCCCCACTTCAACGGCATTGCTGCAACTGCCTCAGTACTGAAAACAGACAACTGTCAATCTCCAGAAGCAATTCTACAACTCATTCGCTTCATCCTCCACCACAATGTCTTCACCATCAACAACCAGTTCTTCATCCAGACACATGGAACAGCCATGGGGACCAGATTCGCACTTCAATATGCCAACATCTTCATGCACAGGTTCGAACAAGATTTCTTCACAGCACAGGACCTTCACCAACGCTATATACTACATACATCAATGAAGTTTTCTTCATTTGGACTCACGGCGAAGAATCACTGAAACAACTAGATGATGACATCAACAATTTCCACCCCAGCATCAGACTCACCATGAACTACACTCCAGAATCAGTTACATTCTTGGACACACGCACCTCCATCAAGGATGGTCACCTCAGCACTTCACTGTACCGCAAGCCCACGGATAACCTCACAATGCTCCACTTCTCCAGCTTCCACCCGAAACACGTTAAAGAAGCCATCCCCTACGTTCAAGCCCTCCATATACACAGGATCTGCTCAGATGAGGAGGATTGCAACGGACTCCCACATACACGGAAAGGCGCCCTCGTAAGCACGGGACATGGCTCTCAATTCATCGATTGATAGGTCCGACGTGCCATTGTGAAAAACTGCACAGACTTCCTCAGAAGACAAACATGGGAGACAGCAGACAAAGGACACTTCGTCGTCCAGTACTTCTCCAGAGCGGAGAAGCTATAACATTTTCTCCAGAGCCTTCAACATGTCATGAATGAAGACGAACTTCTCGCCAAGGCCATCGTCACAACTATACCATTTGCCTTCAAAGAACTGCGCAACTTCAAACAGACCATTGTAGGCAGAAAATTACCCATCCTTCAGGAGAACAGTGACCATGACACCACACAACCCTTCCGCACCAACCTCTGCAAGACGTGCCGGATCATCGACACGGATGCCATCATCTCACGTGAGAACACCATCGACCGGGTACACATTACATCTTCTTGCGACTCGGCCAACATTGTCTCCCTGATACCTTGCAGGAAAGGATGTCGCTCGGCATGGTTCCTTGGCAAAACCATGCAGACGCTATGACAATGAATGAATGGAACCGCTCGACAATCACCAGGGAGGAGTGTTTCCTTCCTGTCGGGAAATACTTCAGCAGCCTCTGATCTTCAGGTAAGCGTTCTCCAAGGCGGCCTTTAAGACACACGACAACACAGAATTGCCGAGCAGAAACTGATAGCCAAGTACTGAACACATGAGGACGGCCTCAATCGGAATCTTGGGTTCATGTCACACTATCTGTAACACCCACGACTTGCCTGGGCTTGCAAAATCTCACTAACTCTCCTGGCTTGAGACAATTTTCACCTCTTTAACCTGTGCTTAACCCTCTCTCCACTCGCATTGTCTGCACCTGGAAATGCTTAATTACCTGTTAAGACTCGCATTGCAACCATTATCTTGTAATTGAGTTTGTGTCTATATCTGCCCTGTTTGTGAAACAAATCCTGCACTCAGCTGATGAAGGAGCAGCGGTCCGAAAGCTCGTGCTAGCAAATAAACCTGTTGGACTTTAACCTGGTGTTGTGAAACTACTTACAGGGTCAAAATATAGTTATAGCCAATTGAACGCGCATGTCTGTCAACCTTTTACGGTTTGTCTATCTATCTGCCTATCTGTCTGTCTGTCTGTCTATCTATCTATCTATCTATCTATCTATCTATCTATCTATCTATCTATCTATCTATCTATCTATCTATCTATCTATCTATCTGTCTGTCTGCCTGTCTGTCTGTCTGTCTGTCTGTCTGTCTGTCTGTCTGTCTATCTATCTATCTATCTATCTATCTATCTATCTATCTATCTATCTATCTATCTATCTATCTATCTATCTATCTATCTATCTATCTATCTATCTGTCTGCCTGCCTGCCTGTCTGTCTGTCTATCTAACTATCTATCTGCCTATCTGTCTACCTATCTATCTATCGATCTATCTATCAATCCATCCATCTATCTATCTATCTATCTATCTATCTATCTATCTATCTATCTATCTATCTATCTATCTATCTATCTATCTATCTATCTATCTATCTATCTATCTATCTATCTATCCATCTATCGATCGATCGATCTGTCTATCTATCTTTAAATCTATCTATCTGTTTATTTGTGCATCTGTCTGTCTCTCTGTCTGACAATCTATTGATCTGTGTATCTGTCTCTCTGTCTGCCTGGCTCTCTGTGCTACTGAGTATCTCTTGTGCTGTCTTCCTTTGTCTGCCTGCTTTCCATCGAGATAACAACCTATTCATCTCATATATCGGTCTATTATCAATCGATCTCTCTCTCCCATCACTGTCTTACTATCTATCTATTTACCATTAAACGCCATTTTTACACTCTAACATTTTCATCAGCGATATAAACAAATTATGTGATTTTATTGAAATTGATTCATCGTGTGGCTTCATTTCATTTCAGACTATCTGCAGACACTGTTAATTATTGGAAATTCAGCATTCCTGCTGTGATTCCTTTGCCGTAACCGTTTCACAAGTTATGAGGTGGGTTGAATGGTGTAGTTGAAAATCAGAGGAGGTGTTTGACAATGAATTAAACATAGCTACCGATTATGCCGGTGTATATTCCCCAGGTTCTCACTTTCCGAGGAAATGGTCATCCCAACCGATATTCGCATTAATGCACTAGTCACAAGACAGGCACTTGTTATCATAGAATCACAGATATAGCACAGGAGTGGGGGAAAGTGGGGGTTGGAGTTGTTGTTTGGCCCTCCTGCCTGGATTTGGCTGTTTGAAAGTGGCATCAATCCAGTTACCATTCGCAGATCACTCCTCTCTCGCACGAACATTACACAGTCTTGCCTGGTGAAAGTTTCGATTGAATCTGCTTCCAGATTGAAGGCCTCACCTGATGAAGGGGAAATGCTCCGAAAGCTCGTGCTACCAAATAAACCTGTTGGACTTTAACCTGGCGTTGTGAGGCTACTTACTGTGCCTTCCCCAGTCCAACACCAGAAACTCCACATCATTTCAGTATACTCTCATATCATCAATCCAAACACTTCGCGTGTAAGAAAGTCATTCAAATCTTCCCTTATCGTATCTGCTGCAAGGGTACCATTTCCACACAAACAGGAAACAGTTAATGCAGGTCGCCAGCAATCTCTCAATAACCATTACCACATTGCAAAGACCAGTTATCTCAGTGATACACCGGACTCTTGAAGGCAGTTTGCACATCCGTTGAAAGCCGTTAACTCACCGTTTATCAGACATTCGGTACCTGGTGGAGAGTTGGTAAATCATCTTATACTTCCTTCCGGAGAAGACCGAATCCTTTAATTTCCGTTGGAACTCGATGTATGTACGATTTTCGTTCATACCACGAAAACCATGGAATCACAGGTGACAGAACAAGGCCATTCAGGCCTTCGAGTCGGTCCCGCCTGCTTCAACAAGCTCCCCATTTGGTCCCACGTGACTAGAGGAGGATCTGTCAACTCTCTTCATGTCAACGAATCAGTAACTCTTTCTCCGCCCCCGCCCCCATCACCCTACCCACCCCTCCCCCCCTCCGCCACCCCCCCCCCGGCCACCCACCCCCCCCCCCCGCCCCCCCCCCCCCCCCGCCCCCCTCTCCCTGCCATGCATTGTTCAACTCTTCCTCAAATGCACTCGCTTTTTGATCAGCAGGGGACTCAAGGGTTCATGTGGGCGGGGGTGGGGGGCGGTGCTGGGGGAGGGTGGGCTGGAGGTGATGGGGACAGCCAGGAACGCGGAGCCGAAGGCACAACCAGATCTGCCATTTAACTAAATTGGAGCAGATTCGAGGGGCGGAAAGGACCATTCCTGCTCCTAATTCCTGTTCTCTTGAGTTGTATTTTACCCGTCCGCAAATGGGAAAATCTTCTCTCTGTCTACTGGACCAATGCGCTTCATGATTCAGAACACTTGCAGCAAAATTCCTCGCAACTGTCTTTCGTCTGAGGAGATCGACCAATTTCGCTAAGCCATCATTCCCTTTCTGCCTCTTTCCCTGTGTCTTAACGCTTGACTATTTCTCCGAATCAATTTTTAAATGTCCTCTCTCTCACGAAGGAGTGGTGCTGTTTGGTGAACGCCAATGCACTTGCCTCAATAATGCTATTCCTTTATTCTAAACATGCTACTCAGGAGCGACTGCCGGTACTTCACAGAGACCGCTGGATGCTCTCCTGCATTAACCATTCATAGGGCAATGCAGTTGCTGTTTAATGCCACAGGTAATTCGGGTGCGCTGGGCGCCTTTCTTTTTTATCGGCTTTCTACTGTTAACAGATTTAAGCTTCAATGTGACGCAATTCCCAACCATGTGGCGGCATCCCGCATTGCACTGCCGAATGCATCAGGGATGCTATCGTTTCTGGCGAAAATGCGTTTAGATCCTCTGCTGCTGGGTCCATTATTTCTGATGCGCTGATGGTCACGATTATGAAACTACTCTCTGACTTAGATCAACGAGTGATCGGCAGGCAAGCTAAGATTTCAAGATCTGATTCGGTAATGCATCATTACCCTCACATGTAATTTAATTTACTGCCATGGAAATCGTGTCAGAAATTTAGTCGAGCAGGTTGGAAAAAGTTCATTCCACTGTCAACATGCTGAAGCATGGCCGCAGGTTTAATAATCAATTGTGGATGTGAATAGATTTTATTTTTACGCACCAAGATTTTTAATATGTGGAATGCACAACCTTAAATAATGGAAGAAGCGATTTGGGTTCTGACTTTCAAAACGGGAACTTGTCTCAACAAAAGAAAATGTTAAGCGGTGGGGAATAAGCAGAAACGGTGAAAGTGGCAGTGGGAGTTTAATTGAGTTGGGTACCTCCGGTTGATGCAGATGTCTTCCTATCGTGCTGTTTGACTCTATCTACATTTTCTGAGTGCTTTCTCGAACCGGATTGCCGACTAATTGACCAATAGTATCGTCTTATTAAAATATCGATGCACTGCAGAATTAATCTAAGGGACCATACTTGTTTTCCACCGTTTCCCTGGCAGGTCATGATACCCAGTACTTTCATCACTGATAACCATTCGGAAGCATTCACCGGTGTTGTTTTTACAATGACTCTGTCAATAGATCTCACTAGATCTCCCCGTCGGCCTCATGGAATACGAGTGGAGGGAAGAAGCAGCGAAGAATCTAAAATCAGTTGGCTCCACTCAGGCTGGCAGCCAAGAGACTTCGGGGCTGACCTTCAGGACTACAGCACAGCAGCGGTATTAGCAAAAATACTTTGATAAACACCGGCTTTAATGAAGATCATCTGGACATCACACATTGCTTTATCCAATGTAAAAGCAGACAATGGAACTATTCTCATTTATATTCTGTCTTTAATTTATATTAGTACTCTGCGAACTTCTCTATTAGCTTTAAGCTTATAAGCAACCTAACCATTATAACCTTTGTTTGATCAGTAAAGTACTTAATCCTGAGTAGCCAGAGAGGTCATAACGCCCATGAAATATACTGTCCAAAACATAGAGTCACTGAAAGGGGTCTGATTTAATACCTACTAAATTAAACTTTGAGACGGTGAGCACAAGATATCAATCATGAGGGTATGACAGCATATTTCCTACCCTGGACAAATGGGTAAGGAAGATAACAAAACATTTTGTTATTTTAACAATAAGTAGCAGAAATAAAATTCAATGAGAGGGATGGTTCCACAAGTAATTGACACTTTAGAGGGCCAGTTAGGGGGATATGGGAAACGATAACAATTGATGACCTCGAGAAATCAATTAGAAACCGATCATGCCCATGTAGACTGTACGAGGGAGACTAGTGAATATGGACTATTCCAAAAAAAAATTAGGGCAGACAACAATCATGGCCTATTGACGGTCAAAGGGTTACAATCGAGAAATCAAAATGAGTTAGTTACTTATTGAACAGACCCTTGTGGAGCGGGCGGTGGGGGTGAACACTGTATTGCGCAGTACTAGAAAGCTGAGTGAAGCATCACCAAGCTAATGTACTGATGTGACAAAAGACAGAAACTGCCAGCCGAATGTGTACACGACTAAGCACGCCAAGCAAACATGTCTGGAGTCCTCTGTAATTATTACATGGCCTGAGTTTGGAGATAAAGTTAACAGTGCATGGCAGAATCCTGATGGCAACAAACACGAGGGAAGAAATTACATTGAGCCGAAGAGAGATAAGAAATAACAGATAGTTCCTAGGTTAGTAGGCACACTGCCTTGTGAACATCTGCAGTCATTTAATTTAAACCTAAAGCCAAACAATGTTGGGACGTCAACAATGCCTTCTCTACGTGACTTACAACATATAAATGTTGCATGGTTCTTCAACCAGAGTGGAGTCAAACCGTTCTCTGCGGTTGAGTTGCTTCAACGAGTTGGCAAATGAATAATTGTCCCCTGCTGGGTCACTTCTGAAATTATTTTGTATAATAATCTGATTCACAACATACATCAATCAAAGATTGCTTTCGCAACCCTCAACCCAAATCAGAATTAACCTCTATTCATTTAGGCCAATTTGAATCCAATAACATCATTAGTCACTCTATGTGTTGTGGGTTGGAGCAGAACGTCGTATATTGCTGGCGCAGGGATTTGAGCGAACCATGCCAGCTTTAACGTTCATGCGAGAGAGTTCCAGAAGTGGCTGGAGGAGATACTGAAAACATTCAAAGATTGGGAGCATTCACGCCAATGCTACCGAACAATGTTGTAAAAGCTTTAGCTACTGCTACACGACAGGCAACATCACCTCCAGAATCTCCTATGTCAACAAGGAAGTTGCCCAATGCACCAAACAACTGCAGCAGCTAATTCAGGAGACAATGCAGTGTGAACATCAGGAGAGGGAGTATGAAAACGTGGAGTGTCCCATGAAAGCAGATAATAGACCATCAACAGATGATATTGATCCCAGTAACATGACGCCACCACCTAATGAGAAACTATCACCGGACCAGCCATACCCATTATCTGCAGCCAGAAAGGAGTCGTCCATTGCTCGAGTTTATTCAGACAAGCATTGGGCATATCCTTCTGAGCAGATATGTTGGAATGCAATGATCAAGAAAGGATGGCTCTGGTGGAATGTAAATATTACAGCTAATGATATGTCAAACATTATTAAGATCCATAATCAGAAAAATAAACAGTCCTTGAATGAAATCCTCAAGTAGGAAGCACGCCAAACCATGTTAGTTCAGAGTTCATAATCGACGCATCTATTGAACAACACAGTGGAAACTCCATTGCTGGATTTATGCAACTAAATTGTCATTACAGTGCAACAACGTTAATAAACAGAAGTTTCACAAGCGGAAGCAAATTGCGCAGCAAGTGACTGCTGTCAAGAGGGAAGCAGGTGTTATGGACAGAGAACGGTGCTCGAGAGTCAACCTGAACCCAAGACCAAACCGGAAAGCAAGAGCCGTGGTATACTAGATAAGTCCCGCCCTGCACTAATAGTATCCATAATTTATTATAGGTTTCTGAAGCACCTTCACCAACATGTTTCCTATTTCCAAAATGGTTAATATCTCAAATAAACACAATAAGAATTCAAGTTCAAATAGTATCCAGAACTTACATTGAATCCTATTTTAGTTATTGTCACAAACGTTTTGCCCTATTTTCACCATCTGATTAACCATTGAAAACGGTCTAGTTCTAGTTATCGTATCATCACTCTTCATAATCATGAAGACTTCTAGCTCATCGCGGGAGAACATTCCTTTCATCCTAATAAAGTACCAATTGTCCACTATTTACAGGAATTATATTCCAATCTTCTTAGTCAGAATTTAGTTAATCCAGGCTGAATTTTCGGATCTGGCATCGCCTTCCCGGTATCGCCGAACTGTTAAACCAAAGAGATGACGGTGTATTTAATTTACCATCGATATCCTTAGCGCAGTAATAATGGATGTTGCGAACTGATCCTGGTGGTGGATGCTCATGCCATGCTTAGGAATCCAGACGTCTGCGATAATGATTTAAGAGGAGTCCACATCCTAGAACAACCCAATGGGAATCTAAATTCAGTTCCTTCAGGACTTCTGTTATCAATTCTAGTATCAACAATGAGAACCATGAAACGACCAAACTGTTACAAACATCAACGTACATGCATCTCCTTTCGCGGAAGTACTCTGTCACATTTATCCTGTTTGGCCTTCACTTGAAAGCAAACTGGTCAGACATGTGAAAAGAAAATGACTCTTAAATGCCCGAGTTATTTGCCAGCAATCCTCTCAGTTGCATTCAAGTAGACCAGTTTGCATTAGCTTCTCCAGAGTGATTAGTAAGAACCAATTAATTTTGGCCTCAGAAGCCCAAATCCCATGAACGAATAAAAGTAAAAGAAACAATCTCTACCGGGGAGGCAAAGGCCGAGTGGTACTTTCGCTGGACTATTAATCCAGAAACTCAGCTAATGTTCTGGGGACCTGGGTTCGAATCCCCCACGGTGAATTGTGGAATCTGAATTCAATAAAAAATATCTGGAATTAAGAATCTACTGATGACCATGAAACCATTGCCGATTGTTGACAAAAACCCATCTGGTTCACTAACGTCCTTTACGGGAAATCTGCCGTTCTTACCAGGTCTGGCTTACATCTGACTCCAGAGCCACCGCAATGTGGTTGACTCTCAACTGCCCTCGTGCAAGCAGGGATGGGCAATAAATGCCGGCCAGTCAGCGACACCCATGTCCCACAAATTAATAAAAAAAATCAATTGCGTCTACAACAAAAGGAGTCACAAGATGATGCAAATATCGAGCGGCAAAGATACTTAACACGAGAGGTCCAACGTCAGTCAAATTGCTGCACAATTTAATTGTCTACTACGTCACAAAGTGTTCTTGACTGAAATAGTTATTTCAAGTTTCGCTCAATATTATATGCATTCATCGTTTCTCTCCGGAATCTATTGGAAATCATGACTCTTCTCTCCATAGACAGTGCGAAGCATAGGCATTACTGACCTCTTCAGGTGATCATCAAGGGAAAATAAATCCTTGGTACCTCTTGCAGAATTGACCTTAAGTACAGAATGGTAATTTTTTCCACTAAGACAATCCATTCATTTCAAAAACCAACCGAATAAATCCTATGATAAGACGTCTCACAACACCAAGTTAAAATCCAACAGGTTTATTTGGAATCACGAGCTTTCAGAGCACTGCTCCTTCAACACTCAACTGAGGAAGGAGCAGCGCTCCAAAAGCTCGTGATTCCAAATAAACCTGTTAGAGGTTAACCTGGTCTGATGAGACTTCTTACCGTGCCCATCCCTGTCCAACGCCGGCATCTCAATATAATAAATCATATGTGAATAATCTTCAATGAAAGTATGCCCCTTCTTAAACAGACAGTAGTACTCTAGATTCATTCTCAGCTATATTCTGCGGGATCATTGTACAACTTCCTATTTTCACAGAAAATAAGTTGCTGTTGTCAATCTATGAATGTTTCTTTATTACGTGATATGAGGTAGACGATTCATAGAAAGCAAATGCTTTGGCAAAACAAACGATCCGGCTTCCATTCCATTGCCCTCAAGTTCACCAGGGGCCACGTCATAATCATGTTCTACTGACAAAATAGCATTTTCTGTCGCCCTGACAGCATTCTACTCGCAATAATGGGCGCTATATGAGTATTATGCCATTTTTTGCTGGTAGATTATCAAAAATCAAATATTATCGTCCTCCACTTAAGCAAAACTGTGTCTTATTCTCTAAGTTCCATTGCACTTTTAACCACCGTGTGGAGAGTTCTAAAACAAAGAGATCTATGGTACAGGTTGATAGCTCCTTGAAAGTGGAGTCACAGTTGGACAAGTTGGTGAGGAAGGCATTCGGTATGCTTGGTTTCATTGATCGTATTGTTGAACTTGTACACGACATTGGTAAAGCCACACATGGAATACTGTGTACAGTTCTGGTCCTTAGAGAAAGGATGATTTTAACCCAGAAAGAGTGCAGAAAGACATTACTAGGGTGCTACAGGGACTTGCTGGTTGAAGGTATAAGGAGAGGCTGATTAGACTGGGATTTTTTCCCCTACAGCGTACGAGACTTAGAAGTGATTTTCTAGAGGTCAATAAAATAATGAGGGCGTAGATGAGGTAGATAGTCAACATCATTTCCCAACGGTAGGGGAGTCTAAAACTGGAGGGCATAGGTTTAAGGTGAGGGGGGAGAGATACAAAAGGGTCTAGAGGATCAATGTTTTCACTCAGAGGGATGTGAGTGTCTGGAACGAGTTGCCAGAGGTAGTAGTGGATGCGGGTACAACTTGTTTTTTAAAAAGCATTTACACAGTTAGGTGGGTGACATTGGTATAGAGGGATGTGGGTGAAACGCGGGCAATTGGAATTAGCTTCATGATAAAAACTGGGTGGCATGGCAGGTTGGGACGAAGGGCCTGTTTCCATGCTATAAATCTCTATGATCTCTATGACCTGTGTATGTCCCATCGCTCCGTTTGGAAGTTTAAGGTCCGATGTTGCGATGTTCTTTTCCTTTTTGAAGTTTAGGTTCGGCTGTTGTGACATTATGTTCCTTTTCAAAGTTTAAGATCTGACATTGTCTCGGACAAGCGGGTGTAATCTCAGAGTAAGGGGTCGCTCACTTAAGACAGAGATGAAGAGGAATTTCTCTCAGAGGGTAGTGAATCTATGGAATGCTTTATCACAGAGGGTCGTAGAGACGAGGCCATTAAGTATGTTCAAGGCTCAGATAAACAGATTTTAAATCAGTAAGGGCATCGAGGGTTATGGGGGTAAGGCCGGAAATTGGAAGCTGAGTATTACCACATCAGATCAATCATGATCTCATTGAATGGTGAAGCAGATCTATGAACCGAACGGCCTACTTCTGCTCCAAGTTGTGGTAACTTTTGAACTGCTGGGACCATCTCCACAGATAATAAACAAAGAACAAAGAACAAAGAAAATGACAGCACAGGAACAGGCCCTTCGGCCCTCCAACCGTGCACCAACCATGCTGCCCGAATTAGTTAAAACCCCCTACCCTTCCGGGTTGGGATAGCTCCTTGAAAGTGGAGTCACAGTTGGACAAGGGAATATCCCTCTATTCCCATCGTTTTCATGTACTTGTCAAGACGCCTCTGAAAAGTCACTACCGTATCCGCTTCCACTACCTCCCCCGACAACGAATTCCAGGCACCCACTGTTCTCTGTGTAAAAGATCTGTTTCGTACATCTCCTTTAAACCTTACCCCTCGCACCTTAAACCTATGCAGATAATGAAATATGTTTTGAAGTCTATTCGTAACAGTAGTTTAGGAAACACAAAAGCCAAAAGCTCCCACAAAGGACATGATAAAGCCAGACCATCAATCCAAGTGAGCATTTAGTACATATTCTCGCTGGCACCCGAACTGAATGCTTTTACTCTTCCTCGAAATCACGGCCATGATCTATTTTCGGTCTGCAGTTGGAACCTTGGTTTATCATCTCAGCCACAAGAAAGTTCATGAGTCCTACCTCTTCCCATGGTGCAATATGTCCTCCGTACTGCGCTTGGAACGTCAGCTTTGATTGTGTGCTCAAGTCTCTGCGGTAATGTGTGAACCCACATATCTCGGTCTCAGATGTGAGGTGCGACCCACTGAACCACTACGGGTAGAGAAAGACATATCAGAGGAAGTGATCAGTTATATACGGTTTTTTTGATGTTCTCTCACATTCGCATTATGAATGCTATAGCACCCTTTGACAACGTCTAATCAAGAAACCAACAGTCGGAAACCAGTTTTTCGCCTGTGGTATCAGAGGATAATGAGGTTTTAGTCGGAATCATTTGAATGAGGGCAGGTATTCTCCTCGTTTCTGCATCTTCGGCGCGCTGACGCTTATCTCTTCAATTACTCGTAGGAGGTTTCCATTTGCAATTGTCTAAGATGCGTCTTGATCAAAAGTCTCTGATACCCATTTAATCATCGGCTTCAGCAACATGTGCTCTTCAACCTTGTTGCCTTTGTTAGTAATAGTCACGAATGAGGCTCAGTGCTTCACCATGCCGAGAACTTTATCAAAGCTCTGATATTCTCTTCAACTGACATTCTCCATTCACATCTCAAACCACATTTCACAACTTTTAGTCTTTGGACGTCGCTTTTCTCAAACTGCACATTTTAACCCGTTCTTCAATAGAACCGAGGTTTTCCGACCCCATCGTGCCGGGACCCACTGCGGAGATTTGGCGGCCCAGCCACATTCCATCGACTTCCGGCGTGAGCGGCAAATGCCAGCGACAGCCGGAAAATCACGATTGCATTGACCATTCCTTTTAGCCCCGTTCATCAAAACACTGCGAACAAAACTATTGATAATTCATTCTTAACATCTCTACTCATTGATATGCTGAGCAAATGTTTGGAGAATGCATTATTTGTCGTTGCTGTTGCAGCTCCGATTTGTTTATGCAAGTCACTTTCTTCAGATAAGATGCTTCTGAGATGCTTAAATTGTCATATCATTTATCGTGACCTCCACTATCCAGAATTTATATATTCAAAACTTCAGACGTTTGTACTTCATTTTAATTTCATTCCATTAGCTTTGACCACTTAATTCAATTACATCCGTTAGTATTTGTGGATCATCTGCTCAGCCTGCCACAATGGCCTGATTCCTATAAAATTCAGTGTCTTCAACAAACGTCCTCTTTCTTGAATATTTTATAAACTTCCAAAAGGCACTTGATGAAGCAAATTGTGACGCCATAACAATTGGAAAGTGGGGCCATTGTAAATTACGTTGGCAGAATGAAAGGGCAGAGGAAGAGGTCGCGAACAAATCAAATCAGAAAACGTTGAAAACTATAAGACCATAAGACCATAAGACATAGGAGCGGAAGTAAGGCCATTCGGCCCATCGAGTCCACTCCACCATTCAATCATGGTTGATTTCAACTCCATTTACCCGCTCTCTCCCCATAGCCCTTAATTCCTCGAGAAATCAAGAATTTATCAATTTCTGTCTTGAAGACGCTCAACGTCTCGGCCTCCACAGCCCTCTGTGGCAATGAATTCCACAGACCCACCACTCTCTGGCTGAAGAAATTTCTCCTCATCTCTGTTCTAAAGTGACTCCCTTTTATTCTAAGGCTGTGCCCCCGCGTCCTAGTCTTCCCTGTTAATGGAAACAACTTCCCTACGTCCATCCTATCTAAGCCGTTCATTATCTAAGCCGTTCATAACTCTCAGCAACTCAGGAGTTTTCTTTGGAGAGAGAAAAGGGATTTAACACATTTCAAATAATCCGACCTTTCGTCAGAACCTTGAATTTGACCTCAAATCTTAGCCATGCTTCTCTCTCGCCGCGGATGCCATCTGATCTGTTAAATATTCCCAGCATTTTCTACTTTTAATTTCAAATTTCCCGCATCTACTGTGTTTTGCTTTTGTTGTTCTGTGGCAGAAGGTGTTGGAAACCGCCATCTCACCACACATTTATTCATTGCCCTATGTTCTGTGCTATTTGTTTACAGTTAACCGCAAGAGTCATTGCCATCGTTTAGACAACATCCCCTGCCCCTTATTTTATTTGTTTCGACCTTTCTTGTTGCAAACGCGGAAAGCAGCACTGATATAATCCTCGCAGAGCTAATCTCAAGTGTTATTCATGTGCACATGTCTACTAGGACTCCCATTCACAGATCCATATGAGAATTAATTGCATAGCAGAAACACATATTGATATAGCTGTTTCAAACTACATAATCAAAACGTCGCAAGGAGCGCAATTCAGCCCATGTTTGGAGTAACATGAAGAAATATTCAGGACCGGTGATCCGAATCTTGGTGGAATTTGAGTGGCATCTTTATGAAGGGTTGCAAGATGGAGAGTTTTACAGAAGGTATTTCAGAACTCAGGCTGGGAAATGCAAAGGTCAGAAATTGAGAAGCTACAAGTACTATTGAAATAATAGCCCCACGTACAGTCATGATTCGCACATGCGCCTAATCTCTCGAACTGGCCAAGGCTCGATTAAATGCCAAATAAACTGGAAAAAAAAACTCAGTTGTTTCTTTATTCGTGCATAGTATATAGATTTTGCTGGCTGAGCCATCATTTAGTACGAAATCCTAATTGCCCTAGACAAGGTGGGGTTGAACCACTACTGGCCAAGTCGTGTAGGTACACTCACCGTGCTCTCCAGGAAGAATGTCTCGGCTTTTGAGACAGTGACAGTAACGAACGACGATGCATTTCCAAGTCAGAATGGTGAGTGACTTACGCTTCTTGATTTGTGGATTTCTAACAGGACAACTTATCTGTAAACATCGTGCAACCGACCAACATCAATCCATTGCCAGGTTTCACCTCTTTAGAAATCTATCCATTGGATTAGTGTCTGCGGCTCAGTTGGTAGTTCTATCGCCACTTGATCAAATGTTGCTAGGTCCAGTGTCCACTGCAGGGACTTCAACTTAAAGCCATGTTGATATATGAGTGAGATATATGATTCGACATGTATCTCACTCATATATGAGATGGATCTCCTCGCTATTGAATGGACAGCACTGAATGAGCGCTGAACTTTTTGAGGTGTTGTTCAGAGGGAAAGATTCACTGTCGAAGGGTCAGTGCTGAGGGAGAGCTGCACGTCCGACGGACAGCTTAGTGGGGTTCTGCTTTATCGATGTTGTTTTCTTTCTGACAACACGGTAAAACAAGGGCGACTCTGGCTCATCTGCTGGGACATAATGTATCCCATGCACATATTGGAAGCATTTATTGCAAATAGTTTAAGAAGTAGAGTTCTGTCAGGTGCCCTGAACAAATTGCATAGAAACTGACTCTCCGATTGGTCCTTCCCCTCCCTATTCAACATTCCCCTCCTCCACGCCGCCCTCACAGCTTTTTCCACATTTCCCTTAAAACACTTTTACGTTCTTCATCCCAATCCTCTCTTGTCGAACATTCTTACCAGTCTTGATTACAAAACGTTTCTCATGATTTCCTAGTTGGAATTATCCATGATGATATTATACATTAAAATTGGGACTGGAAACTTTAACTCTGTTTCTCTCCCGACAGATGCTACCAGACCTGCTGTGTTTTTCAAGAATCTTCTGGTCTTGTTTTATAGTCTAGCATCTGGAATTGCTGATATTTGGAGTCCTGTATCCCATACATAGAACCATCTTCTGTATATCTATCTGATTGGAAAGCTGCATAATTTTGAACAATTCTGTTAGTTACTATCAACAATTTGTTTCCCGAGAATAAGCCCCAGATTGATCTTTGTGCCGGGATAGGTAAAATATCTCCGTTTCAAATTTTCAGCAAATTCTCCTTGCCGCCACATCCCTTTTGTAAACTTGATTCCATCATTGTACACATTATTCCAAATGTCGATCCCCTAGAAGAGTTTTACCATAATGTTCCTGGGTCGATTTTTGCCCGAGGAACATTTGTAAGTAACAATAGATTCATACTTTGTGCTATGATTTCAAAAGAGCAAAGGGACACGCACTTACTTTACTGACTTCACAATTGCATTCATTGCAAATAGTTTGGTTCCATTTCTTCATTCAATGCCTTCAGTTTCTGCTGGATACTTCTTGCAACCGATGCAAACAGGAGCCTCGTCCGACGTTTAGCGTACATTAAGCAGGTAAAGAATAAAACAATATGGTTCATCTCAGCATCGGTTATTTTAGGGGCAGGTGCGCTGTGACGCGGGACTGTTTGAAGAGAGAAGCACAGAAATGCGAACAACACCACACATCAAAATGACAGCTGGGCTGGAATAGAACTATGAGTGACGGAGAGTGCATGAGTTGCTGAATAAACGACCTGTGTCTGTTTTGGAGAAGGTGACTGGTAGTTCCTGTGATCCAGCACGTTATAGATATTATGACTATAATCCGGGAGGGTACAAGCAGAGGACAGAAGAATGATGGGGGAAGGTCAGCTGAATGGTGGAATAAAAGGAAGTAAATAAGTCAGTAATGTTATTGGAAGTGAATGGCGGCAGGCTTAATGGTTGGATGGCTTCTTCCTGCTCCCATGTAACAGGTCAAGGGATGAATGACTGCCTAAACCTGTCCAATTGGGTCAAAGTCTCAATGACAACCATCTACCTATTCAACAACCGGGATTGATGCAATATCCTGCCTCCGTTCTTCTTCAAAAAGCTAAAGACAGGCTGAGTCACTCCCCCACCCCCCCCCCCACCCAACCCCTGCCCCCCCCCCCCCCAACCTCCCCCGTTCCTGTGTAACAAGTGCAAGGCGTGACTAGGCTTTGCTCTTCCTGTGTAACAAATTGGATGAGCTGAAAGACCTCTTCTAATTCCATTGTACAAGGTTTAATTGACCTTAATGGGTCTCCTTCTATTCCAACCTAACTGGCACATAACGGTGAATAGTCTCCTCCTGCTCCTATCCAAAATGCGTCAGCGGATGAATAGCCACCAGTCATTCCTATGCAAGAAAGTGTGAAGTGCTGAATAGCATTCAACCACTTTCCAAAGATCTTTGCAGTTTTCGACATCTCAATCTCAACTCACACTACGAGACGAAGAGGCGGGGCCTTACACAGCTCGAGCTCTTTTTGCATGAGTATAAATTACAGTGGGGACAGGGGGGGCACAGTGATAAAATGCAATGCAGTCTCCGTACAGAAACCTCGATGTGCACGCCTATTGCCAGATCAGCGGAAGATCAGTGACAGTGGAGTGAAAGCGTCGACATCTCACGGTGATAATGATAGGAGCATCGTAAAGGGCTTCCCAATTGTCCGCCTAGTACATGTTTATTTAAAATGAATCGTTTTGTGTCATTTGTGGAAATTCAAGACACTCTTCATCCTCAGACCTCTTCAGTGTCCTGATCAACATTAATCGCTCAACTAGCATAGGAATGACCTGATCAAATACATTACTGTTGGTTAATGTGATTTCTTGGTGAAGTCATCTCCTGATCACTTTCTAAAATATATTTCATTGTCTTCAAAATGCTTTTGGATTCCGCGTGCATTGATCAGCGTTGCACTATTACCTAACAGGCCATGTTGATGTAAACCGACCTGCTGATGTGCTACAGCAACGACATTTTTCGGGGACGGCACCAAACTGACGGTATTAGGTAAGAAATTTGACTTATTTCTCTCTCTAAATGCACGGCGGCCTCCATTCCAGGCTCCGAGGGACGGAACTCAGTATCCCCGCTTATTTAGAAAGAGACGGAAGCTGTTCCATTCCCCAGCAACAATAAGCCTCTCTATGCAAAATCAATATACTTGAAGACGGTTGCATCGATTTGGTTCAAACAGAAATGGTAAAGCGGCCATACTCTGAATACAGACACGACCTGTAACTAATTGCTAATTGCACCTTTAAGGGATGCTGTAGAATTAGTAGATTAAAATTTTGTCCACAGAGATCAGATTGCAGGACGAGGTAAAATCCACAGATTAAAAGTAAAATATATAGGACAGTACAGCTTTCATACATTAACATGTACTCGTCTAGGCTAGAATGGAATCCATGTAGTTTAACGCAATCATGCAGATTGCATATTGGCAGAATAGAAAGCAATACCGTTTTGAGGCTTTTTGAGAGGATGGGGTGTCACCGTGCGACAGATGTGAATTATTTTGGGCAAGGAACGAAATTATCAGTTTTGGGTGAGTCGAATGTCTCTCTTACTTATCGTTAACCTTCCAAGCGGTAATGAATAAGATGTTTAATTTTACAAACCATGCGGCACGAATCATGTGCACCTGCCTCGTGAATGTTTGTCTCTAAAAGCAAACTCTCTCAGTAGGGAAGGGACAGTTCAGGGATCTGTTCATGATTTACAATTAAGCATGGTGTGGGGAATGTGGTTTGCTTCGGCGACGGGACAAAGTTAACAGTTTTGGGTCAAGTGTTCTACCTCTTGACTAATATATATGTAGAGATGCATTTTAAAAAATTCACGACGGCCTGTGTTCAGATTTTGGATATATAAAGACGAGCACTGGTTACGTGGGCGGGGTTTTCATTCCCATGAATACAGAACATGAAATGTTTATATAATCGAGGCGTTCAAGATGACTAAACGAATTGGTAGAGTAGATTGAGGGAAAAGCTGTGGGCAGCCCGGAATATTTTAGGTTAGAACCAGACCGTTCAGGTTTGACGTCAGAAAGCTCCCATTGTCTCAAGAGGTAGTGGAATCAGGTAATTACTTCCCAAAAACCTATTGAGGATTTGAAAATTCTAAGCTCCCAAAAGATAGGTGGAGATAAGCAATAGTACCTAAGGTGACTAAACCAACATCTGGATGATGGGGTTAAGACACATTAATGATGTGACAGGCTCAAATGGCTGCCTCCGATCCTCTTGTTCCTACGTTTCTTAATGGTTATTAACATGGCAGAAGTTCCAATGAAACTGAGCTCATAACCCAGAGTTGAAGGCGATTTTGCTACAGCTCTGTACCTCTGTGTTCTGCTTATGAAGCTCATTTCGGAAGTGGGACAAAACTAGTCGTTTTAGGTAAGTGAATACAGTCCTAATACTGGAGAAAGTTGATTCAATTTACGAATCCATGCGGGTAGTGGAGGAAGTAAAGAAATCGGAATTTGGTGAATTAATTTCAACTTTACAGTTTACTATGGCAGACTGGTTGCTTTTGAACTCGTTTCACTGTGGAAAATTAGCTATAGAGTCAATATCAGGCAGAATCCCTCAAATAAACAGAACGAGCAGCAATGTCGATGCAAACAAAACGATATTGTCACTGAGAGCCGAACAGTAAACAGAGGACACATCAATCAGACTAAAATGTCAGACTCAATTGTTCATTGCTCTGTTCTAGCTGTGTAATATAAAGAATAGATTAGAGGCATTAGATATAATTAACAAATTAACAAGGATGGAGGATAAACTGAATGGTTATAATTGTCAGGAGAGATTGAAGCAGCTGCAGCTGAGGGGTGACCTGATGAAGATTCGGATTATGGAAAGTGCTTCCAGAAGTTAGATCTAGAGACGAGCTTCCTCTCGAGTGGATCAGAAGTAGGATAGAAGAAATCAATAGAAGAAAATCACTAATAAATCCAGTCATGAATTCTGGATTAACATCTTTCTCTAGAGAGTGGTGACAATTCTCTGACACAGGGCTAATGTGTTTTTGAAGGTGAGGCTGCATAAAGACATGAAGGAGAATGTAATCGAACCTGGTGGAAATTTAACGTTATTCCACGCAGTCCTCGTTGATCGGTAACAATAATGAATTCATGCATTCCAGACACCAGGTACTTTAAAATTGCTAATCAAATTCAATCGTGCTGTTGAGATATTTTAAATGTGCACAATTGGCAGAATAAAAATTTCTCTTTGAGCCTTTGATACCGGAAATCAAAGAGTTACATCTTTTCGGAGAGGCTCCAAAAACTATGTTTGCATTTTATTAAGTTTGCAGTTAATTAATGGTTAAGAGGTGTTCAAATTGATCTGTATCGATTGTTAAATGATTCAGTTGTCTAACTCGCACGAAACTCGTCGCAATGATGTGGCGAGTGCTCACAATGGGGCTGAACCCCTATAAATAGAGCCAGACGGTGCATGAACGATGTTAGAAAGGATTTTCTTTACATAAAGTCTTGGGGAATTCTTAAAATGTCTCCCCCAGAAAGTTGTTAAGACTGGCGGGATGAAGGGAAGGGAATGGAACTGAGGTAGGGGGATTCTCAGTTGAAAATTTCAAATGCCTGATTTACTGATTCCTGGATAAGCCATGATCTAATTTAATATCAGAACAAGCTCAGTCAGATATATGGCTTCATACTGTTCCTCTGAGGCCACGTTCCATTATTCTTATGTTTTTATATTTTTATGTTTTCATTTTCCTTTGGCCCGACATTCCTCCGTTTTCCATTCTTAAGTATAATGCTCTCGGGGCACAAATCATAGGTTGCTTAGATGATTTAGAACAGGCATTAACCTTTGTGCTCTGGTAGCACCTACTATTTCGGAGCTGGGACAAAAGTAACTGTTTTAGGTAAGTGTATGTTTAGATAAACATACATTTCTATGCATTGTTTTCTGTACCTGTCAAAAGTTATTAATCTGCATGTCTATATATCTGACCATCACTGATGTGTTTTAGTACTGTTGTTTGGTATAGTGCAGGCGGGAATAGCCCTCTGCACTTTGGGGAAGGAACGAAGTTAACGATTTTGGGTGAGTTCGATTTATATCTTTATTGAAGCAAGAGTCGTGTGTTTTGAGCAGTTGAATGACAGAAATGAGGAAAGTTTGCAGCACTATTAGGACTGCAGTATTGAGAACACGCATAATTTCAATTAAGTACCGCCTCGTCCGTTCATAAGTTTGCATTAACTTATGGTTATCTCATGCTAAGTGAAGACCACTATCAAATATCAATGTTTGGGCAGTAGGATTTGCCAAGTAACTGTTGAGGCGCGTTTTTGTGAAGTGACATGATGATGTGGTACACTAGTAATCAACCCGTGAATTTTGGGGAGGGAACCAAACTCACTGTCTTAGGTAAGTGAGCTTATCAAAATGTATCACGTAGCATTTGGTCATTCATCTCAATCAGCATTGCAACACCTCACAAATGTCTCTGGTAGTTTTAAAGAAAGGCAGCGAATATGAAATGTGCAAAGACATTTGAAATAATTTTATGAAAGAATCAACAACTGAACAACTAACTGAATGTAAAGGAAAATATGTGGTGTTGAAGGGCGAACGAGAGAGGAAATTAGATCCATTTATTGAGAAATATTGTAAAAATAGAATAAGCTAGAGCAGGAGGAGGACATTCTGACAGCCCAGCTTGTTCTGCCACTTGGAAATATCATGGCTGATCTGACCTTGACTCAATTCCACTTACTTCTCTGTTCCACAGAACCCCCTAGATCCTATAATTCGAAATCTGTGTAACTCTCTTGAATCTAATCAATGGTTCAACCTTCCCAGCTCTCTGAGGTTGAGAATTACGAAAATATGTGACTCTGAAAGGGAAAAGGTTCCTTTTCACCTCCCTTCCAAATGGGTAACCAGTTCTTCTGAAACTATTGTGCCAGAATTTTTGATTCCCACGAGGAGAAAATGTCACTGTGCATTTCCCTTGAGAAGCCCCATTCAAAATCGGATATTTTAAACTAAGATCTCCTCTCGGTTTTCATTCTCCAGTTCGAGAGTAATTAATAGATAAAACTGGAAGAGGATGGTAAATTATAGAGACATGGCTGCAGGAAAGAATAAAATAGGATATGAAAGCAATATAGCAAAATAAACGGCATGGCGGAATATAACACAGTACAATATGAACCAGCTGTGTTCATTAACTAAGGTGTAAAAAGCTGAAAATATTCTAGTTTTATTGCAACCTTGTAACATCGTGTCAGGAAGCTATGATTGGTGCTGGTACAAGACTCGTTGTTTTTGGTAAGTTATATCGCGTTGAATTGCTATATCAGAGAAAATCATTGAATGAAGACTGATAAAATAATGTCAAATTGAAATTTAAACTTATTGAAAGCTTTCTGCTGAACCTAGTGTCTGATATATCAGCACAGCCTTAAGCGTGTGCATGTTCATGTTCCATCAATTTCTGCTACAGGTCGCTATATGGAATATCCAATATTTCCTGGGGAAAAAAAACAAATTTGTTTGGCGCAATCAGCATGTGACAAATGCCTTGAATAATAGAGGCAGAATGCTCTAGCCCGCTCCTAATGTTCCTGTATCAATAGAACGGTGTTTGATGGTAGACGTGAGATAGCAACAGAAATCGATCATAAATAAGGAACATTAGAATGAAGAGTTATTGATTATGGAAAACACATTCATTTATAAGGCACACACAGGAGCTTGAGCAGGGAAACTATATTTAACATTCATAAATCACTAGTCAGTCTCAGCCGGAGTAATGTATCTTATTCTGGGTGCCGCTGGTTAGGAAGGATCTCAAAGCATTAGATATGTTGCACAATCAGATTAAGTTAAATATTTGCAAAGCTCATGCCTGAATTCAAACGATATATTATTACAAGGAACGATTACACAAAATGGTATTATATTCAATGGAATTTAAACGGTTAAAGGGTGATTTCGAGATATTATGAGGAATTGATAATGTAATAGAGGGAAACTATTTACGTTGAATATTCAAAAGAGCACGATCTAAAAATCAGAAGCAGATCTTTCGGGAGCGAAATTGACAAACGTTTCTACAGGCAAATGATGTCCACACTGGAATTATTCGCCTTCGAGCATGTTAAGTTTTGACTGAGGTCTCGGAAATAATAAAGGTTTTGGGTGCAGAATAAAATCGGAACAATATCCGTTGGCTGAAGTATCTGTAACCAAAGGGAGCATATTTAAGGCATGATTGCCTTGGAAATCTATCACCATTTGTTCACTGTCACTGTTCAAATACTTGGAATTTCCTCCCTAAATGCACCACTGATGTGCCCATACCACTTGGACTGCAGCGGTTCAAGAAGGCGTCTTCCCATCATATTATCAAGGGCAATTATGGATAGGCAGCAAAGTTGGCCTAGCGAGCGAAACCTGCATCCAGTGTATGATGAGAAATGCGTGAATTGGCTAAATGCTTGAAAGGAAACTATTTGCTCCATCGTACAGAGTAATGTACAGTCACTATATATATAAACGTATTGGGAAATTACCTAACTCAGAATTGTAAGAATTTGGGGAGATTTGTCTGAAGGGCTGTTGATTACTGACTCCATGAATAGATTCAAATAGTATTTGTACGAATATAGGATCACAAGAACACGGGAACTGGATCAAACCATTTAAAGTTTCTAGTCTCATCCAGCATTCAATAGATAATGGCCGATGTTCTCTCCAATTCCAAATACACACTTTCGCCCCTGAACCCTATTTCTGTTTGCATAAAGTAACATCGAACAGAGATTTAAAGGTTGTCAATAAATAAAGGATGATTTATCATTTTCGGAAGACAGATGCAAATTTATAGCACCTGTTGTCTGTAGAATTGTTTCCAATTTCATCCCTGAAAGATCTGGCATTATTTTTAAAAATGATGTCCCAGAGTAATAGTGTACCAACCTGCGGGATTTTTCAAATTATCTTCTACCCTATCCGCTAAAACAAATTGAAAGACAGAGTCAATGGATGGGAGGCTGGTTTGCGTGATGGATTGGGCGACATATACGACCTTTTGTAATTCCTTGTGATCTTGGGCAGAATAGGAGCCATACCAAGCTGTGATATAACTAGAAAGAATTATTTCTATGGTGCATCTGTAAAAGTTGGTGAGAGTCGTAGCTGACATGCTCAATTTCCTTCGTCTTCTGAGAAAGTAGAAGCATTTCTAGGGTTTCTTAATTATAGTGTCGGCATGGGGGGACCAGCACAGGTTGTTGGTGACCAAAAAACTTGAAGCTCTCGATCATTTCTTTTTCGTCCTCATTGATGTAGGGGAACGAAGTAGAAAACTGAGAAACAGGATTGCTATGAGTAAAATCGGGTATAGAAAAAATCATGATAAGAGGGAAACATATATGGAAGATGGGACAAGAAAGAGAGAAAGAAAGAGAGCGAGGGAGGGGGAGAGAAAGTGCGAAAGGAAAAGTAATGAACAACTAAATTTAATAAAATTAATTAACATTTGTAAAAACAGTTTACAACCTGTAAAAATTAAACATCATATTCCATAATTGTGACGTTTCTGGTACAGTGAGGTTCATTACCATGGTGTTAAGATTTATCACACAATTAAAACCATAATTACTTTGTTGATAAAATACAACTTTCTTTGTCAAATGTGCCATCAGTGGTGATTTAAGCAATTTTATTGTCTACTGCTGTATCCTACAATTGCCTTATGCCTCTCAATATTCCAATCAAAAGTCAGAAAATCATAAATCTCTATGCATTTTGGAAAATAGGTCGATAATAGCCTTCCAGGCTAAATAAGCATGGAGATGCACTGTGATCTCTGACGCAGGCTACTATGGTGCATAGTACCGGGTGAATTTGGCTGATTTCCCTGCCAGTGGAGGCACTCAGATTAAGAGAACAGCATTTTTAAATTAGCATTCAAGTGAAATAAGATTTTTTGTTTTCACAGAAAGGTAAATAGAAATGTGGCACCCACCTCCCCCGCCACCGTCCTTCCCCACTGTCCCGCATCCCACAACTAACACCACCTAAATAAGACAGTAGGTTCCATATTAATTTTCATCAACGTGTTAACGGAAAAGTAAAGTTCGACAAGTACTCATTCCTTTACAGATGACCTCAGCAATAAAGGGCTGCTGCAGATTTGACAACAGAAGCAAATCCTTGACAACATTTGCAAAAAAGGAAGCAGCATCCTTCTTACCTGTTCTTCTTAAACATAACAAGCTACAGAAGAGCAGGAGGAGACCATTCATCCCTTGGATCCATTTTGCCATTCAGTTAGATCATAGATGAACTGCATTTTAGCTCCATCTAACAATGTTTGTTTCTGTAGTCATGAATACTCTTATGCAACAACAATATTGTATGTAATAAACAAAGGTTAATCAAGACATTATAAGATGAAACTTTAGATGAAAAACAGCCCTTGCCTTCATGAAAATAATTGAATTGCACAAATATTGGGGTTAAACGCATGACAAACCATATTGTAAAGCCTTGATTTCAAGCCAAAATCAGTAGAAAGCACCAAGTAGCTTAACAATTACATTCTGCACACTAAAGTAATAAATGGGGTCAGCTGCATTTTTCGGATGTGGAAAATATTGGCATTCATTTCCCATTCTCTGTTTAGCTGAAGCAGGTATTACTGGGTTTGTTCCTTAAACAATGGTACTTGGTTTCGGTAAAAGGGAATTGCTGCTTCAGAGAGTACTTAAGAGATAAACACACAGCTCAGTAGTTATATGCCACACTGATGAATGGTTGCCATATGTGAGCCGAGCATCTTTCACTGCAGCATTATTTTACTTATCTATGACAACTCAATATGTTATTTGGGGGAACGGGATTGTATGCAGAGTTCTGGGTAAATACCAGTTAATGAATTTAAAGCATTTTGAGTATGAGTTCAACAAACCTAAAAGATAGAACATGTCCTTATGGTTCTGAAATGTTAATTAGAATCGTAGAATCTTAGAATCCATATGGTAGAAAAAGGAAGCCATTCGGCCCATCGAATCTGTACCGACAACAATCCGACTTAGACACTATTCCCATGTATTTTCTACGCTCATTCCCCTGACATTAACATTCAATTCAGCATAGCCAATTTACCTAACCCGCACATCTTTGGAGTGTGGGAGGAAACCGGAGAAACCAGAGACAACCCAAGGCAGATGCGGGGAGAACGTGCAAACTCCATACAGATAAGGCCGGAATTGAGGTCGGGTCCCTGGCACTGTGAGACAGCAGTGCGAGCCCCTGTACCACCCTGCTCCCCTACATAGAATTACAAGGAACTCACAGCTAGCCACCTTTCATCACACCTCATCTAATCCAAAAAAGATATTCTGCTATATTTCTTCATCCAGAATTCTCCTCAAATGCATTGATGATATTTGTCTCAACCACCACGTTGGTAGCGGGTTCAACATCCTCACCACTTCCTGGGTAAAGTGAATTCTCCCGAAATCATTAATGGATCTACTGAGCTAATAATAGCACTTAATTCTGCGTTCAGTTTGAAAAAGACTTACTCAAGTCGCAAACAATAATCTTAAACGTTAACAAAACTAATTACACATGTCTGAGGAGAGAAATGGTTTAGATTAATTGTGTAGATAAACGAAATCATATGGAGGGAAATGAATGGTGTGTAATAATGTTTTGCACTGCTGTCTCACAGCACCAGGGATCCGGGTTAAATTCCAGTGTTGGGTGACTGTGTGAAGTTAACACGTTTTGTCCCGTGTCTACATGGGTTTCATCCAGGTGCTCTGGTTTCCTTCCACTGTCCGAAAGATGTGCAGGTTAGCTTATTCTCGGTTCTAAATTGTCCTGTCGTGTCCAAAAATGTGTAGGTTAAGTGGATTAGGGGGATAAATATGTGGGGTCTCATGAATAGGACCTGGGTGGGATGCTCTGTCAGAGAATAGGTGCATAATCGGTGGGCCGAATGCCTTCATTGTAAATGGTAGGGTTTCTATGCTTCTATGAATTAATGAAACAATTCAAAATCCTCAACAAACGTAGATTTTATTAAAATACAACAGCTCAGTGAGACAGGCTTATCCGTTGCTCACTCAGGAAGGTAAGAATGATATTAGATTAAGAGAAGAGGTTCACAATATGGCAAAAGAAAAGTAGCAAGTCTGAGGATTGAGATTATTTCGACAACAGCTCAGGATCAAGCAAAGATGGGAATCAGGGGAAAGGTAGAATACGAGAACAAACTAGCCAGATTGCAAGATTTTTAGAAGTATATAAGTATTTCAAACATATGAAGAGCAAGTGAATAACTAAATGAAACGGAGACAGGGGAAATTATCATGGGGAAGGATGAAATGATTAAATATATATTTTATGACCAATTTAACAGTCGAAGACTCGAGTTTCATACAAGAAACACATGACAACCTAGACTGAGAAGATTAAGGAAATTAACACGAGTACAGAATAAAGTATTGGCAAGGTTAGAGAGACTAAAATCCGGCAAATAATTCCAGGGACCTGATGATGCGCATCACAGTGTTCTAAAAGAGATGACTGCAGAGATAGTGCTGATCATAATTTTCTTGAATTCCTTATATTTGCGAATCCTCGCATTGGATTAGAAGTTGGCAAATGTTACATTATTTGTCAAGAAAGAAGAGAGAGGAAACAACTAGAACCAGAAGGCACAACCTCAAGCTAAAGGGACGATCCTTTAAAACAGAGATGAGGAGGAATTTCTTCAGCCAGAGAGTGGTGAATGTGTGAATCTCTTTGCCACAGAAGGTTGTGGAGGCCGGGTCATTGAGTGTCTTTAAGACATAGATAGATAGGTTCTTGATTAATAAGGGGATCAGGGGTTATGGGGAAAAGGCAGGAGAATGGAGATGAGAAAAATATCAGCCATGATTGAATGGTGGAGCAGACTCGATGGGCCGAGTGGCCTAATTCTGCTTCTATGCCTTGTAGTCTTCTGGTCTACAATGAACTTCAATGCAGTTAATCTGACATCAGTTGTGGGAAAATGGTGGAGTCTATCATTACGGAAGTTTTAATAACACACTTAGGAAAACATAGTATGATTAGAACAAGCCAAGTTGTTTTACTACTCCTATTCATGTACAAAAAGACTTGGGTGTGATTGTAGATTGAACTCAGGAAGCAAGCAAGCTAATAGGCAGACAAATGGCATGCTGGCATGTATCGCAAAAAGATTGGAGTACAAAAATAAAGACAATTTGATGCAGATATTCTAGTCTTTGTGATACTATATCTGAATTACTGAATGCAGTTTTGGACTTCACATTTAAGGAATGGTATACATGCATTGAAGGCAATGCAACGAACGTTCACTAGATTGGTCCCTCGGATGAGAAGGTTCTCGTAAGATGATAAGCTCACTACATTTTGCTTTTTATTTTCTGGAGCTGGAAGAATGATCGGTAATCTCATGAAAACCTGCTAACTCTGAAAGGGCTTGATGGAGTATACAGTGAGAGATTGTTTCTGCTGCTGAGGGACTCTAAAATATAAAGAAGCAGTCTTTGGATAAAGTGCAGATTATTTGGAAATGAGATGAGGAGAACTTTCTTCATTCATAGAGTTGTGAAGCTTTGCAAGCTCCAGCGTTTTCAATCCAATTACTTTAATTTATGGTTTAAGAGATTTATTCGGGATTCAGACCAAAAGTTCCATGAATCATTTGCTGTGCTCATGATTCTAATATTTATCCTCGAAAGAAATTCTAACACAGTTAACAGTACTATTTATATTTAAATATTAACTATCTTCAATTGAAAATGCAGCTTGCTGATTAAGGTGATTGGCAAAAAAGAGAGAAAGGGGGACTGAAGTTATTTTTTAAAGAGTGGGTTATTTGATCCAGAATGCACGGCTGGGCATGTTGATGGAAGTAGATTTAATGGTATTATTTTTGAAGGAAATGGATAACCAATCTGAAAGGCCAATGTACTGTACTGTGAGAAAATAGAGAGGCTGGATGAAATGGGGCAAAATTGATACCTCCACCAAAGTGCTTGCAATCATGTGATGGGCCGAATGGCCTAGTTAATTACCATATAAGACGATGGCTACGTTGTTGACCACACCGGCTGAAATAAACATCCGGTAGAGCTCAACCCAGACAGAGTAAGTGGCAGTCCATTAAACTGAAAACAAGAATCCGGATCACACTTTGAGCTTGACAGGAAAAGATTTTCTGCCTCACGCAAAATTACACTGCGTATAGTGAGCTAAGCTTTAATTTAGAAACATATAATCTTGGAACAGAAGTGGGCCCTTTGACCCTTCAAATCTGCTCCACCATTCAATATGATCATGGTTGATCCTTTATCTCAATGCCATAATGTCGCTTTTTCCTGCAGCCCATGATGCCTTTAAAGTCTAAAAATAAAATACATTCATGTCTAATTAAACATTTTTGCCTATCGTTACTTCTCCTCAAGAAAGTTGAGGCTAGCTGCATTTTTGAATATCTGCTGTCCCCGTGATGTAGGTATACTCACAGTTTCCCAACAAACGCGTTCTATCACAACAAAACTCAGACTGGTTTCATTTTCATCCGTGTTCTCACCATTTATTTTTGTTTAATTTGCACACAGAACATGAGATTAAGAATGCCACAGTTACGATCTTTGAACCCTCTCCCGAAGAGATCGAAGAGAAGAAAAATGCGACTGTGGTTTGTCTTGTATCTGACTTCTACCCCGACAACATCCAGATCAACTGGTTTGTCGATGGTGAGGAAAGGAAGGCCATTGACATTCAGACCGATCTCAATTCCATTTCAATGGATGGGAACAAGTCCTTCAGCATCAGCAGTCGCCTTCGATTCACGGCTAAAGACTGGGTCAAGTCCAAGACGGTCACGTGTGAAGTGAAGCACTACGCTAACGGATCAACGCCATACATCCACATGGACATGATTAATGTCAACGCTGGTAGGCCTACTGAAGCGATCCATACGATTCTACTTTAGTTTCGAAGAAAGCCATATCTTGCCCGGTTCCTGTGCTCTTCTCAGTGATGAAGTACATGAATCTGTAGATCAATAAATAGCTAAATAAACAATTCAAAACTACACAGAACAAATGTAATGGTAAACAATGTCAAAATGTATACTTAAGTGACTGTTGCAAGTTAACAAACTGAAAATAGCTTACAACTGTGATAATTTGCATCTACACAGTAATTCCATAAAGTATCAGGAGCTTAAATTTTTTTTGTCTTCATTTTTTTTCAGAAATCTGTGGTCTAAGTAAAGGTAAGTCACCATATCCTCCTAGCTGCATCTGGGTACTACACTTTGGGAAGAGTGGGAGTTTCCTTCAGAGGATGCAAAAGAGATTTACCAAAATGGTCCCAGAGATTGGGGTTTAGATACAAGGTTGGCTTGGAGAAGCTGGGGTTTCTCTCCTTCCAGGAAAAGAGATTGAATAAAGATCTGATGGAGATGTAAATATTGTCCTAGCTTTAGACAATGTAGACAAAGAAAGGTTACTACATTACGGGATGATATAAGGACTAGGGGCCACATATATAATGACTTAGGCAAAAGATGTAGGGGTAATTTCAGGAAGTATTTGTTTTATGTAAATTGTAATGAAATGGAATGGTAACTGCCCAGGAAAGTGGAAGCACAATCATCAATGATTTCAAAAGCAAATTAGATGGGCATTTGAGAAAAATAGAGTTGCAGAGCGACAGGGATACAGCAGGAGGATGGAAACGACTGAACATCTCTACAGAGAGACACTATTGACTGGATGAGCCGAATGGTCTTCCTCTGTTCCATAGTGATGCTTCGGCATTAAGTAGTTACAGCACATCAATTGTAATTCTGAAATTATTATTATAAGTTATTTAATGCTTACTTCATTTTAATATGTGGATAGAGTTGTTTTCTAATAAAAATACTACAATCTATTAAGGTACCAGATCAGAAACCGTAATCTATATTATGAAGCCAGGCTAGACCCAACAACTTTCTATTTGTGCATCAACATGAGGTTAGACTGATTAACTCCAGGCGTGATTCTACTGACACACTAAGAAGTTTTTATCACAATAAACTTAATTTAGCAACACAGTTTAGTTAGAACAAATGAATTAGCTTATTATTTAGCAATTGAACGATACAATAACATGACAAGATAAAAAAAATTATTGCTATGAGTTCCAAATCAAGTAATGTTCCTCTTACAGACTAAAACCTTTCTTTAAAATCAGTGAGCAGAACACAGGCACACATGCTGTGACTGAGCTTAGCAGGCTTTGGAGCTTTCATAAAGCCTTTGGCGAGCAAAACAGAAGAACATTGTTTTATTCAGGCAGCCCAGGCAGCAACTGCTTGTATTTCTAAAAAATGAGACTGAAGCAGTATTTCTTTCCTGTAAGCTTACTTCCTCCCATTAATCACATAAGTATGTCCCAGCCAATCAACCTAATCTAAACACTTCTCTGAATACCGAGGGGAACCTAATTAGTGCTGCTTAAACAAACACTCCGTGTCTAAAATGAATACTTATCTTGTTCTCCCAGCTACAAATGTATGCTTGTCTTAGACAAATCAGCACCTTGCAAAACAGATCTGAATTATAAACATACCTCTGACAAGAAACATGAGTTAAATATTTTTCTTAAAGGCACCATATCATTACAGCTCACAGAATCGTTAGGTCAGAGATGGAGGCCATTCGGTCCACTGTGTCTTCACTGGCTCTCCAAATACGTATCATGACTTAGTGCCATTCCCCTGCCCTTTCCTGAACCCCTGTACACTGTTTCTATTAAAATAATTACACAAATCCCTCTTGAATGCCTCGATTGAATTTGCCTTCGATGCAATTCCAGGCAGTGCATCCCAGACCTGAAGCTCTTCCTTCTTGAAAAAAAATCTTTCTTGAATCATATTTGCATCCTTTGCAAATGTAGTTCAACTGTGCATGCACATTTGTGATCCTCTTATAAGCGGTAGCGGTGTTTCCCTATATGATCTGACGAGACCCCACATGATTTTAAACATTTTGATCAAATCTCTTATGAACTTCTTTCTCTCCAAGGAGAGCGGCTCCAATATACCCTCAAAACTGAAATTTCTCATTCCTCTCCATTTTGTTCACGTCCTTCCTATAGTCTGGCACCCACTGTTCACAATACTCCAGCTGAGGTCTAACCAATCTCTGGTTAAATTTGGCATAGCCCCCTTCATTTTACACTCTGTAACAGATATTGTATCCTTTATTAACTGTTCTCTTTCCTCTGTCCTGCCATCTTCAATGATCAATGCACAGGTCCCTCTACTCCTGCACACCCTAAGGATTTTACCACTTATTTTATATTGTCTTTACATGTTCTTCCATCCAAAGCTTATTACCTCACATATATCCGCAACGAACCTCACCTGCCATCTATCTTCACAGTCCAGCAACTTGTCTTTGTAACTTTCAAGTTATGCACATTGTTCCCCTCATATTTTAAAATACTTTCCAATTTTGGTTCATCCGTAAACTTTGAAAGTGTCCCCTGCACAGCTAGATCTAGATCATTCATAGTGATCAGGAAAAGCAGGAGTCCCAATACTGAAAATATCCATTGACCATTAATATCTCCTTCCTGTTATTCAGCCCATTTTACATCCACGTTCCTGCTGTTCTTTTTTTCACAAGTCTATTTTTGACATTATATTCAATGCCATTTACCATTGCATTGATGATAAAAAATCTTGTAAAGAAGGAAATGTAATTGGGCTTTCCAAAGTTTACTGACCAGATCAATTATCATAGAAGTCTCCTGGACTCAACTCAGAGGAATATATGTTTCCCTGTGATGAGGAAAAAGAACGGCCTGGCAGTGGGTTGAGGGAGTTGATTGGAATTACATCTGGCTTAAAGCTGTTATAATCCAAGTCAGAAACTCCAAGGTGCTTTGAGAAGTCAGCCCAGATCATAAGGTTTGCACTTTGAATTTTGGCACGGGTAAGGATAAAATATTTCACTCCAGGTATGCTTCAAATGACACTCTAGGGAGCTTTTACCAAACAGAATTTTTAAAGAATATATTAAACTCGTAGAAAGAAAATGAGCACGAAGTTTTACCAAATATAAACAGCAAAGAAAACAACCATAAACCTCAACAACCTAATGTACTGTTCGTACCAAATGAACCTTGTTACAAACATTCACCCGTCCCAGTTTTAATAGAAAAAGTAAGAATGCTCACGTGATGCTGGATCTTGCAGATTTCCAACTCCCCTCCCCGTGGTGCACTCCTTTGGAAGATGAGTTCAAAAAACTGACGCCTTCAACCCTGATACTTTCAGCACACTTCAAGAGGCACAGAAACTCCTTTCCTCGAGTTCCTAGTTAACCAGCTTCCAAGAGCTAAACTTCCAATATCAGGGAGAGGCACTGAAATAATACTTGGAGTATGCAGTCCTCACAGCTACAAATTAGCCAAAGTGAAAGTGATGTTCTCCTGTAAGAAACACAACTGTTCGACCTGACCTGTCAATCATTCTTGCCCCGACAATTCAAATCTGTTGGAAGCTCCAGGACAGTGCATTAGGCCAAATGAAAACTAAACAAACAGCCTATTATATGACTCCAGCAAGAATGAAAGCACATCGACTGAGACAGGTCGGCAACCAACACAAAAGGGCAAACCCTCCTAAAAGAATTGCAAAGAAACATGATGAAAATGCACTTCTTAAAGACACAGTAGCGTCACAAAACTTGATTCTGTGAGATCATAGTTCAAATTTGGCACAGTCGACGCAGGCACAATTATGCTCTTTAAAGATATAAAGTGTTTTAGGGCCACGTAACATCCCAAAATTCATTGTAGCCAAGGAAATCCATTGGAGGTTTAGTCTTGCAATAATCTGATGATCACAGAAACTAGTTTGCAGATACTAACCTACCCAAATGGCAAGAAGTATATGACGAGATAATCTTCTTTTAGTGACATTGGTTAAGGAATAGGTTGAGGCCCAGGGTACAGTGGAAAACACTGTGTTGCTGCTGGGTCACTTGCATCCTCCCATGGGGGCAGGCAAGTCATCTCATATGAAAGAATGCCCGCCCAATAGTACTTATAGGGATTTGCGCAAACTCCCAATCCACGAACTTTTAGTTACCAATTCAGATCTAGCTTCGTATTTGGAGGAGGGTGGTACAACAAAGAGAAGGCTCCTAGTTGGACATATAATATTATTAGAGTAGACTTAATTTAATGAAGTGGACCTCAATCAACTCCACGCATCAATGTGAAATATTATATTTCTACAACTCAACACATACACTGGGATCCTGAAATGAAGATATGTTCTATTTTCGAACAGTAGAAGGGAATAGAAATTCCAAATTGTTCTTTATATTTACTTCACAGAGGCAAAAATGCAAATCAGACAAACAGGAAAGTTGACGTACCTGATCCTTATCTGCAAAAGCATCTTTTATGGGCTATTCATCTCAATTCTTGCTTGGAAAACTAAGGTAAGATTAAACTAAGTATGGCAAAATATACATCCTAAAACTTAAACTGGCTTCTTTTTTCTACTCAAGCCACGAACAAATATGGTTTTCCTTCAATCGTTGGTGCCTCTGCATACATTTAATGAAAGTCTGCAGATTTTCTTCAGAAAAAATCCAATCCACCATGCATTCCAACTGTTGCATTTTACGTGACCTTAATGGAGAAACTCATTTATGCTTTCATGGAAAAATGTGGAAAATGATAAATTACCTAATCGACCCAAATAGATTCATAGACTCTAAGGTGCCTACCTCTGTTTATACATCACAGTAGTCCCATCCCAGTATAACTAACCTGAGCACAGTGACCCTCTGGTACCACGAACGTCTATTTGCTTATTTATCTTCTGCCATTAAATCATCTATGCTATTCGACTCAATAGCTCCAAGCAGTGGCAATTCTAACTTTTTCTCGGGTTAAAATACGTTCGATGTATCATTGACTATCTTATATTAAAGGACCTGTAGTTTCTGATCTTTGTTCTACAGAACTCAAATAAAAAAATACTTCCTTTTGCTCCGGTTACCCACCAATTGGATACAATTCGTTCCACTCTGACTACTCGGCCTAAAAGCAAAATATCAGTAAAACGTGCAGGCTGGCCGTAGGGCAAAATGCAAAATGGAGGGCATAATTTATGGCTGAGGTTGCTAAATTCAATGTTGTGTGTCGGACATTGCGAAGTGCTTAATTAGAAGATGATTTTTCCAGCTTGAGTTGGTGTTCGTTGGAACATTGCAACAGGGCGAGAGCAGAAATGTGAGCATGAGAGCAAGGCATGAATTGAAAAAGCAAGCAATCGGGTTCAGGTCATCTTTGCGGATTAAGTAGAAAAGGGAGCAGGTGTTCAGCGTGACAGAAGAGTGGGCCTGGATGTCGAAGAGGGAACAGTCCCTTACGAATGCTAACAGGGGAGTGAGCAGAACATGTGCTTGCTGGTGGCATCCTGTTGAAGTTGGGTGGAGATAACCCTTTGAGTGTGGTGCCTGGTAGGGTGGGAATTGGGAAAAAGGCGAACTCTATCATGGCTCTGAGAGGGGTGGGAATGGATGATGTCAGAAGTGCAGAAAGTGGGGCGGAAATGGCTGAGACCTATGTGTAAGTAAGGAGAAGCTGTTCAAGAAAAATGTGAATCAGTAATGAAAGGAAGCCGATATAAAATCGTGGATCAAGTAACGAAAGGGGAAAATGTGGAAATACTTTCATGCAACGAGTTGTGATTATCTCGAATGCACTGCCAGAAAGGAAGTAGAAACACATTCAATACTAACTTTAAAAATGTCGTTACTTTTATACTTGTGGGGAGCGGGATCAGACAGCAGGAAGCCAATGGGTTTTCAGACTGGCCTCCTCCTGGGCTGTATGATTCTGATTTAAAATGTGGTAAGACCGACTGTATTTATTTTTGTTTACTAGACGTCTTACAGCAAAAGGTTTGACTGAGCCTGACACGCATTGAATTGGTAAATGGTGGAACGCACGAGAGAGGAAGATAAAGAAAATATGAATATTGTGAATGCCTTGGAGGTCAATTTTGTCCGATCAACACTCGCCACACTGATATAAAATCGGTGCGCCATTGCTGCCGGAGATTAATGGATAAATATATATCCTGTTCTAGCTTTTCGGTTGAAATAACTTCTTTCATAATCTTGACATTACTTTTTCTTTAAATTTTCCTGGGTCGAAATAGGTTAGGCTTTGAGGAATTCGCAACCTCTTTGCAGATTATTTGTTAGTCCGTGTTACTGCAATCTTTGTAAAGAATCGAGGAATCTAACAGCACCAAAGGAGACCATTCAGTCCCTCGTGCAATGCTTGCCCTTTGAAAAAGATCAGCCAATACCTTCCAGTTGATCCCAAAGTGATCAATTCCAGCTTCTCAAACCTCCCCATGAAACTGAAGTTCTTGTGCCAGTACAATACAGCTGTGTATCTTGTCAAATAGCAGGAAGCACATTGTAACTGAAATCATGTTTAATGCACTCATTACATTTCTTATCTACTAATGCATAACTGTGAATGTTAGTTTTAGAAGTCTCCTCATAGATTGTGAACGGAGACTGGGACCACAGTTGTCCATTACTTGTTATAGGGTTCTCAGTGCGTCTTGTATCGACAGGTCTCTTGGGATTCTTTGTACATCTGTTCTGCTTGTTCACTGTTAAGAAATAAATACAATATTCTTATAAAAAACGTTTCTTCTCGCAATTATTTCAGTATTCTCCCATGCTTAGCTTTTTCTAAATAACAATGTGTAGAACAAAGAACAAAGAACAGTACAGCACAGGAAACAGGCCCTTCGGCCCTCCAAGCCTGTGCCGCTCCTTGGTCCAACTAGACGTAGGAGATTTTAGTTGTAAGAAGTGCATTAGATTGCAGCTTCTGGAGGAGCGTGTAAAGGAGATGGAGGGGGAGTTAGAGGAACTCCGCATAATTCGGGAGGCGGAGGTGGAAGTTGATAGGAGTTATAGAGAAATAGTAACTCCTAGAAATGAGGCTTGGGTCAATGCCAGGAGGAGGGGTAAGAAGCAATCGGGAAGACAATCCCCTGGGGATTAGGGAGAGGGAAGGTTTGAATTCATGGCTGAGGGGATGGTGCAGGAGGGAGGGGTTCAGGTACTTAAGCAATTGGGGCTCGTACTGGGGAAGGTGTGACCTCTATGAGAAGGATGGTCTACACCTTAATCAGAAGGGGACCAATATCCTGGGGGGTAAATTTGCTAAGGCCATGCAGGGAGGTTTAAACTGATTCGGGGGGGGGGAGGGATCCTGAGTAGTGGGGCTGAAAGTGAGGGATGCATGGATGGGGACTGCAATGCACGGCATTGCAGAGGTGGGGTGGAGCAGGGTTTGAAATGTGTATACTTCAATGCCAGGAGTATTCGCAATAAAGTGGGTGAACTTGCAGCGTGGATCAGTACCTGGGACTTCGATGTTGTGGCTATTTCAGAGACATGGATAGAGCAGGGGCAGGAATGGATGCTGCAGGTCCCGGGGTTCAAATGTTTTAGTCGAAGTAGGGAAGGAGGTAGAAGAGGGGGAGGGGTAGCATTATTGGTCAGAGATTGTATCACAGTGTCAGAGAGGAGGTTTGATGAGGACTTATCTGTTGAGGTAGTATGGGCGGAGATTAGAAATAGGAGAGGAGAGGTCACCCTGTTGGGAGTCTTTTATAGACCTCCTAAAAGTTCTCGAGAGGTTGAGGAAAGGATTGCGGAGTCAATCCTGCTTAGGAGTGAAAGTAATAGGGCAATTGTTATGGGGGATTTTAACTTGACTAATATTGACTGGAATTGTTATAGCTCTAGCTCGTTAGAGGGGTCAGTTTTTGTTCAAAGCGTGCAGGAAGGTTTTTTGACTCAGTATGTAGACAGGCCAACTAGAGGTGAGGCTATATTGGATCTGGTGCTGGGAAATGAGCCAGACCAGGTGCTAGACTTGGAAGTTGGTGTGCATTTTGGTGATAGTGACCACAATTCGGTTACGTTCACCTTAGTGATGGAAAGGGATAGGCATGAACCTCGGGCCAGTGGTTTTAGCTGGGGGAAGGGTAATTATGAGGCTATTAGGAGAGAATTAGGAAACATAGGTTGGACTAGGAGATTACAGGGACTGGGAACGTCCGACATGTGGAGTTTTTTCAAGGAGCAGCTACAGCGAGTCTGTGATAGGTATGTCCCTGTCAGGCAAGGAGGAATTGGTAGGGCTAGGGAACCGTGGTGCACCAAAAAAGTTTCTTTGTTGGTTAAAAAGAAAAAGGAGGCTTATGTTCGGATGAGACGTGAGCACTCGGGTAGTGCACTAGAAAGCTTTAGATTGGCTAAGAGGGAGTTGAAGAGCGAGCTTAGAAGGGCTAAAAGGGGACATGAGAAGACTTTGGCGGATAGGGTTAAAGAGAATCCTAAGGCGTTCTATAGGTATGTCAAGAACAGAAGGTTGGTTAGGGCAAGTTTAGGGCCAGTTATAGATGGCAGAGGGAAGTTATGTGTGGAACCGGAGGAGATTGGTGAAGCATTGAACCAATATTTCTCTTCGGTGTTCACGCAAGGGGACATGAATATAGCTGAGGAGGACACTGGGTTGCAGGGGAGTAGAATAGACAGTATTACAGTTGATAAGGAGGATGTGCAGGATATTCTGGAGGGTCTGAAAATAGATAAATCCCCTGGTCCGGATGGGATTTATCCAAGGATTCTCTGGGAGGCAAGAGAAGTGATTGCAGAGCCTCTGGCTCTGATCTTCAGGTCGTCGTTGGCCTCTGGTATAGTACCAGAAGATTGGAGGTTAGCGAATGTTGTCCCATTGTTTAAGAAGGGGAACAGAGACTTCCCCGGGAATTATAGACCGGTGAGTCTCACTTCTGTTGTCGGCAAGATGTTGGAAAAAATTATAAGGGATAGGATTTATAGTTATTTGGAGAGTAATGAATTGATAGGTGATAGTCAGCATGGTTTTGTGGCAGGTAGGTCGTGCCTTACTAACCTTATTGAGTTTTTTGAGAAAGTGACCAAGGAGGTGGATGGGGGCAAGGCAGTGGACGTGGTATATATGGATTTTAGTAAGGCGTTTGATAAGGTTCACCATGGTAGGCTTCTGCAGAAAATGCAGATGTATGGGATTGGGGGTGATCTAGGAAATTGGATCAGGAATTGGCTAGCGGATAGGAAACAGAGGGTGGTGGTTGATAGTAAATATTCATCATGGAGTGCGGTTACAAGTGGTGTACCTCAGGGATCTGTTTTGGGGCCACTGCTGTTTGTAATATTTATTAATGATCTGGATGAGGGTATAGTTGGGTGGATTAGCAAATTTGCTGATGACACCAAAGTCGGTGGTGTGGTAGACAGTGAGGAAGGGTGTCGTAGTTTGCAGGAAGACTTAGACAGGTTGCAAAGTTGGGCCGAGAGGTGGCGGATGGAGTTTAATGCGGAGAAGTGTGAGGTAATTCACTTTGGTAGGAATAACAGATGTGTTGAGTATAGGGCTAACGGGAGGACTTTGAATAGTGTGGAGGAGCAGAGGGATCTAGGTGTATGTGTGCATAGATCCCTGAAAGTTGGGAATCAAGTAGATAAGGTTGTTAAGAAGGCATATGGTGTCTTGGCGTTTATTGGTAGGGGGATTGAATTTAGGAGTCGTAGCGTTATGTTGCAACTGTACACAACTCTGGTGCGGCCGCACTTGGAGTACTGTGTGCAGTTCTGGTCCCCACATTACAGGAAGGATGTGGAGGCTTTGGAGAGGGTGCAGAGGAGGTTTACCAGGATGTTGCCTGGTATGGAGGGGAGATCCTATGAGGAGAGGCTGAGGGATTTGGGATTGTTTTCGCTGGAAAGGCGGCGGCTAAGAGGGGATCTTATTGAAACATATAAGATGATTAGAGGTTTAGATAGGGTGGATAGTGATAGCCTTTTTCCTCTGATGGAGAAATCCAGCACGAGGGGGCATGGCTTTAAATTGAGGGGGGGTAGTTATAGAACCGATGTCAGGGGTAGGTTCTTTACCCAGAGGGTGGTGAGGGATTGGAATGCCCTGCCAGCATCAGTTGTAAATGCGCCTAGTTTGGGGGCGTTTAAGAGATCCGTAGATAGGTTCATGGACGAAAAGAAATTGGTTTAGGTTAGAGGGTCACAGTTTTTTTTTTTCTTAACTGGTCGGTGCAACATCGTGGGCCGAAGGGCCTGTTCTGCGCTGTAATGTTCTATGTTCTATGTTCTATGTTCTATGTAGGTGGCATTTTTATACATGTTTTAACAGGAAAGTGGATGATGGGAAGGCGGTGGATGTTGTCTCCCTGGATTTCATCAAGGCCTTTGACAAGGTCCCTCATGGGAGGCTGGTTAGGAAGGTTCAGTCGCTGGGTATACATGGGGAGGTAGTAAATTGGATTAGACACTGGCTCAATGGAAGAAGCCAGAGAGTGGTTGTGGAGGATTGCTTCTCTGAGTGGAGGCCTGTGACTAGTGGTGTGCCGCAGGCATCGGTGTTGGGTCCATTGCTGTTTGTCATTTATATCAATGATCTGCATGATAATGTGGTAAATTGGATCAGCAAATTTGCTGATGATACAAAAATGGGCTGGAAAATGGCAAATGGAATTTAACGCAGACAAGTGTGAGGTATTGCACTTTGGAAGAAAAAACCAAAGTAGAACGTACAGGGTAAATGGTAGGACTCTGAAGAGTGCAGTTGAACAGAGGGATCTGTGAATACAGGTACAGAATTCCCTAAAGTTGACGTCATAGGTGGATAGGGTCGTAAAGAGTGCCTTTGGTACATTGGCCTTTATAAATCGGAGTATCGAGGATAAAAGTTGGAGTGTTATGGTAAGGTTATATAAGGCATTGGTGAGGCCGAATTTAGAGTATTGTGTACAGTTTTGGTCACCTATTTACAGGAAGGATGTAAATAAGGTTGAAAGAGTGCAGAGAAGGTTCACAAGGATGTTGCCGGGACTTGAGAAGCTGAGTTACAGAGAGAGATTGAATTGGTTGGGACTTTATTCCCTCGAGCGTAGAAGAATGAGGGGAGATTTGATAGAGGTGTATAAGATTTTGATGGGTATAGATAGAGTGAATTCGAGCAGGCTTTTTCCACTGAGGCTCGGGGAGAAAAAAACTAGAGGACATGGGTTAAGGGTGAATGGAGAAAAGTTTAAAGGGAATATTAGGGGAGGGGGGCTTCTTCACGCAGAGAGTGGTGGGAGTGTGGAATGAGCTGCTGGATAAAGGGGTAAATGCGCATTTAACATTTAGGAAAAACTTGGACGGGTTCATGGATGAGAGGGGTGTAGAGGGATATGGTCCAAGTGCAGGTCAGTGGGACGAGGCAAAAAATGGTTCGACACAGACAAGAAGGGTCAAAGGGCCTGTTTAGAAACATAGAAACATAGAAAACTACAGCACAAAACAGGCCCTTCGGCCCCACAAGTTGTGCCGAACATATCCCTACTTTTAGGCCTACCTATAACCCTCCATCCTATTAAGTCCCATGTACTCATCCAGGAGTCTCTTAAAAGACCCTATTGAGTTTGCCTCCACCACCACTGGCGGCAGCCGATTCCACTCGCCCACCACCCTCTATGCGAAAAACTTCCCCCTAACATTTCCCCTGTACCTACCGCCCAGCACCTTAAACCTGTGTCCTCTCGTAGCAGCCATTTCCACCCTGGGAAAAAGCCTATGAGAGTCCACCCGATCTATGCCTCTCAACATCTTATATACCTCTATTAGGTCCCCTCTCATCCTACATCTCTCCAAGGAGAAAAGACCGAGCTCCCTCAACCTATCCTCATAAGGCATGCCACTCAATCCAGGCAACATCCTTGTAAATCTCCTCTGCACCCTTTCAATCTTTTCCACATCCTTCCTGTAATGAGGCGAGCAGAACTGAGCACAGTACTGCAAGTGGGGTCTGACGAGGGTCTTATATAGCTGCATCATAATCTCCGGACTCCTAAACTCAATCCCTCGATTGATAAAGGCCAGCACACCATACGCCTTCTTAACCCCCTCCTCCACCTGCGGGGCCGATTTTAGAGTCCTATGGACCCGGACCCCAAGGTCCTTCTGATCCTCTACCGTACTAAGAGTCTTTCCCTTTATATTGTACTCCTTCATCCCATTCGACCTGTCAAAATGGACCACTACGCATTTATCTGGGTTGAAGTCCATCTGCCAACTCTCCGCCCAGTCTTGCATCCTATCTATGTCCCTCTGTAACTTCTGACATCCCTCCAGACTATCCACAGCCCCACCAACCTTCGTGTCGTCGGCAAACTTACTGAGCTGTAATTTTCTATGGTTCTGTGGTCCTAGGCGTTGACACCAAGGGATATCGAATAAACTGGGGAAACGTGGCTTAGATGCAGATCAGCCACAAAAACTCGAACAGGTACCAGGGATATAATCATACCATCCTGTTACTACGTAACCAGAGGAATAATTTGCCTTCTGCTGTCACTATGCAACTGACTCGAGGGTTTTGAAAGATCTCCGCTTTCAATGCAAACATCTTCCTGGCTGAAGGGCTTCCTGCCAAATTTATCTAACAGCCATAAGTGGGTTGAAGAGCTTGTTTTTTTTTCTGTGACAGATCTGAAGTGGCTGAACGGGTGCCAAATATTGGACTAATGTCTCTGAGAGGGAGGTGCTTTTGAATTTAATTGCAGGGGGAGGGCGGTGGGTGTCATGGGCCACACTAGGAAAACCAGCATATTTTCCCATTCCTAATTGCTTTCTCCTGATGGCGAACAATGAAAACTGTCAGGGCTTCCCGAAATCAAACCACATTTTCATTGGATACAGTCATTGGAAGGGTTTGTTATCATACTGAGTGATGCACATATACATCAATTCAATCTCTTAAAGCAGTTTTGGAAAGTTACACGTCGAACCTGTTTAGGGATCTCGGAATATTCTGTCAGAGATTTCTTTCCTTTTCACTGTTTCTCCCGATCTGCCTCCTGTTCCAAATCCCTGCACCTTTTTCCCACTAGTCCCCTATCCCGATACGTATCCGTCCCCTCTCTTCCAAGACCTTGCTTCTTCCCATCTGATTCGGGACAGTCAGCATGGCTTTGTGAGAGGAAAATCATGTCTCACTAGTTTGAGTTTTTGGAAGGGATAACCAAGAAGGTGGATGAGGGCAGTGCAGTTGATGTTGTCTACATGGGCATTAGCAAGGCCTTTGACAAGGTACTTGCCAAGGTACCTACCTACGCATGGTAGGTTGTTGCATAGAGTTAAATATCACGAGATCCAGGGTGAGGTAGCTAAATAGAAAGAAAAAAACCGGCTTGATGACAGAAGACAGACGGTGGTTGTAGAGAATTATTTTTCAAACTGGAGACCTGTGACCAGCGATGTGCCTCAGGGATCGGAGCTGGGTCCACTGTTATTTGTCATTTATATTAATGATCTGGATGCGAATATAGGAGGCATGGTTAGTAAGTTCGCAGTTGACACCAAGATTGGTGGCAAAGTGGATAGTGAGGAAGGTTATCTCCGATTGCAACGGGATCTTGATCACTTGGACCAGTGGGCTGACGAATGGCAGATGGAGTTTAATTTAGATAAATGCGAGGTGATGCATTTTGGTAGATTGAACCAAGGCAGGACTTACTCAGTTAATAAGAACAAAGAACAAAGAAAATTGCAGCACAGGAAGAGGCCCTTCGGCTCTCCAAGCCTGCACCATCCATGCTGCCTGACAACTAAAACTCCCTACCCTTCCGGGGACCATATCCCATCCTATTCATGTACCTGTCAAGACACCCCTTAAAAGTCACAACCGTATCCGCTTCCACTACCTCCCCGGCAACGAGTTCTAGGCACCCACTACTCTCTGTGTAAAACATCTACCTCGTACAGCTTCTGTAAACCTTGCCCCCCGCAGCTTAAACCTATGCCCCCTAGTAATTGACTCTTCCACCCTGGGAAAAAGCTTCTGACTATCCACCCTGTCCATGCCTCTCATAATCTTGTCGACTTCTATCAGGTTTCCCCTCAACTTCCAGTGACCTCCAAGCCAGGCATCATCCTGGTAAATCTTTTCTGTACCCTCTCCAAAGCCTCCACATCCTACCCACATCCGACCCTCTCCAAAACGTCCACATCCAGATGGTAGGACGTTGGGGAGAGTTAAAGAACAAAGAGATCGAGGGGTACAGGTTCATAGCTCCTTGAAAGTGGAGTCACAGGTGGACAGAGTGGTGAAAAAGGCATTCAGCTTGGTTTCATTGGTCAGAACATTGAATACAGGAGTTGGGAAGTCTTGTTGAAGTTGTACAAGACATTGTTAAGGCCACATTTGGAATTCTATGCACTGTTCTGGTCACCCTATTATAGAAAGGATATTATTAAATTAGAAAGTGTGCAGAAGAGATTTATTCAGATTCTACCGGGACTTGATGGTTTGAGTTATAAGCAGAGGCTTGATAGACTGGGACTTTTTTCTCTGGAGAGTAGAAGACCGAGGTGTGATCTTATAGAGGTCTATAAAATAATGAGGGGCATAGATCGGCTAGAAACTCAGTCTGTTTTCCCAACGGTAGTGGAGTCTAAAACCAGAGGGCATAGATTTAAGGTGAGAGGGGAGAGATACAATCGTGTCCAGATGGGCAATTTTTTCACACAGAGGGTGGTGAGTGTCTGGAACAAGCTGCCAGCGGTAGTAGTAGAGGCGGGTACAATTTTGTCTTTTAAAAAGCATTTAGATAGTTACATGGGTAAGATGGGTATCGAGGGATATGGGCCCAATGCGGGCAATTAGGACTAGCTTTGGGGTTAAAAAAGGGTGGCATGGACAAGTTGGTACGAAGGGCCTGTTTCCATGCTGTAAACCTCTATGACTCTATCTTTCTATTCTCCCATTGTCACCTCTCTGCCTTTCTGTACATCCACTCTCTTTGTTTTCTTGCCTTCTGTCCCTCTTCTCTCTATCTGCGTCTTCATAATCTACCGCGCTGCCTCTCCCATCATCTTTCAGACACTCGACTTCATTCCTTCTCTTTTGCACCTGCTGCATCTTTAGTTCTTATTTCTCCATGTTTCCTGGCAGTTCTAACCCTCACATTTTGTCTTTCACTCAGTCCTTCGGAACCCTATTGCTATCTGTTTATCTCTCCCTCTTTCACACTTTCTGTTCGTCGTGCTCACTTTAGCTGTTCCTTTATCTCTCTGTCTTTCTCCCTCTTTCCTTTACCTGTCCTCTTGGCCGATTTATTCATCTCTCTATCATGTATCTTTCCCCACTCTTGTTCTCTCTCTCTCTCTCTCTCTTTCTCAGCCTCTCTCGCCTGGCTCTCTAATTTTCTCTAAGACCTGTTTTCTTGTTCCCTATCTCTTTCACTCTTCCTCTCCACCTGACTTTGTTTCGTTCTCTTTTACTACCTCTGTCTCACTCTCTATTACTCTCTTGCTAAATTCATTTCCGGTTCTTCAGCAACACGCAGTTTACAAAAATGTCAGCAGCAACAATAAAAGTAATCAATGTGTGAAGGCAGACGCGATCAAAATTTTAAGCTAACCTTGCAGTACGGAAAAATGTAATGTTAGATTTGTCAAACAATCCAGTTGCATGAGTGCAAAAGCTGACCACGAGGCGATAATGTAATTTAACATTAAAATTCACGCCTGTTGTTACTTCGTCAGTCACTCAAACATCTCTGGAAAATACTGACTCAAATCAACACTCGAACTGAAGTGAAACACACTGAGCAGCTGCACGGAAAAAAAGTCGAACGGATGCGGTGGGATCTGAACTTGCAAACAATGCGGTCGAGCTTTGAGCTGACAGGCGCAGCTCACAGTTTCTAAAGTGGGTCATAGGCCCACGTTTTACACTGTGGTTTAACGGAATGTGCCAGATGTCCTCACAGCCCTGTCACTTAGGAGGCCGGCTCACTGAGATGCTGTTCTCTAATTTCCTCCTGGGTGTAAACTGTTTCTGAGCCCCTGCACTTGCTACAATCTCTGCATAGAAATGTGGAGGCTGAGCATGTTTAACAAAACTGAATATGTACGGTGCACTTTATTTTCATTTAATTCTTCTTCCTATCTTCAGTTCTTTTTTCATTCATCTTTTAATCTTTCATTGGCCACATTTTCTTCCTTGATTCTTTCAATATTTATTGTTTATTTAATGCAAAGCACCTTTCTACTTGTCAGTTACTTTATTATATTTTTTCATTCCCGTTGTTCTTTCTTTCTCTTTCACTGTCTTTTATAAAGTCATAGAATTTGACTGCAGGGAAGGAAGCCATTCGGGCATTGTGTCTGCATTTGCTCCCGAAAAGGACCCCATTCTCCAGCCCTATCTCCGTCGCCTTTCAAATCCATCACTTTCGAATATGTATCCAGCTCTCTTCTGAAACCTCCAAGGAAATCCGCCTCCACCCCTCTCCCAGGCAGCTCATTCCATATCCCAAGAACTCTCTGGTGAAAGAAGTTTCTTCTCATTTCATTATAGTTCTCTTGCTGACCATCTTGAAATCGGGACCTCTCGTCAGTGCCATAGCAGCTGGACGAAACAACATAACATTATTTGCCTTGTTAAATTGTTCATATCTTTGAACACCACTTTTCCTTTATGTTTTCATTCCGACATTTTTTTCGTTCCACCTTTACTCTTTCCTTCTTAGCTACTCCCTTACATCCATTTCCCCACGGATTCATGGCCATGTCCACATTAATCATGTTTCGCCAGTCCTTTATCCCATGTTTTATTCTTTCATGGGATGTGGGTGGCACTGGCAGGATCAGCATTTGTTTCCAATCACCAATTGCCCATGGCTTGATCCCTACACCACGGCCTCACCCCGTCTCCGAACAAACTCGCGTTATTTCCAGTTTCCTTTCATTCCTGCACCTCTTCATTCTTACCGTAGCTCAAGATGAACAAACATGACTATCAGAGCAACAGAGTAAAGATTTGGAGGGCGATATGATTTTTTTCTCGAGTGTTCCAAAGACGATTCATATTTAATCTCGCTCAATAACTGTTTCTCTCTCCACAAACGTTGCTAGACCCGCTCAGTTTTCCAAGCACTATTTCTTTTTGTTTATTTCAGAACACCACCATCCACAATATTTTGCATTTAGGATTAAATGTGATTTCTGCTGCTCCCTGTTCATCATTATGTATTATGCGCAATTTTAGGGACATGTGGATAAATATTTGGACAGATAGATAGGAAGCCAGGTGGACAGACAGACAACGAGAAACACAGTCAGACAAATAGACAGACAAATAGATAGATAGACAGACAGATAGATAGACAGATAGATAGATAGATAGATAGATAGATAGATAGATAGATAGATAGATAGATAGATAGATAGATAGATAGATAGATAGATAGATAGATAGATAGATAGATAGATAGATAGATAGATAGGTAGATAGGTAGATAGATAGATAGATAGATAGATAGATAGATAGATAGATAGATAGATAGATAGATAGATAGATAGATAGATAGATAGATAGATAGATAGGTAGATAGATAGATAGATAGATAGATAGATAGATAGATAGATAGATAGATAGATAGATAGATAGATAGATAGATAGATAGATAGATAGATAGATAGATAGATAGATAGATGGATAGATAGACAGACAGACAGACAGTCGGAGAGACATATCGTTTTGCGAAATTGGCCAGAGGTGACAGACAGAAAGGAAATTGCATGGGAAGCTGTAATTATGTAAATGCCGTTCCTGAGAAGGTAGGTTAAAAATTAACTCTAAAAAGGGAATGTGATATTTATTTAAAAATGAAAACTTTTGCCGGATTATGTTCACCGCGGGGGATGGGAGACATGGGCACAGGGTCAAATTAACCGCTTCAATGCTGTAGGAATCTGTGACAAGTGTTGGAATGTTCAAAAGGAAACAAGAGTTGTAATGTGCTTGTTAGTCGCACATCTAAGCAATGGTTAGGTTTTAGTGGGACTTCTCTTTATTCATCATGTGGCAATTCGGGGTCCAGTGCATCATATGGATTGATGTAATTGATGAACAACCTTTCAACAATAAAACTTTTTTATTTCAAGATGTCATTCAACGATCCTTGCAACAAGACTGGAAATTAACACCATATAGAAACATGAAACGGCCATTCGGTCCCTGCAGCGACTTCAGCTCTTCAAGCACATTATGGTTGATCTCCATCATAGCTCCATCAATGCACTTCGTCCCATGACACTTAAAAACTTTGCCACACAATGAATAAAAGTAGCAGTTATAGCAACGTTAGAGAAACCCACCACCACCCCACCATCAGGTTATTGATGGAAGGGAGTTCCAGATTACTTTGCGCATGGAAAGTTGTTTCAATTGGTTTGTCACAGGACTCAATATTGGGACCCTTACAGCTTGGGCTGTATATTAACGACTTGAACGTGAACGTGGGAGGTACGATTGGGGAATTTGCAGCTGCCACAAAGATTGGCCGTGTAGTGAATCGTGCGCAGGATAGCTACAATCTCGAAAACGACATAGATGATTTGGTGGAGTGGGTGGCAAAGTAGCAGAGGGATTTTTACAGAGAGAAGTGAGGCGGCACGGTGACACAGTGATTCGCAACCCGGGTTCAATTCTGGCATTGGCTGGCTGTCTGTGTGAAGTTGGCACGTTTCCACGTGTCTGTATGAGTTTCCTCCGGGTGCTCCGGTTTCCGCCCACAATCCAAAGGTGTGCACGTTATGTGGATTGGCCAAGCTAAATTGTCTCTTAGTGCCCCAAGCTGTGTAGTTTAGATGAATTAGCCACATGAAAAGTGTGGGGTTACATGGGAATAGGAGATGGCGAGGGTCTGTGTAGGATATCCTGCCAGAGAGTTGGTGAAAACGCGACGGGCCGACTGGTCTCTTCTGCACTGGAAGAAATCTATGCTTCTAAGTGCGTGCTAACAATTATAGGGAACACGCACTAAATGGGAATATACTAAGACGATTAGATGAAGTGAAAGATTTTGGTGTACAAATGCACAGGTCTCTAAAGGCTGCACTTGAAGATAAGATTGTAAAGATGGTCTATGGAATGTGCTCCTTCAATGGCAGCGGTTAGAATATAAAAGTACGGTTATAATGTAGGAATTGTATAAAACACTGATGAGGCCACAACTGGAGTTTTGTCTGCCGTTCTGGTCACCACGATACAGGAAGGACGTCAATGCCCCGGAGAGAGTTCAGAATAGTTTTACAAGAATGTTAACAAGGCTAGAAAAGTGTAGCTATGAGGAGAAATTGGATAGGTTGAGGTCATTTTCCTTGGAATAAAGAAGGCTTAGGGGTCACTTGATTGAGCTGCACAAATTTATGAGGGGAAGAGATTAAGTGGACAGGATAAAATCGTTTCGCTCAGCAGAGAATTCTAGAATCAGGGGACATAGATTCAAGATAAGTAGCAGAAGGTGCGGAGGGGACATGAGGAAGAACGTTTTTTTTATGCAGAGGGTAGTGGGTTTCTGAAATTCGCTGCCCGAGTTTTTGCTGGAGGCAAAGAACCTAAAATATTTTTTAAAGTTCCTGGATTTACACCTTTAGTGCTGTAAACTACAGGTCATGGGCCCGGTGCGTGAAGGTGGGATTAGAAAGAGCAGTTGGGTGTCCTCAGGCTGTCATGGACAAGATGTACCGAATGGCCGCTTCCTGTGCTGCAACTTTTCTCCGGTACTGCCACCACTGACCTTTGTATAAAGTGCACACTGACAGAGTTTCTGCATGGCCGACATCTAATTCCAAGGGTAAACCGCCTTGCTCTGCATCTCCCTACCTGAGAAACACATGTTCTCCCTATATACCATATCAAAATGTTCAATCACCTTTAACACTTCGATTTCATCACTCCTGAGTCTTCTATACTCGAGGGAATGCAAAGTTAGGAATGAAAGTATTTTGGGTGCTATATTTCCTCCATCTCTATCATTTTATTGTAAATATTTTGACATACTCCCACCAGGGAAAACATTCGTACTGGCTTACAACCATAGAATGGTACAGCACAAGTTGAGGTCATTCGGCCCATCGACTCTTTGGAAGTCCCATCCTGCAGGCGCCACTTTTAATTCAATCAGAAACCTTGAATATCTGCAAATCTCTCTGCACTGTTTTGTTTCGCTGCTCTTGTGGAGAAACGTTTTCAAAATACAGAAAAACAATCAAATTGTACAGAGACAGAAAACAATCAAGTTGTGTGAGTACATCTGCCATTTTTTTAAATAGGTCAAAATATGCAAAAGTAAGAAAACAACCTATTGTGTCGGTTTAAAGACAAGGAAATCGGAGTTACACATCACCTGCAGGAACCCACATACATTGTACGTTTCACGAGAGTTGTTTAGATATGAAAGTCGGTTAAAGTGTGAGATAGTAGAGACATTAGACCAATAATCCTGGGCTAACAACGTGGAGATGTGAGTTCTAATCCTACCATGACAGATAATTTGACTTTTTTTAAGCCCCTTTTTTTCGTCCTTTCCGAACCAGAGGCCCAACATCTATTGTGAATATCATGTCATTCCCCATTTTGACGCTGAATTTAATTCCTACAATTTCTGGTAATAATCTGCTATTTGTTTCCAATGATGTGGGATTCATTTATACTCTGCATGTTTTGTGCATTTCCGGAAATACCTGCTGTTCCAGGTGCACCCCATAGCCACTGTGCATGTCCTGTGTTGAGGTAACGAACTGACATGTTTTGTACAGGTAACAACTGGTAGAAAATAAAGGTATCATTTGAATAGATCTTTCTACATGTTCAATGTTGAATTACAATGGAGAGAAGTGGTTCCTGGAAGAGACCGGAGGCATCCTACCTGTTTGCATTTCACTGTTAGGGTGCCGTTTATTGTCCATTGTCCACATCCTGACAAGTGGGCAGTGAGTTACACTTTTCTTTCAATTGTTCTTTTACAGGTTGTGGCTAGGCCAGTATTTATCACACATCCGTAATTGTCCTTGGGAAGATGGTGGTAAACTGCCTTCTTAAACCGTGGAGGTGGAGGTACACCCACAGCGCTGCTAAGGAGGAAATTCCAGTGTTTGGCCCAGGCGACAGTGAAGAAACGGCGATACATTTCCAAGTCAGGATGGTGAGTGACCTGGAGTGAACATTTAGTTAGTGCTGTTCCCAGGTAACTGCTGCCCCAGATCTTCGAGAAGGTAGTGGTCGTGGGTTTGGAAGGTGCTGACTAAGAAGCCCTGGTGAGTTCCCACAGTTCATTTTGCAGATGATGAACATGGCAGTTCGTCAGTGGTGGACGGATTAGCATTGTCCTGGATGATGTCAAGATTCTTGCATGTTTTGACACTGCACTCATCCACGCAGTGGAGAGTATGCCAATATACCAAAATAGAAAATGCTGGAAAATTTCCTTGAATACCAATAACTCCTGACTTGTGTCTTCTAGCTCTTGGGCAGGCTTTTGTGGGTGAGGAGATGAGTTCATCACTGCAGGATTTCTAGCCTTTGACCATCCCTGACCACAACAGTATTTTATACGGCTAATGCAGTTCAGAGTTTGGCCAATGGAACGCTCTAGGTGTTGATAGTGGGAGTTCCAACGATGGTAATTCCATCGAATGTCAAAGGCCAATGATTAGATCCTCTCTTGTTGGAGGAGATCATTGTCTGGCACTTGTGTAGTGCGACTGTTACTTGTGACTTGTCAGCACAAGCTTAGATATTGTCCAGCTTTTTCTGCATTTCGACATGACCTGCTTCAGTGTCTGAAGTATCATGAATGGTGCTGAATATTGGGCAGTAATCGGCCAACAACCCCACTTCTGACCTAGTGATGGATGGGAGGCCCTTGATGACGCAGCTGAAGATGGTTGGCCCTCGGTCACAACCCTGAGAAACTGGTGCTGAGATGTCCTGGAATTGAGAAAATTGACCTCCAACAACCACAACTATCTTATTTTGTGCCAGCTATGACACTAACCAACAGAGTTTTCCCCTTGATTTCCATTGACTACAGTTTTGCTCGGACCCCTTGATGCCACACTCCATTACGTGCTGCCTTGATGTCAGGGAAGCCACTTTCCCTTCACCTCTGGTATTCAACTCGTTTGTCCATGTTTGAATCAAGTCTCTATGAGGTCAGGATATAGGTGACGCTGGCGGAAGCCAAACTTAGGGTCTATGAGAGAGTTTTTGCTGAGCAAGTGTCACTTGATAGCACTGTTGGCGACCCCTGCCATCACTTTCCTGATGATTGAGAGTAGACTGCTGGGGCGATAATTGGCCTGGTTGGATTTATCCTGCTTGTTATGTATAGGGCATACCCGAGCAATTTTCCATCTTGCCGTGTAGATATCAGTGTTGCCGTTGTACTGGCACAGCTTGGAGCGGGGCACAACAAGTTCTGGAGCACAAGTCTTCACTTGTAATGCTGGGTATTTGTCAGGGCCTATAGCGTTTGCAGTATCCAATGCCGTGGGCCGCTTCGTGATATCAGGTGGAGTGAATCGAATTGGATGAAGATTCTGTGATGCTGGGGGCCTCTGGAAGAGGCCGAGATGGATCATTCAATCAGCACTTCTGGTTGAAGATTGTTTAAAAGGCTTCACCCTTATCTTCTGCACAGATGTACTGGATCCTCTATCATTGATGATGGGGATATTTGTGGAGCCTCCTCCTCCATTGACATGTGTCAATGTCCACCACCATTCACAGTTGGCTGTATCAGGACTGCAGATCCTAGATCTAATTCGTTGGTTGTGGAATTGCTTAGCTCTGACTGTTACGTGCTATTTGGTACGTAAACTGTCCTGTGTTGTAGCTTCACCTGGTTGACACCTTCTAGAACCATTGCATTTCATGTGGTGTAAGTGCACTCATAGAGCTGTGAGGAAGTGATCTTCAGGCTTCTGGCCCTGTGAAGGAACGGATCGAGTTCCCTGTCCGGTTGGTGGGTGAATTTACGGCGAACTTGCCATTGGTGGTGTTCCCAATCGCCTATTACGTTCCTCATTCAGCCTGGTGGAGATGACAGGTTTGCGAGCTGTTGTCACAGATGCCTTGACGAATTAGTGCGTAATGTAGATGATACATGCTGCTTCTACTGTGAGTCAGTGGTGGAAGGAATGAATCATTCAGGGGATGGTCTGTCGTTCAAGATGGTTTATTTGTCTTAGATGGTGCCTAGCTTTTAGATTGTTTTTGGAGCTGCACTCGTTTGGTCAAATGCAGGATCTAACTTTTTAAAATTATATTTCAGGAAGACATCATTGGCTAGGCCAGAATTTATTGCCGCTCTCTATCTACCATTGAGAATGTAGTGACGAGCTGCTTTCTTGAACCGGAGCAGCCCATGCTGTGTTAATGGTGGAGATCCAGGATTTTCATCCATTGACAATGAAATAAAGGCGATGTGTTTGCAATTCAGAATGGTGTGCGGCTTAGATGGAAACTTGCAGGGCCCCATGTATTTGCTGTCCTTACCCTTCCAGGTGGTACGAATTGTGGGTTTGGAAGGTGCCACAGAAGGAGCCTTGGTGACTTGCTGCAGTGAATGTTGTGGATTGCGTACACACTGTGATTGCATACACTTCTGCCACTGTGCGTGAGTAGTGGAAACAGTGAATGTTGAAGGGTGGATTCGGTGCCAATCAAGAGTTCTCCTGGATGGTGTGGAGATTATTCTGTTTTGCTGGAGCTCCACTCATTCAGGCAATTGGAGATTATCCCATCATATTTCTGACCTACACCTTGTAGATAAGAGACAGGTTTTAAGGAGGTAGGAAGTGAGCTGCTTGTCGCAGGATTCCCAGTTTCTGATCCTCTCTTGCAGCCATAGTATTTTCCAGTTCATTTTCTTTTCAATGGCAACCCGCCAGGGGGATTCGTCGATGGCAGTGCCATTGAATGTCAAGGTTAGCTTGTTGGATTCTCGCTTGTTGGAGATGGTTATTGCTTGGAATTGGCGTGGTGCAAATGTTTCTTGCCACTTCTCAGCCCAAGCCTGGGTATAATCTCGTTCTTGCTGCAAAAGGCTGCTACAGTAACTGCAAATTGTAGAATCATCAGTTAACATCCATACTTGTAACTGAATTATGCCGGAAATGTTATTTATCAAGCGACTGATTATCGTTGGGATCGGACACTAGCCTAAGGAACTCCTGCAGCAATGACCTGGACTGAGATGATTGACCTCCAGCAACCACGGCCATCTTGCTTTGTGCTCGGTATGTCTCCAAGCAGTGGAGTCTTGTGGCCTGATTCCCATTGACTCCAGTTTTGCTAGGGCTCGTTGATGCCACAATAGGGCAATAGGTCAACGGAAGTCACTCTCACCTTCCTGGTCTTTTTTTCATGTTTTGATCAAGACATAATGAGGTCAGGAGTTGACTGGCCCTTGAAGTGCCATTTGATAGCACACGCCATCAATTTTCTGGTGTTTGAGAGTAGACAGAGGAGTGGCAATTGGCCTGTTTCGAATTCTGCAGCATTTTGTGGACAGGGCTTTTATGGAGTTTTCCATATTTCCAGGTGGGTGTCAGTTTTGTAGCTGTACTGGAGCAGTTTGTATCAGAGTACAGCAAATTCTGAAGCACAGTTTTAAATACTGGAACATTGCTTGCCTTTATCCCATTGCAATATGCAGTGTTTGTCGCCGTTTCCTGGTACACGTGATTTTAGACAGGCATTAATTTTGGCAACGAAAGGAACAGATGAATTGGATCAACATTCCGGCTGATAATTGCTCCAAATGCGTCAGCCTTGTCTTTTGCATTGTTTAAAGTTTGTTTACAAGTATCACAAGTAGGCTTACGTTACACTGCAATTAAGCTACTGTGGAAATCCCTTAGTCCACATTCCGGCGCCTGTTTGGGTACACCGAGGGAGAAGCTAGCATGGCCAATTCACCGAACTAGCACATCTTTCGAACTGTGGGAGGAAACCAGAGCACCCGGAGGAAACCCATGCAGACACGGGGAGAACGTGCATACTCCACACAAATAGTGATCCAGGCTGGGAATCGAACCCGGGTCCCTGGCGCTGAGAAGTAGCAATGCTACCCATTGTGCCACTGTGCCGCCGCTCAACTCGCTAATCATTGAAGAGGGTAATATTTCTGGAGCCTCCTCCTTCAGTAAGTTGTTTAATTTTGCACAACAATTCGCAATTGCTTGTGACAGGGCTACAGAGCTTCAATGTTATTCGTTAGTTGTGGGATAACTTATTTATGTCAATCACATGCTGTTGTCGGTGTTTAGCATGCCGTTTCTTGGTACATGTGGTTTTATATTGGCATATATAATGTTGGGGACCAAAGGAGCAGACTAATTGGATCAACCTTCTGGCTGTAAATAGCTCCAAATGTTTCATCCTTGTCTTTTGCATTGTTTAAAGTTTGTTTATTAGTATCACAGATAGGCTTAAATTACACCTCAATGAAGTTACTGTGCAAATCCCTTAGTCACAACACTCAGGCGCCTGTTTGGGTTCACTGAGGGGGAATTTAGGCCGCGGTTGTGTTATAAACTTCATCAGGTTCACAACTCATTTTTAGATATTTTTGGTGTGCCCTCATGAATTCGATTTTTAATAAGGGTTGATCATAATGGTAGAGTAGAAGATATGTTGGGTAATGAGGTTAAAGATTGTGAACAATTTAGGTGCTGTTGATAGCTAACAGCACCTCGTGGTTGCCCATTTTGAGTTGCTTGATTTGTTCCAAATCTATCCCATTCAGCGCAATGATTCTGCCACGCAACATTATGGAGGGTATACTCAATGTGAAGACAGGTCTTTGCCTCCACGAGAACTGTGCAGTATCAATGCTGTTATGGACAGATGGATCTGCGGCAGGTAGATTGGTCAAGGCAAGGTCAAATGGTTTTCCCTCCCTTGTTAGTTCCCTCAGCAGCTGCTGCAGACCGGGTCCAGTAACTCTACACTTCAGAACTCGACCCACTATCATGGAGTGGTGATACTAAGCCACTCATGGTGATAAGTCAAAGAGGTTTACAAAGAGTCATAGAGGCTTACAGCATGGAAACAGGCCCTTCGGACCAACTTGTCCGAGCCACCATTTTTTCAAACCCCTAAACTCATCCCGAATTACCCGCATTTGGCCCATATCCCTCTATACCCATCTTACCCATGTAACTGTCTAAATGCTTTTTAAAAGACAAAATTGTACCCGCCTCTACTACTATCTCTGGCAGCTTGTTCCAGACACTCACCACCCTCAGTGTGAAAAAAAGTCCCCCTCTGGACACTTTTGTATCTCTCCCGTCTCACCTTAAACCTATGCCCTCTCGTTTTAGACTGCCCTACCTTTGGGAAAAGATATTGACTACCTAGCTGATCTCGGCCCCTCATTATTTCATAGACCTCTATAAGATCACCCCTCAGCCTCCTACGCTCCAGAGGAAAAATGTCCCAATCTATCGAGCCTCTCCTTATAACTCAAACCATCAAGTCCCGGTGGTATCCTAGTAAATCTTTTCTGAACTCTTTCCAGTTTAATAATATGCTTTCTATAATAGGGTCACTAGAACTGTATACAGTATTACAAGTATGGCCTTACCAATGTCTTGTACAACTTCAACAAGACGTCCCAAATGAGCACTGAATTTCCCCACCAAGAATACATCATGTGCACTTGTCACCCTCAGTGTTTCCTCCAACGGATGTGCAACATGGGGAAGTACTGTTTCATCAGCTGAGTGGGGTGGGGGGCGTTACATGGTAATCAGCAGGACGTTTCTTTGCCCATGTTTGAGCTGTTGCCATGAGACTTCATGGAGTCCGGAGTCGATGTTGAGAACTCCCAGGGTGTCTCCCGATGCACACCCCCATCAGCTGATGAATCAGTACTTCTCCATGCTGAACGCAACTGATTACTTGTAGGTGATGGGAAATCTGTGAGACGTCAGGAGCTAAATTCTTTGGCATAAATTCCTCAGCCTCTGAGAGTTCACATCATTGATATGGCTAATTTGATTAAGTTTCCGGTTCAATAACAACCTGGAAACTGTTGATGTCGAGGACTCGGTCACGGTCATAACCGTGAATGCCATGGGGGATAGGTCGATTCTGTTTTGTTGAAGTTGGTCGTTCCTATGCACAGTTGTTATGTTGAAAGTCTGTGGATAACTAATATAGAATAGCAATATGTTAACCCCACAGTCATGGCTCAATTGCCTACAACTGATTTCCCATATTTGTTCACCATTTGATGTGAACAATGTTATTTTGTTGATGCCCTGGCCCCAGCTCATATTTTTTTTAAATCACCAAGTTTTCGAAGACAAAAATGGAAAGAACAACAGAAGGGAAAGAATTGACTGGAATGTTTCAGTGAAGGAAGTTTTTAGCCATTGAACTTGGAGCATTCATAACAAGTGAAAACTGATTTAGGTTAATTTGTTTAAAACAGAACGGGGCAGTGAGAAGAAATAGGTTTGACACGGACAGTGGAAGGCACTGCTTGAAGGGATGGTGGAAGCAGATTCAATAAGAGCTTTCACCCGAGCTTTTGGATGCAGATTCGAAAGCAGCAACTTTATTGAAATTGTAGAGACAGAACATGAGAGGGAACGAAGATAATGTTGTAAACTGTACAAAGCCACATTTTAACTTCTAGAATATGTAATTCGCTACCTCTATCACACACACACGCGCCATCTGACTCGCCCTCCATCCGCCTCTCTTGCTTTCTTCCTCATTGGGAAGGAGGCGGAATGCAGCGACCTTTAATGCAGGACTGCTGTGGGCTCAGGCCAGGACTCAGTGTCCATTCTCATTGGGGCCTGAAAATGTGATATTGGAACTTTGGGAACGAACGAATGAAGTCGATCCCAATTTGGGTAAATTGTCCGAGATGCCTCATAACTCATCTGTGGTGATGGTGGCCATGTAAAAGAAACTCCCGGAAAATGATCAAACTATAGGTTGTGTGGACGAAACCTGCTGTTTCTGTACCTTCTCCACTTAAAGACAAAGCCCCAAATTCCAACTTTCTGCAGCTACTCTGAGTCACAACAACAACCTGAATTTATATAGCATCACATTCCATATTAAACAGTCGGATTCCCTGGTCCGCACCCATTTTACGTAACCTGCTAGGAGCCGGCGGAGGCCACCCGTCGGCCGGGGAGGTAAACAGTCACTGCAGCTGGGGCGATTCAGAGGAAGGGTCCAGAGTCGCCACCGCCCCGCAAGGTGGTGCCTCGTGCCCAGCCCTGCTTTGTTCCCGAGCCCGATCGACCCACCCTTAGAGCCAATCCTTATCATAGAGGAATCCCTACAGTACAGAAGGAGGCCATTCGGCCCATCGAGTTTGTACCAACCACAATCCCACCGAGGCCCTATTCCTGTAACCCCACACATTTACACTGCTAGTCCCCCTGACACCAGGGTCAATTTAGCATGGCCAATCAACCTAACACGCACATCTTTGGACTGTGGGAGGAAACTGGCGCACCCGGTGAAAACCCACGCAGACACGGGGAGAATATGCAAACTCCACACAGACGGTGGCCCAAGGCCGGAATTGAACCTGGGTCCCTGGCGCTGTGAGGCAACAGTGCTAACCACTGTGCCATCGTGCCGCCCCAAAGCTACGGATCTCACTTTCCGACTTCCATAACCTATATTGTTCCAACATGCCAGAGGCTGTTCATTTTATAGACATGCTCCTCAGCAGCGTAAGATAATCAAATATCGACATTGAGCCAGGTGAGGAGGCACCAGGAGAGCTGTTAAACATTTGATCGAATCTAAGGCATCTTTAACGAGATCAGAAAAGGTTTTGAGAAGGAGCTCGATTTCTTTCAGAAACTAGGAAGCTAAGGGCATATGTGGAGATAGGTACACGAGAAAAAAGAGTAGGAACAGGATATTCAGTCGCTCAAAATCTGCTCCGCCATTTTGGCTGATCTATCTCAATTGCACATAACTCAGGGATCAATATCTTTATTTCGCTCACACGTGATTTGATAATGCTCATGTGATGTCCTTTGTGCCGTTTCGAAAAATTAAGTGAGTGAGAATAAACATATTGTAGATGTTGAAGCTATTTTGAGTTTGGAAGGGGTTCAGAGGTACATTGAACAATACAGTTTCTGATGCGGAAAAACTCTGTGCCAGTGAAAATATAGTGAAAATAAGAGCTACCCCATTCATACAGGGGTTACGATTTTTGTTTTCATGTAAAGAGTCTCGCTGTGTGTGGTGCGAGTCTCCATTTCTCCACCTCACCATCTTGCTTCTTGTTTATGAATTTTGTATTTGCTTCTATGGCTTACAATATCAATTTCTGTTTTTCTGTCTCTCTTTGCATTTGTAGCCCTTCATACACATCATTCGCCCCGCCCCCAAATATCACCCTATCTCTCTGGTTTTCTCACGTTGCATCTCGTTAACTCTCCTACCCTTCCTCCCCTCCAGTGCATATATTACTAAAATATACCATACTGTGTATACACCTCATGCATGCAAATCAATATTTCACTGTGAGCAGGAACTCGCGCGGTTACAGTTGCGGACTCAATGTACCAAAAAGGCTCTAATTTGTTTGACGACAGCGCCCTCTGTGGTGCAGTGAAGAAATGTCAGTGTTGGAGAAGGGAAGAAGAAAAAATTACATTCCATAACAAGGCAAGAAATATAAGCAGGAGTTGGCCAATAGGCCCTTCCAGCCTGCCACGCCATCCAATACGAACAGGGCTGACCTATATTCCCCTATATTCCTCTTGCACCATTAAGTGATTGACACCTACGAAATTATTCGCTGGAGAGCCAGAGAACTCGCTAAGTTTGCACTGAGCAATTGATGTTCAGAGGAAGGTTACGAAGTGCACACAGGGCACCCCAGCAGTGCTTTATATTACTCTTCACTTTTGACGATGACATTCGGCTGTTAGAACTTAATAATGATGGTTAGCACTGCTGCCTCACAGCGTCAGATATCCGGGTTGATATCGGACTCAGCTGACGACCTGTGTGGAGTTTGTACTTTCTCCCCCTGTCTCCCGGTGCTCCGGTTTCCTTCCACATTCCAATGATGTGTGGGTTAGGTTGACTGGCCATGATAAATTGTCCCTTGGTGCCACGGGGATTAGCAGGGTAAATACGTGGGGTTACGGGTTAAGGGCCTGGGTGCAGGCCCTTTGTTGTCGATGCAGGATCGATGGGCCTATTTGCCTCCGTCTGCACTGTATGGATTCCATTATTCTATGATTTTATAATATTTCTTTCGAAAGGCAACCTGAATACCCTGAGAATAGTGACCTGAGAATAGATGGAGCATAAATGTCAGGTGTGTCCGAATAGGGGGTGGTTTATTATTAACTTAACCTAGTCTACTTATTATAGTAGAACTAAAATGAAGGGTCTCATGCTAAGAAGTGCCTTATATATAGAGTGAGAAGTCGCCATGTGCCTGGAACAAAATTTGCAAAGGTATTATAAACTGCAAAGGTATTATAACTGTACAACCACAAATTAACCAAGTATTCTAAGCTTACACTGTAATTTTAGTACATATGTATTGTACGCCTTGGCTAACTTCATTCTCAATGCAGCAATGGTAAGGTGTTGGATTGGGGGAAGGCTAACTTTATTGGGATCAGGCAGAAATTGGCAGCTCTTGATTGGGAGAGGCTGTTTGAGGGTAAATCCACATCTGGTATGTGGCAGTCTTTTAAGGAACGGTTGTTAGGGCTACAGGACAAGCATGTGCCTGTAAAAAAGAAGGATAGGAAGGGTAGGATTAGAGAACCGTGGATAACCAGGGAAATTGAGGGACTGGTCAAAAGGAAAAGAGAGGCGTATGTTAGGTCCAAGCAGCTAAAAACGGAGGGAGCTCTGGAGGAGTACAATGAAAGTAGGAAAATACTCAAATGGGGAATTAGAAGAGCAAAAAGGGGTCACGAAATGTTCTTGGCAGACAGGATTAAGGAGAATCCCAAGGCATTTTATTCATACGTTAGGAACAAAAGGGTTGTTAGGGAAAAAATCGGACCTCTCAGGGACAAAAGTGGGGACTTATGCTTGGAGCCCAAAGAAGTAGGGGAGATGCTAAATGAATACTTTGCGTCGGTATTCACAAAGGAGAGGGATGTGTTGACTGGGAGTGTCTCGGAGGGGAGTGTTGAACCGTTGGAGAAAATCTCCATTACAAAGGAGGAAGTGTTAGGTTTGTTAGAGAATATAAAGACTGACAAATCCCCAGGGCCTGATGGAATCTATCCAAGGCTGCTCAGGGAGACGAGAGGTGAAATCGTTGGGCCTCTGACGCAAATCTTTGTCTCGTCACTGGACACAGGTGAGGTCCCAGAGGATTGGAGGATAGCCAATGTGGTCCCGTTATTTAAGAAGGGTAGGAAGGATAACCCGGGTAATTATAGGCCGGTGAGCTTGACGTCCGTGGTGGGGAAGTTGTTGGAGAAGATTCTTAGAGATAGGATGTATGCGCATTTAGAAAGGAATAAACTCATTAACGATAGTCAACATGGTTTTGTGAGAGGGAGGTCATGCCTCACTAACCTGGTGGTGTTTTTTGAAGAAGTGACCAAAATGGTTGACGAAGGAAGGGCCGTGGATGTTGTCTATATGGACTTCAGTAAAGCGTTTGACAAAGTCCCTCATGGTAGGCTAGTGAAAAAGGTTGGATCCCATGGGATAAAGGGGGAGGTGGCTAGATGGGTGGAGAACTGGCTTGGTCATAGAAGACAGAGGGTGGTAGTGGAAGGGTCTTTTTCCGGCTGGAGGCCTGTGACTAGTGGTGTACCGCAGGGCTCTGTATTGGGACCTCTGCTGTTTGTGATTTATATAAATGATCTGGAAGAAGGTGTAACTGGGGTGATCAGTAAGTTTGCGGACGACACAAAACTGGCAGGACTTGCAGATAGTAAGGAACATTGTCAGAGGCTACAGAAGGATATAGATAGGCTGGAAATTTGGGCAAGGAAATGGCAGATGGAGTTCAATCCTGATGAATGCGAAGTGATGCATTTTGGTGGGAATAATGTAGGGAGGAGCTACACGATAACTGGAAGAACCATAAAGGGTGTAGAGACGCAGAGGGACCTGGGTGTGCAAGTCCACAGATCTTTGAAGGTGACGTCACAGGTGGAGAAGGTGGTGAAGAAGGCATATGGCATGCTTGCCTTTATAGGACGGGGCATAGAGTATAAGAGTTGGGGTCTGATGTTGCAGATGTATAGAACGTTGGTTCGGCCGCATTTGGAATACTGCGTCCAGTTCTGGTCGCCACACTACCAGAAGGACGTGGAGGCTTTGGAGAGAGTACAGAGGAGGTTTACCAGGATGTTGCCTGGTATGGAGGGGCTTGGTTAAGAGGAGAGATTGGGGAAACTGGGGTTGTTCTCCTTGGAAAGACGGAGGATGAGGGGAGACTTAATAGAGGTGTATAAAATTATGAAAGGCATAGATAGGGTGAACGGTGGGAAGCTTTTCCCCGGGTCGGTGGTGACGTTCACGAGGGGTCATAGGTTCAAGGTGAAGGGGGGGAGGTTTAACACAGATATCAGAAGGACATATTTCACACAGAGGGTCGTGGGGGCCTGGAATGTGTTGCCGGGCAAGGTGGTGGAGGCGGACACACTGGGAACGTTTAAGACTTATCTAGACAGCTATATGAACGGAGTGGGAATGGAGGGATACAAAAGAGTGGTCTAGTTTGGACCAGGGAGCGGCGCGGGCTAATTGTTCCTTGTTTCTCGTTTCAAGGCTTCATTCTATGATCATCTTGCTGGTGCCAGTACAGAGCGAGACTGCGGATAGTTGGGAACCTGTCTCGGGGGCAAGGAATTCATATGGTGTTCGTGGAAGTGGAAATGACTAGGGTTGGGAAGCATTTTCCGATCGGGCCATTGTGATTTCCTGGACTCGTTTCGATCGCCTCAGGGGGTCGGAGAGGAATTTCCCAGATTTTCTTTCCCCATATTGGCCCTGGGGTTTTTCACTCTGGGTTTTTGCCTCTCCCTGGAGATCACATGGTCTGGAATGGGGGGGGTGGGGGTGAGTTAATAGGTTGTAATGAACAAAGCATCGTAGCTGTGAGGGACAGCTCGGTGGATAGGATATTGGTATGTAGATAGGCTGGAAAATTGGGCGGGGATCCTGGATTCAGGATTCAATCCTGGACCGGGGAGCGGCGCGGGCTTGGAGGGCCGAAGGGCCTGTTCCTGTGCTGTGTTGTTCTTTGTTAGTTTGTTCATGATGGGAAACACAGTGGTAGACAGACAAATCTTTTGTTAATACAATGGAGGACAGAAAGGCAGCTTTTGTATCTGTTTTTGGATATACAAAAGACAAATTTAACATGCCTGCTATTTAAGGGAGTGAATTCGTTCACGGGTAGCGAGGCTGGAGCAGTCTCTCAAGCTGATAAAGGAGCCCAAGTTCCAGCGAAAGAGTGACTCCTTTCACCAATTAAAAATCACAGAGGCTAATAATGGCCTTGGTTACTGGTAATGACGTGGGTTAGGTTTCCTTGGTAAAGGGGAAGGAACCGACATGGGCAATAAGCTAATAAGCTCCTCTTCCTGTTGACAGGTGGAACGTTATTGGCTGAGGTAATAATGTTGAATATTGTGATTAGGCCCTCCAGTCTTATTGACGAGATTAGGCGGGATATTGAAATGTTCAGAATAATATAATACTTTTATCAGGTAATATTAGGTCAGAGAGCACAGACAACCCTCAATGACTGTGTCTCGCTCCTGAGGCATGCATTGGCAAATAAATTCCATTTCATTATTTAACTATATGCTGTCTTTTGCAGTCTATGTATTAGTTGAGTGAGGTTCAGCAAGTACAGAACACCCCAGGGGATACCTGAGAAAATTCCTCTTACATGTCCACATGAGGATCCTCTGGAAAATCGGGAGTGTTGCATTACCACCTGGATCCATTTCGTAACGGCGTGTCTCACTTAGACTGGAAGGAAGCCAATATGGCCCCCACTATTTAAAAAGGAGGCAAGACAGACCCGGATAAATATAAGCCGATTAGTTTGCTATCAGTAATCGTCAAGGTGCCTGAGAGACTTATTAAGAATGCAGTAGACGATTATCTGGCTAGCCGCGGGATATATTAACGACACCCAACATGGAAAGACTTGAGATTAAAGACTTGATTCATATAAAGACTTGATTCATGTCCCATAAAATGTGCTGATATTTTGGAAAAGGTAAGCAACATTGTAGTGAGAGAAGACAAATATTATTGACTAAGCAAGATTCGAAAGGTTTTAGTCCTGGAACAGCATAATATGCATCGCACTATGAAGATACATATGAGATCATTGAATACATAATGACCTGGAATTAGGTGGGAAGTCTTTTGAGATGGATGTGGATTTTTCTGGAGTCAAGTGACCAGCATTGCCCCCGTCAATGATGCGGGTGTGAGTGGTTGCAGGTACTGTCAGTAAACCTGCAAATCAACGAATATCAGGTCTGTTATCGATGTTCTACCTTTCAGGGGGATCTGGCATGTACGGGCTGTCTGGGATCGGACGGACAGATGGCCGGGTGGATGGTTGAACGGACGGACGGATGGGTGGATGCACAGAGGGAAGGGGAAATAGGAAGATAGATAGATAGATAGATAGATAGATAGATAGATAGATAGATAGATAGATAGATAGATAGATAGATAGATAGATAGATACATACATACATACATACATACATACATACATACATAGAAAGATACATAGATCGATACATCGATAGATACATGGTAGATACATAGATGGATAGACAGACAGACAAACAGATAAACTGGTAGGTTGCTAAGTGGGTGTTAGGTAGGTGGTGGTTGGATAGGGATGTAGTTAGGTAGGTAGGTAAGCAGAAAGCCAAACAGAAGAAAAAAGACATAGAAAGATACACAAACAGGTAGTCAGGTCTCCCACAGTTATTTCCAGTTTCCTTGGGGTTTTTTGTTCAGTGCCTGCGTCTCTGTGAGTCGCTGTGTAAACTCCAGGCGCAGTAATACACGGCTGTGTGATTTGCCCACAGCCCGGATGACTCCAGGTAAAAGTGAATATTGTCAGGTCTCCTGGCAGTGAATCCGTCTACCTCACCGGAGGGAGGATTAACCATTCCGCGGTAGTTGGAATAGAAAAGGTTCTGAGGCTCAGAATCAGGATACCATCGAAACCAGTAGAAGTAGTTGCTTGCAACTGATTCCGTGTAAAGGCATTCGATGCTGACTGGAGTGCCCAGGGAACTGGACATGGAAGCGGGAGTCTGTTGGATCAGTACTGCAGCAACATCTGTAAAATAGAGAGGGAGAAGAAAGTATAAACACAGGGATAGTTTGCATGCGGACGCCGAGCATGCAGGGGAAAAGAAAGGAGGAGGGGTCCTGGCGGACAGAGAAACAGAGAGACAAAAGGAGACGGAGAAACAAGGAAAACGCTTGGGTGGCAAGAGGTCCGAAGAGGACAGATGCTGACATGGGAAGAGAGGAAACTGCGCAGGTAAGAAAAGACTGAAAAGAGAGAAGAGAAAGAGCGGGTGACTTCCAGACAGCCAGAGAAAGAATGAAGGGAGGTAATGGACAGTCAGGCAATGCCAGACAGCGGCAACGATAAACCGAAAAATAGATAGTAATAGAGAGGCAGACACAGTGATATTAAGACAGGAGGATCAAACGATGTTGATGAAGCAAGTCAGGGCTGATTCCCAAATGAGGATACCAAGGCAGTGAAAGTGGGGATTACTGTCTCATTCAGTGTCCAGCTTTCAGTGTTGACGGGTAAAGTGTCTACTTTACCCGTCAACACGAGCAACACAATCCAAAGCAGGGATAGAGCCATCTCTGGAAGCTGATCTCGGGTTCCGTGTGTTTATTGAGTGGAACCGCTGAGCCTCTGTCTGACAGTACAATATCACAAGTGCTGGGGACTGAAGGGAATATTATCTGCAATATTATATGGTCAGAACGAGGGCCCTTCTGCGAACTAGTTCATTGGCTCCCATCTTTGGTGAGGTAATCTTCGGGGCGGAGATGGAGAGCATCCGCCCCCACCCCTCGCCCCCAGTGTAATACGCAGCACTGCAGTGGCTGCTTGGATTCTGTGTAGCGGGTTTTTGTTGCACTCATCCTGTACATTGTGTCACTGTGGAGTCGCCAGGCACAGTAATACAGCCCAGAGTGGTTCGCTCGCAGATTGGACGTTTGCAGGTGGAAAGTAGAGTCGTCGCTCCTCGAGGCACTGAAGTCATCCACGTCCGTCCTCGGCTGGATTTGGCCAGTGTTGGGCGAGTAGAAGAGCAGCAAGAGCTCGCCATTTGCCAGCTGGCGGTACCAGGAAAACTCAGAGCCAAAGGAACCCATTGCGGAACAGAGGATTTCGAGGTTGGAATTCAGGGATTTGGAGATGACAGATGGACTTTGCTGAACTGTGCCACCGGCTACACCTGCGAATAGGAGGAAGATAATGGGGTTAGGTTTCAGCGGGTCTTTAAATTCGGAGCCAAACTGCAACAAGCGATGACCGAAGGAGACTCACCGTGCAACAGAAGGACAGACACAAAAAACTGAATTAAATACATTTTGATTAATATCTTGCACAAAATAAACCAACCAGAATTTGAATTTCAAACATCTACACTCATGGGGACACTGAACCGTTTATACAACTGCCGTTCTGTTTGATTGACAACTACAGTCCGCTTACTCCAAGCCCTTCCCATTTATAGTCTAATTGCCGATCCCTCCCCCGCCATCATCATCACTCCCTTTCACTGAAGAGCCTCCTCCGTCGCGCCATTGTGTCAAATCTCCTCTGCACCCTCTCTGAGACCTTGACATTGGTCCATAAATTATGGTGTCTGGAATTGGGCACAATACACCCACTCGGGCCGGGGAAGTGAACATTATTTGACATGTTGTTGAATCAAACTGTGAGAACGTCGTCGTTCATTTCGACTGTTCCACGATAGGGTGAATGAAGCAGCAAACTGGAGAAAAGTGCAAAGCATTGTGCAGGTCACGTGTAATCTGCCAGCTGCTGGTTTTGGCAACTGTCCCGAAGAAGAATCATATTGAGTTCAACACTTTAACTCTGTTCCTCTCTCTCTCACTCACTGCAGATGCTGCCAAATCTGCTGAGCTTCTTCCTGCAAACATACCAGGTTAAATGATAAATCCGAGTTAGTTGGTGAACAATGGATTAGACGTGAAGAACTGTGTTGTCCCACAGCGTCCAGCAGAGCTGCAGCGGTGCTTCGCAGCAAGATTGTACAACCGCATCGCTGTTCCAAGTGTAGCCAATTGGGAAAGACTTTTCTGCACATACATTGAAATAGATCCGCCTTCTGATAGGCTGCTCTTTCACATAGTTACATGTAAGGGACTGAGGAAAATTTGTGGGGAAGACAGTTACCAGTGTTCTTTATCCCTGGTGGGCTTCAGTGTCCTGTTTGCAGGGTGGGTGCTGTGAACAGGATGCTGTTGGTTGAGTGATGTGGGCTGGGCCAATGGGATTGCACTGGGGGCGGGAGAAAAAATAAGGCGCCCGGAAGTGAAGAGGCAGAGAGCTGGAGAGGAAGAGAGCTGGAGGGAGAGGCAGAGCTGGAGAGGAAGAGAGCTGGAGAGAGAGGCAGAGCTGGAGAGGAAGAGTGCAGAGAGAGGGAGAGGCAGAGAGCTGGAGAGAGAGGCAGAGCTGGAGAGGTAGAGTGCAGAGAGAGAGAGCTTTTTCCAGGCAGAGAGAGAGAGAGGCAGAGCTCACGGTTTCATGTCTGTTAATGATATGTGTTATTAAATTTATTTTTGATATTCCGACTTACAGTACTGACATTTATGGGTAAACAGGGAATTAGCCAAATCAACATCAACCGCTAGGAATTCGGGATCCTGTTGATTGAATATTTAAATAGTAGCCCCCATATAGTGGTCAGCAGGGGGTTACATTTTTGGAGGCACCGCTGAGATCATTCCTGTTTACCCATAAGGTCAAATATAATTTTTTTTCTGTCAGTCAGTAACAGTTGACCCAGTAATTACAACAGGAAAAGTTTTACAGTGTTGGCAGCTCACTTAAGACAATGGATTTTTCTCAGGCCGCTGACTGGAGCCGCCAAAAGAATATCAGTCTTTCTCGTGGCATATTACTGAGCAATGTGCCGATAGATACTAGTGAGGAGACCATTGCTGGGGTCTTAAACACAGTGAAAGTCTTTGGTCGCACCAAGATTTGTGGTCGCCGTGGGGATTCTACTGGCACACAGTTGTTCATACTAGTGGAGACTAGCATTGATTTAGCCCCTGACACTGTACCTCCAGATGTAGGTATTGAAGGAGAAGCTGGGCCATGGGCTGTACATACGCTAGAAAGCCTTGTCACACAGGATGCTGTTCCTGAAGAGGATGCTTTCCATACAAAGCTGTTGTTACTACTACAACAGGAAGGCAAGTCGATGGAGGATTTTCAGGCCATAGTATCAGAAAATCAAGCTCCCAAAGTGGATGTGAACATGGATTTAGTGACTGCTATTGGCAAACTGGTGGACAAGTGCAACCAAGTGTCTACCGATGGGCCTAGCTACAGAAAGCTGAGACTGTTTTCAGGACTGAAACCTGTACCCCCAGGTGAGGAAGAATACGATGCCTGGATGGAGCAGGCTACCCAGATGATCAGCGAGTGGCAATGCACTGACGCCGCCAAGAGACAGCGTATAGTGGAGAGTTTAAAAGGGCCTGCTGCTGACATCGTTCAATTTTTGAAAGTTAGCACTCCCACTGCTACGGCCACCAATTATTTATCTGCTCTGGACACAGCTTATGGCACCACAGAGAGTGGAGCCGACATCTTGGCCAAGTTCAGACACACATACCAGGATGAAGGAGAAAACCTCTCTGCTTTTCCATATCGCCTTGACAAACTTCTCCATCGTGCTCTTCTTAAGGGAGGAATTACGGCTGCAGACATGAATCGAGCTCGGATGGAACAGCTAGTCAAGGGTGCACTCACTCGAGACATGGTTGCTCTGCGTGTAAGGATGAGCCACACCCTGGACAAACCCCCTTCCTTCTTCCAGCTGATGCGGGAGGTGAGAGAGGAAGAAAATTGGATTAGCGCCAGAGAAGGGGTGAAAGCTACTGCTACCGCAGCCATCGCCAGTGTACCGCAGTCCTCAGCTACGTCTGAGTTGAACAGCCTACGAAATGAGGTAAGGGAACTGACTTCTCAGGTGGCCAGACTGTTGAGCGCCGTTCCAGTTACCCCCACATCTGAAAGTACGACAGCAAGGACTGGGTCCGTACAGCAGGCGCCAGAAGCTGCTGTTCGGGACGCGTCGCCCCGAGTGAAAATGTCCAAACCACTGCCGGCAGGAATCTTTTGCTACAGGTGTGGGCAAGATGGGCATACAAGGAGAGAGTGCAAAGAACTCGAGGATCTGAGGAAAGTGAATCAGAAGCTGATCAAAGCAAGCAGAAAGCAGGGAAACTTCAGGAGCCATGTGAAGGAACGGTGCTTGGTTCCGTGTGAAATACGTTCCACCCACTGTCCACCCCCAGCGAAGGAGGGCTCAAAACAGTTACCTGCAGGATTAGTGGGGCCCATCTCTGGTGTACCTGTGCAAATAGAAGGAGTTTATGCAAGAGCTTTGCTTGACAGTGGCTCCCAAGTAACCATTTTGTATCGCAACTTCTACGACACCTACCTGAAACACTTACCTCTCCAGCCACTTGAAGACCTGGAAATATGGGGTTTAAGCTCTCACCAATACCCATATGATGGCTACCTGTCCATACAACTCGAGTTCACTGCCGCTGTAACCGGAGTGCCGCAGACAGTTGACACTTTGGCCTTAGTATGTCCTGACCCTGTGAAAGATAACAACATTGCCGTGCTGGTGGGGACAAATACCCGGCTAGTGAGAGAGTTGGTTGAGTCCTGTAAAGAACAGGCGGGAGAACGTTTCTTGGGTACTTTGACCATACACCCCGTCCTCCGAGAAGCTTATGAGACACTCACCCAGTCTGAAACAACAGAAGAGGTAGACAAGCATGGTACTGTGTGGTTTACCCAGCACAAGCCAATCACCTTGCAACCAGGACAAGTGTTTAAAGTCACTGGCCTCCCAAAGTTTCCTGGTGATTTCACAGACCAGCTAGCACTAACAGATCAGCCTATTGACACTTTTTCCCCTGAAGAGTTGTGGGTGAGGCCTGAGGTTCATCCTGCATCAGTTGTTTCCAGCAGACACATTACTGTGACTGTGAAGAACCTGTCATCCAGAGAAATCTCCTTGAAACGTGGGACTCCAGTAGCCCATATTTTTCCAGTAGCCCCTGTTTCTCTGCCGAGGGCACAGTGTGCGGATAAAGCTGCAATTGAATTGACCCCTTCCTCTTTTGATTTTGGAGCCTCTCCTATGCCAGAGGAGGCAAGGAGGCGTCTCTGTGAGAAAATGATGGAGAGGAAAGAGGTTTTCTCTCAGCACGAGTGGGATGTAGGTTGTTCTAAAAGCACCAGACATGAAATAAGACTGAAGGATGCAAGGCCCTTCCGAGAGAGGTCACGTCATTTGTCGCCTGCTGACTTTGTGGATGTGCGTCAGCACCTACAGGGACTACAAAGCCATGGCATCATCTCTGAATCGCGTAGTCCCTACGCATCGCCAATAGTAGTTGTACGCAAGAAGTCAGGGAAGGTACGAATGTGCGTGGACTACCGAACCCTTAACCTTCGAACAATACCGGACCAGTACACTGTCCCAAGGATAGAAGACGCTCTTCACTGCTTGTCTGGGAGTAAATGGTTCACAGTCCTCGACCTGAGGAGCGGGTACTATCAAATACCCATGAGTGAGGCTGACAAGGAGAAGACTGCTTTTATCTGCCCGTTGGGTTTTTATCAGTTCGAACGCATACCTCAGGGAATTTCCGGAGCACCGGCCACTTTTCAGAGAGTCATGGAACATACTGTCGGCGACATGAACTTTCTGGAGGTGTTGGTGTACCTGGATGATCTCATTGTGTTTGGACGAACCCTCGAAGAACACGAGGAGCGGTTGCTCAAAGTGCTTGACCGGCTCCAAGAAGAAGGTCTGAAGCTGTCGCTTGACAAGTGCCAGTTTGGCAGGACTTCTGTCACCTACGTTGGACATGTAGTGTCGCAGGACGGAATAGCGACGGACCCATCCAAGGTAGAGGCTGTTGTCTCTTGGCCAAGACCCCAAACGGTGACAGAGCTCAGATCCTTCCTTGGATTTTGTGGCTACTATCGCCGCTTTGTCAAGGACTTCTCCAAACTCTGCCGTCCCCTCAACGGACTCCTTCAAGGATATCCTCCCCGTCCCCGCTCCAAGGGGAGTCAGACTGCAAACTCACCTGACAAGACTTACTTCAAGCCTTCTGAACCCTTTGGCTCTCGGTGGAGTGAGCAATGCGAACATGCTTTCCAAGGACTCAAGACCCGGCTCACCAAAGCCCCTGTATTGGCGTTCGCGGATCCACAGAAGCCTTACATTCTGCACGTGGATGCTAGCCTAGACGGACTAGGTGGTGTCTTATACCAAGAGCATGATGATGGTCTACGCCCAGTTGCATTCATCAGCAGAAGTCTCTCGCCATCTGAGAAAAACTATCCAGCACACAAACTGGAGTTTTTGGCTCTCAAGTGGGCTATTGTGGATAAGCTACATGACTATCTTTACGGAGCTACTGTACAAGTCAGAACGGACAACAATCCCCTGACCTACATCACAACGTCAGCTAAACTGGATGCCACTGGTCATCGTTGGCTCTCAGCACTGTCCACCTACAACTTTAGCCTTAAGTATAGACCAGGCCGGCATAACCTTGACGCAGACTCGTTGTCTCGACGTCCACATGACAGCATGACACCAGATGATGAATGGCAAGAAATCCCAGTTCCAGGAGTGCGGGCTCTCTGTCAGACGGTGTCGAGTAGCACACGAACAGGACACTCCTATCCATGTGTGATCGAACAAATAGGGACTCATGTGTCTGCAGTTCCCAAGGCTTTCTGTCATACCGTTGCAGTAGTAGCTGATCAGCTGCCCACTTTCAGTCCAGCAGAGCTTCAAGCTGCTCAAAAAAGCGACCCGTGTATCGGAGAAATATGGCTAGCTGTCAATCAGAAGGCACCAGCAAGTCAAATACAGACAAACCATCCTGATCTTACACTTCTGAAACGAGAGTGGGGGAAGTGGTCAATCGAGCAGGGTCTGCTTTACAGGACAGTCAAACAGTCTGACCTACGCTTACGGCGACAGCTTGTGCTCCCCAAGCAGTTCCACCATATGATTCTGAAGTCACTGCATGACAACAATGGACATCTGGGATTTGACAAGACCTATGCACTCGTCTGTGACAGATTCTTCTGGCCCCGCATGAAGCTAGACGTAGAGACCTACTGCAAGACATGTGAGCGCTGCATTAAGAGAAAGACTCTGCCACAGAGAGCAGCACCACTTTCCCACATCCAAAGTTCAGGCCCTATGGATCTTGTATGCATTGACTTTCTCTGCATAGAACTTGATTCCCGCAATGTGTGCAATGTGTTGGTAGTCACTGACCACTTCACTCGTTATGCACAAGCATTCCCAACCAAGGATCAGAGAGCCATAACGGTTGCCAGAACTCTATGGGAGAAATACTTCATTCACTACGGCCTACCAGCTCGCATACATTCAGACCAGGGTCGGGATTTTGAAAGCCAGTTGGTGAGAGAGATGTTGACCATGTTGGGTGTGAGGAAATCAAGAACTTCACCATACCACCCACAAGGTGACCCTCAACCAGAGAGGTTCAATAGAACCCTGTTGAACATGCTAGGAACTCTTGAGCCCAGTCAAAAGTCCAAATGGAGTCAGCACATTGCACATCTGGTCCACGCGTACAACTGTACCCCAAATGAAGCTACCGGGTATTCGCCCTACTTTTTAATGTTCGGGAGGGAAGCCAGACTTCCTGTGGACATTTGCTTTGGCATGTCAGCGGATGGGACCTCAACAACTTCCCACTTGCAGTATGTGTCTAAGATGAAGAAAGAGCTGCAAGCAGCCTATCAGTTGGCCCAAGCCACTTCCGCTAAAATGAACCAAAGTAACAAGGAGAGGTATGACCAGAGAGTGCGCTACCATTGCTTGAAGCCTGGGGATAGAGTCCTCATTCGAAACCTTGGCCTGAAAGGGAAACAGAAGCTTGCTGATCGGTGGAGTGCAAATCCTTATGTGGTTGAGAGTCAAATGTCTGATCTTCCTGTTTATCGTCTAAAGCCTGCAGATGGTTCGGGACCCATTAAGGTCATGCACCGAAATCATATTTTGCCCCTGGGACAAGAGGTCCAATTGAGCACTGAGGTTGACTCAAAGCCTACTCCCTCTCCAAGAGCCCTCAGGCGCAGAAAAGCAAAAGAAAGGAATCAAACTCCTGAGCTTCACAAAGATGACTCCGCAGCTGATGTGCCCCTGGGAGATCAAAACTCTTCAGAGTCAGAGTATGGACATTACCCAGAGGACTTGATCATTGACAATCCGGAGGGAATCTGTGAACAACCGGAACAGGATGTCATGCCTACAGAGTCCAATCCCCCCACAAATGCTACAGAGGTGACAGAAGTCGCAGCGAGCTCAGAATCTTCAGAAGGGCTACCTGTTGTGATAGAAGAGATAGTAACTGAGCAAAGGGAAGTAGAATCAGACAGTTCTGTTGAGGGCACTTACACTACAGACACATCTAACATAGCCAATCCAGAACCAGAGATAAGGAGATCACAGAGAGAGAGAAAGCCAGCAGACCGTTTCCATTATACAAAGCTGGGAGAGCCGTGTGCAAAGTCTGTAGTAGTAGGACATACAAGTGTTCACTCAGCTACGCCACCCACTATGCATTTTCCTGAACACTGCAATAGTTGTCATACATGGTGGTGTAACTCCTTTGCTCAGTGCTCGTCATGTATAAATAAGGTACCACTCTTTTCACCCACTATTATACCAGTCATCACACTATAAGGTACATGGTGTAATTGGTTATCTGGGTCCTATGTCATGTACTTCAGCAGGGGGGCATGCGTATTTTTGGTGGGGGGAGAATGTAAGGGACTGAGGAAAATTTGTGGGGAAGACAGTTACCAGTGTTCTTTATCCCTGGTGGGCTTCAGTGTCCTGTTTGCAGGGTGGGTGCTGTGAATAGGATGCTGTTGGTTGAGTGATGTGGGCTGGGCCAATGGGATTGCACTGGGGGCGGGAGAAAAAATAAGGCGCCCGGAAGTGAAGAGGCAGAGAGCTGGAGAGGAAGAGAGCTGGAGGGAGAGGCAGAGCTGGAGAGGAAGAGAGCTGGAGAGAGAGGCAGAGCTGGAGAGGAAGAGTGCAGAGAGAGGGAGAGGCAGAGAGCTGGAGAGAGAGGCAGAGCTGGAGAGGTAGAGTGCAGAGAGAGAGAGCTTTTTCCAGGCAGAGAGAGAGAGAGGCAGAGCTCACTGTTTCATGTCTGTTAATGATATGTGTTATTAAATTTATTTTTGATATTCCGACTTACAGTACTGACATTTATGGGTAAACAGGGAATTAGCCAAATCAACATCAACCGCTAGGAATTCGGGATCCTGTTGATTGAATATTTAAATAGTAGCCCCCATATAGTGGTCAGCAGGGGGTTACATACATTTGTGATGTACAATTATATAAAATGCACATTATAAAATCGGGCCATTTGGACAAACTGTCCGGCGAGCATTTACACTCCACAAAAGCCACCGGCCATCTTTCCTCATCTTACCCGCACCAGCATTTCATTCTGTTCCTTTCTCCCACATGCCTTTATACGGATTCCCCTTTAAAGTGATCTACGCTATTCACCCTAACATCCACCGAGCTACCTTGTCTTCCCATATTCCCCAACTGCCCCCCCCCCACCCCCCGCAAACGCCCAATCCCCTTGGTAGCGAATTACATATTCCCATCAATTTCCTGGCAAATGAATGTCCCCTGAATTCCTCATTGGATTTATTACCCAGTGATGGCCGGCCAGTCTCGCCCTCGAGCGCAAACACCGTCTCCCCCGTTTATTCTATCAACCCACTTTCATCATCACCTCATTACTTCGTCCCTCAGACTGGCCACTTTTCCGGGCTCCTCATTTTCGCCTCGTCCAAAAGCCTTCCCGAACTTATTGAAACTCCCTCATAATCTTCCAACCATCTGTCAGGTGAGATCCTCAAGCTTCTCCGTTCTAGAGGGAGACGCCATAACATGCTTAGTCTTTACTGATATTGTGCAATGTCTGATGTGGTCTCCCCAAGGTGCACGGGACGAGAGCCGCCTATGCATCTGGAAGTGCGATAGAACCAAAATATATGGGGATCAAATCTGTTCAGAGGGCGTCCAATGCTCGTAGAAGCTAGAAATGTTGACGGAGCACGAAATGTGGTCACTGGAGATTTCAACCCTGCACATACTCCAAGAACCAAGGGATACGGACGCGATAACTGTGCACTGTTCCCCAAGTATCGTCTAACCAAGTTATGTGGAGATAAAACTGTGCAGAGTGCTTTAATCAAGGTATGATGAGACAGGAAAATGGGCTTCAAGTGTCTAGTCAGTGACTATAAAGATAATAAGAAAAACTGAAAATGCTGGGAATTCTCAAGCGGTCTGGCAGCATCTGTGGAGTCAGAAAGAATTCACGTTTCAGTTCGTGAATTTAATCAGAACTGGTATACGTCGAAATAAAGATGGAATTGTGCGCCAACTCTTGTTTCCTGAATCCTTACCACTTTGAGGTTATTCCTCTAACCGGTAAATTACTCTGAAAAGCTAGTCTAAATACAAATCGCGCAGAAATAAGCTACCACGGCGGTCTTAAACTCTCTCCGTCTTCGGCGTTCACTTGCTTTTAACCACAGTTCTGTTATAACAGCTTCTGAAAATCCCTGAACTTACTGGGCTTCAGCGACAAAAATGAAGAGGCCTGATTCACACAAGGCTTCCTGTGGCGGATTGATGACATTACTGCATGTTATTCCCAAGTGTTCTGTTCTGGTGACTGTTCAGTTTGTGCCTCCTGGTAGAGCAGTGCCACGGTTTTTCCACACTTCATGACCCCAAGCAGTGGCAAACATTTACAGAAATTCGATTGAAATTATTAAGACACATCACCCTGAACTTGTGCCGATAGATGTAGGCGTTTTGCTAAATTCACAAAGGAAGTTGTGGTCAGAGGGAAAATTCCTTTACAACTGGAACAGAAACAATCAGTTAGGTGGCCTCTATCTGTGCCTTAAATCTTTCTAGGATTGTCATTTACCCACCCCACCCAACACACACACACACACACACACACAAACACACACACACATTCATACACTCATGTATTGCATGCACACGCACTCACAATCATATGCACACACTCACATACACACACTCACACATACTCAAACACTCACAGATATACACACACTCACATATATAAACACACACATACACATTGACACATGCATTCACACACACACACACATACACTCACACACTCACACACATACACACATACACTTTGACACATACATTCACATACTCACACACATACACACATACATACACTCTCTTTCTCTCACACACACACATTCACACCCACACACACACACACACACACACACACATTCACACCCACACCCACACAAACACACACACACCTACAGCTTCAATAACGTTTGGGGGAAAGAGGTCGAGGTTTCCATGAACCGCTATGTGAAAAACGCTTCTTGACATCACACAAAAACAGCCTCTGCAGCAAGGGATGAATGACAAGAAAATAACACAATACTCTAGGAATGCGTGAAGGAGTGGGACGTTCCCCCAATTTCCTCGAAGCGCCGAGCAAATTGCAATAGTAACATGCATTTGGCAAAATCTACAAAATTGCATGAGGTACCAAACATCAAAACGTTAAAACAAGTGCTCATAATGTTGATTGTCCATATATTAAACAGAACAAAGCGTCTACAATCATATGTTAAATAATTGTCCGCATATCACTTTGCATCGGGGCTGTGCAGAAATTAGATTATTTAGGTAACTAATTATCCTATGTATTTGATTAATTCTAGGGCAGTGAAGGTGACTGTGCTTTTACATATTCAATGTCAGGAAGAAAGAAACACAAACATACTTCGGAGTTTTGCAGGAGATCCGGAGACACAATTCTACTTTCTCTTTCAAGTCTAGGATAGTGAAGGTGACTGTGTTTTAAGATACTCAATGTCAGGAACCAACATTCCAACTGCAGACTGAGAAATGCAATGTGAGTTCAAGGCGCAAGGATGGGCTGGAGATTCCTGGAATCTTTCAGCTTGGAGTGTGAGTGGGATCTTGAACTGGTTCTACATTTGTCTACATGGCTGTACTGCTGAATGGCGCAGGAATACACAGCCGTGTGACTCAGTCTTGGAGGCGCTGCAGGAATTCACATCCTGACTTCAGACAGAGTCGGGATGAATGGGTTACTCTGAAGTTGGCAGACGATGATTGGTGCGATGTCACAAAGAACCGGGCTGGGGTTTCAACGGTTTGCAGTGTGTATTTCTTAGAATCCCTCCAGCACAGAAAGAGGCCATTCGGCCCATCGAGTCTGCACCGACCACAATCCCACCCGGGCCCTACCCCCATATCCCTGTATTAATAGAGGACCGGGTGTATTGGGGCCATTTTTGGTGACAAAATAAAGATATTAGAAAAGTTGGGTGCGAGGAGGAGGAGGACACCGAGGAAGCCCCTGGAAACGCTTCCCACTTTCCATCTGATCAAGAGCTCCGAATCTCACAATACGACTGGTCCACCAGCATCTCACCTTTTGATTGGCATTCAACCCGCCCCCTCACTTATCAGCCTATTGCCCCCACAATCTCAGTGAAAGATCCATTACAGACATTCGTGATGACACCTCCGAGCAGCGTGGTTGAGGAACCCGGACTCGCTGACAGACAGTGACTTGAGGCTAAACGGCTGGTGGTGGCTTTTTGACCATGGAGGGTTCTGGTCACAGAGCTGAACTGTTCTGGAGCGCTGTGCTCCATCAGAAGTTGCACACTAATAAACCGACGTGTCTGACCCTCTGACAGTGTCCAGCCGCAGTTCCGATTTCCTATCATCTTTGCTTCGGTAATGTCAACCCCGGCGTTAATACTCTCTTCGTACTTCATTTAGCTCCCGGACACCACGTAATCGATCACAGTGAGCTCCTTCCCGCGGCGTAGCCGGTTCAAGAGCATGGTGGTGCTCAGTTTGATAACAGTTCAGTTCGGCAGCTCCACGTTCCTCCACGGTGAGTGTCGCCGGCCATTGATGCCCCACGTCTCCCGAGAAAGCGTCTGCAATAATAATTCCAACATTAACACGTAAAAGTTAAACTGAGTAACTGCTAAAGTTATCTTTAGGCAGGTATTCCCCTATCAAACCGAGGGCCACTTAATTAAACGCATCCCCCCCTCTGCTTCCCCAGACCTTTGCAAATGTTCTCCTCTGTCCGGTACACACCAAAGTTCCATTTTGAAAAATACTTTAGAATTTGCTTCCATCGCCCTTTGAGCGCCTCCCAGATCAACAACTCGCTTCTTGAAATAGAAATCGCTTTACTGGCATGTTGTTACTTTGGTCCCTTGGTATGGCTCATTCAAATTATGCAGAACCGATAAGAGTCACACAATTATCCCTGTAGAGATTTCAATAATTCCCCTGCTTACATAGCACCAGAGGGATAATAGTGAGAGCGAGAGAATCTAAAGTGATCTTGGATTGATTCAGAACTCAGTGACAGTGCCGTTTAACGCAATGTTGCCTGACGCCGCCTGTGACGTTGGGGCTGAGTTAATAAGTCAGTTTACAAAATGGAAAGGAACTTCCAACTATTAATCTCCAAGCACAGCCGAATTGGAACTTGGCATTTGTGTCCATGTGAAAGATCAATGCGAATGTTGGAATGCACTGCCTGCAAAGGCATACCGTACATAGAGAAGGAAAGGAGAGAGTGCAGAATGGAGTGTTACAGTCATAGCTAGGGTGTAGAGAAAGATCACCCTAATACGAGGTTGGTCCATTCAAAGGTCTGATGGAAACAGGGAGGATGCTGTTTTTGAGTTGGTTGGTATCATTTTCCCGACTGAAGAAAGTAAAAGAGAGAATGCCTGGGGTGCGTGGGGCCTTTACAGCCTTTGAAAAAAATTCCAGATGAGCTTTTGAAATATCACAACATTCAAGGATTATGGAACAAATGCAGGAAAATGGCATTAGCGTGCCTTTAGTGATAATTATTGTCGGTGCAGACTCGATGGACTAAAGGGCATTTTTTGCCCTCCATGACTCTATTATCAAATCCAATTCCCTGAAATTAGATATATCATGACATATACTGTCAACATTCAACCCCACAACAATAAACACTGTGTGCCCAAAACGCCCATTATGGATGCCGCCCAGATTTTCCCTTCAGCAGAATTTGATAATGACACGGATGTATCCGAGGATCGTTAGAAAAGCATTGAGGGAGAACGGAATAGAGAGATTACACGGGGAGGGGAAGAGATCGGAGGAGGCCTTCATGTAGAACATGAACGCCAGAAGAATAATTCACATTTATATAGCGCCTTTAATGCTGTAAGATGTCCAGAGACAGTTCAACCAAGCACTATGAATCAAAACAAGACACCCAAACACAGAGGAGATGTTAAGCTAAGTGACTAAAGATCTCACCAACTTTTACAGATGCACCATTGAAAGCATTCTTTCTGGTTGTATCACAGTTTGACATGGCTCCTGTTCTGTCCAAGAACGCAAAAATCTACAAAGAGTCGTAAACGAAACCCAGTCCCGGACAACCAGCCTCCCGTCCATTTACTCTGTTTACACCTTCCGCTGCCTGAGAAAAGCAGCCAGCATAATCAAAGATCCCACACACCTCGGGCATGCTCTTTTCCACCGTCTTCCGCCGGGAAAAGGATACATAAATCTGAGGACACATACCAACTGACTGAAAAACAGCTTCTTCCCTGCTGCCATCAGACTTTTGAATGGGCCTATCTCGTATTAGGTTGATCTTTCTCTACACCCTGGCTATGACTGTAACACTATATTCTGCACTCGCCCGTTTCCTTCTCTATGTCCGGTATGTCTTGTCTGTAAAGCGCCCAAGAAACCATATTTTCCACTGTATGTTAATATATGTGACAAAAATAAATCAATCACAATCAAAGTGGTAGCTTTGAAGCAGTGTCTAATGGGAGGAAAGTGAGATGGGCCTTGTGATCTGGATAGAGGAGATAGGGAGAAACTGTTTCCCCTCGTGAAAGAATGGAGAGCGAGGGTGGACAGATACAAATTTACTGGTGAAAGAAACAAAAACGGTTAAAAAAAGCTTTTTCACTCAGTGAGTGGTCAATGTTCGGAAGGGAGTGTTTTGGAAGCTGGTTCAGTTGGAGCATTCTGAAGGAAATTAGACTGTTTTCTGAAAAGGAAGAATGTGCAGGAAATACAGGGAGAGGGCGGGAGAATGAAACTAGGTAAGTTGCTCATTGGGAGAGCCGGTGCAGACACAATGGGCTGAATGGTCTGCTTCCGTGCAACACTGATTCTGTGACGAGGGTAAGAAAGGGATTGCAGATCTTGAGTCCCAGGCAAATGAATGCACGGCCACCAATGCATTATATCCAGGACTCTCAGAGTGGAAGGAGATATCTCAGAGGGCGATGCGAACTAAGATAGAGGTCGGCTAGACCATGGAGGTATGGGAATGAGAACTTTAATGAGAATAAGAATTTAAAAACCAAAGTTTTGATCGAACGAATGTCAATGAAGGTCAGCAAGGAAAGCACTGATGGGTTAATGGGAGTAAAGAGACAGGCAGCAGAAGTGTAGATGACCTGAACTTTGCAGAGGTTAGAATGCGGGAGAAGCGCCAGGGCTGTGGTGGAATAGTCAAGTCTAATGGGAATAGAGACATGGATGAGAATGTCAGCAGCAGATTAGCTGAGACAGGGACGAAGAGCCGTGAAGTTATGGGGTTACGTGGGTGGAAATTACGAGGGCAAAACGTGAGGTCAGAAGCTCATCTTGTGATCAAATATTGCCCAAACAATGGATTTAATTTCAGGTTGTTGCTAGGGAGAAGATTGCCAGACAGAGAACAGCATTTGGATTTGAATCGAAAATAAGAACTTCAATCTTTCAAGAATTTAACCGGACTAAATTTCTACTTTAGCAGTGTTGGGCATCTGATTAGCCGTCTGATCAAAATAAGTGTGGGCAGGGACAGAGAGGCTAGTGAAGGGGCTGAGCTAATAGGGCGAGGTGGAGATAGATGGGAAGCATGAATATGCGCATTGGCCCAATCACCCCTGGACCCTTTGCAAATGTAGGAGCTGCCTTCTAGAACCAAACCAAAGGAAGTGGTAAGATCCTTAATGAGTACTTTGCATCAGTATTCAAAAAGGAGAGGGACACGTCGATTGATGGTGTCTTGAAGGGGCGAATAAACCCTTTAGAACAAGTCATCATTACGAGGGAGGAAGTGTTAGGTGAATTAAAAAACATTAAGATGGACAAATCCCCAGGGCCAAATGGCATCTATCCCAGATTTCTGAGGGAGACAAGAGGTGAAATTGCTGGGCCTCTAACTGAAATCTTTGTTTCTCCGTTGGCCACTGGTAAGGTACCAGAGGATTGGAGGATAGCCAATGTTTTCCCGTTATTTAAGAAGGGTAGCAAGGATCTCCCGCGTAATTACAGATCAGTGAGCTTGACGCCAGTGAAAAGGAAACTGTGATCGGCACAGGCTTGGAGGGGTGAAGGGCCAGTTCATGTGCTGTACTGTTCTTTGTACAGGATGTAGGTACAACCGAGGAGCTGTTACAGTGGCGGGGGCAGTTCCGGGACTCAGAACCAGTTCAGTTTCTGGCCAACAAATGCTCTGGATGTTGATAGCAGGGATTTGGCAATGGTAATGCCATTGATTATAAGGGGCGATGATTAGATTCTATCTTGTTGGACATGGTCATTGACTGCCGCTTGTGTGGCATGAGTTCTTTTACACATCGTCCTGCTCTCCTGTCCACATGTCCGTCATTGAACTTTTGTAATGTTCTCGTGAACCCCAACATCAACTGAAGGAACAGCATCCCATCTTCCGATTGGGCGATTAACAGCCTTCCAGACTGAACATTCAGTTCAACTTCAGAGAATGAACTCTCCCCTCCACTGTCACCCGATTTCCATTTATTTTATTTCATTCTGTTTCTTTTCATCTCATTCATCGATTTTTATCATCAATATTTCTCATATCCATTTTTCCACTTCTCCTTTCCGGCTCTCCTCCCTGCCCACACCATCCGCCTCCCCCGCCCCCGACCTTCTGAGCATCTGCCTGAACTAACTGCACCTCTGTTCTGCCATTCGCACAATCTCATCACTTAATGGACATTTTAGCAGCACCCTCAGCCTTTGTTCATCCTCATTTATATTCCCTTTGTCTTGTTACAGCCACCACCACCGCCCCCCCACCCCCCCCCCCTCCCCCCCGCCCTCCCAACCCTCACAGCATATATATCTTTCCCGATGTTATTTGCTTTTAGCTCTGATGAATGGTAATCCACACTCGAAACATTGGCTCTATTCTCACTCCACGGATGCTGGCAGACCTGCTGAGATTTTCCAGCATTTTCTGCTGGTGTGTGGCATGAGTGCTACTTATGACTTGTCTGCCCAAGCCTGGATATTTCCCAGGTCTTGTTTCATTTTCACATGGACTGCTTCAGTATCTCAGTGGCGCATACAAACATACGAAACTAGGAGCAGCAACATGTTGAACAAAACGAAGGAGATAGTCATCGACTTCAGGAAGCATAGTGGAGGGCATGCAACTGTCTATATTAAAATGGATCAAGTGGAAATGGTCGAGAGCAAGTTTTTAGGTGTCCAGATCACCAACAACCTGCCCTGGTCCCTCCACGCGGACACTATAGTTAAGAAAGCCCACTACCGTCTGAACGTTCTCATGAGATGAAGAACGTTTTGCATGTCTTCTACAACTCTTGATAACTTCTACAGATGCACCATAGAATATATTCTTTCTGGTTGTATCGCAGATTGAATCATAGAATCATAGAAACCCTACAGTACACAAAGAGGCCATTCGGCCCATTGAGTCTGCACCGACCAGAATCCCACCCAGGCCCTACCCCCATATCCCTACACATTTTACCCACTAATTCCTCTGACCTACGCATCTCAGGACACTAAGGGGCAATTTAGCATGGCCAATCAACCTAACCCACACATCTTTGGATTGTGGGAGGAAACCGGAGCACCTGGAGGAAATCCATGCAGACACGAGGAGAATGTGCAAACTCCGCACAGACAGTGACCCAAGCCGGAAATCGAACCCAGGTCCCTGGAGCTGTGAAGCAGCAGTGCTAACCACTGTGCTGCCGTGCCGCCCATAATGCCTTGGTATGGTTCCTGCTCTGTCCAAGCCCGCAAGAATCTACAAAGGGTCATGAACGAAGCCAAGTCCATCGCTCAATCCAACCTCCCATCCATTGACAGTGTCCGCACTTCCCGCTGCTCAGAAAAGCATCCAGCAAAATCAAGGACCCCACGTACCCCGGGCATCTTCTTACACGGATAAAATAAACAAAAGTCTGAGGTCACGTACCAACTGACTCAAGAACAGCTTCTTCCCTGCTGCCATCAGACTGTTGAATGGAGTGAGCCACTATTGAGTTCATCTTTCTCTACACCCTAGCTATGGCTGTAACATTACATTCTCCACTCTCCCTTGTCCTTCTCTACATGAGTATGCTTGGTCTGTATAGTGCGCAGAAAAAAACACTTTTCACTGTATATTAATACAATAATAAATCAAATCAAATCAAGGATATTCGGCCCCTGGAGGCTTCTCCGCCATTTGATAACATCATGGCTGATCTGATTGAAACTTCATCCCCAAATTCCACTTCCACTCGTGATAACCTTTCACCCTCTTGTTAATCAATAATCTGCCTCACTCCGCCTTAAAAATACACAAAGACTCTGCTTCTGCTGCCTTTTGTGGAAAGTTCCAGAGACTCACGACACTTCAAGAGAAGAAAATTCTCCTACTTTTTGTCTTAAATGTCTGAGCCGGGCAAGGTGATCGAAGTTTCAGTGGGAGAGCATTTCGGGAACAGTGATGAAAATTACGTATATTTTAAGGTGCTTGGGGATAAGGGCAGGAGTGGTCCTCAGGCGAAGGTATTAACTTGGGGGAAGACTTACCACAACAACATTTGGCAGGATCTGGGGTGTGTACATTGGGGGAGACTGTTTAAGGTTAAATCAACATCCGAGCCTTTCGAATGTCAGTTGATTGAAAGTCAGGACCAGAATGTACCTGTGAGGATGAAGGATAAGTGTGGCAGATATCAGGAACCCTGGATAATAAGGGATATTATGAGCCTTGTCAAAAAGAAAAAATAAACATTCGTAAGGTCTGAAAGGCTGAGGACAGATGAAGCCCTTGAAGAATACAAAGAACTTAAGAAATAACTTAAGGAAGGAGTTAGTGTGGCTAAAAGGGGTCATAAAATGTTCTTGCCAAATAGGATTCAGGAAAATACCAAGGCATTTTATACGTATGTAAAGAGCAAGAGGGTAGCCAGGGAAAGAGTTGGTCCACTCAAAGGATAGTGGAAGGAATCTCTGCATGGAACCAGAGGAAATGGGCGAGGTACTAAATGAATACTTTGCCTCAGTATTCACCAAATAGAGGGACTTGATGGACGAGGAGCTTAGGGTGGGGTGTGTAGAACTGGGTCATGTCGATATCAAAAAAACGAGGAGGTATTGGGCGTCTTAAAAAACATTAAGGTAGATAAGTCCCCAGGGCCTGATGGGATCTACTCCAGAATACTGAGAGAAGCAAAGGCGAAAATTGCTGTGGCTTTCACAGAAATCTTTGTATCCTCATTGGCTGCGGGTGAAATTCCAGAGGACTGGATGAAAGCCAACGGTGTTCCATTGTTTCAGAACGGCAGCAGGGATAATCCAGGAAATTATAGGCCAGTGAGCCTCACATCACTGGTAGGGAAATTATTGGAAAATATTCTTTGGGACAGGATTTACTCATATTTGGAAACAAATGGACTTATTAGTGACATACAGCATGGTTAGGTGAAGGAGAGGTCGTACCTCATTAATTTGATCGAGTTTTTTGAGGAAGTGTCTAAGATGATAAATGAGGGAAAGTCAATGGATGTTGTAATCATGGAATTCAGTAAAGCCTTTGACAAGATAGCTCCTGGTAGACTGGTACGAAAGGTGAAGTCACACGGGATCAGAGGAGGGCTGGCAAGATGGACAGAGAACTTGTTTGGCCATAGAAGATAGAGGCTAGCAGTAGTGCGGTGCTTTTCTGAATGAATACTGTGACTAGCAGTGTTCAAGAGGGATCAGTCCTGGGACCTTTGTTGTTCATTGTATTTATAAATGATTTGGAGGGAAATGTAGTTGGTCTGATTAGTGATTAGTAAGTTCGCAGACGACACAAAAATTGGTGGAGTTACGGATAGTGAGGAGGATTGCCAGGGGATACAGCAAGATATAGACCGGTTAGAGACTTGGGCAGGGAACTGGCAGATGGAGTGTAATCCGGAAACGTGTGAGATAATGCATTTTGGAAGGTCCAATGAATGTCAGAATTGCACAGTAAATGGTAGAACCCTTCGGAGTATTGACAGGCAGAGGGATCTGGACGTATATGTCCACCAATCACTGAAAGTGGCAACGCACGTAAGTAATTTAGTCAAGCCTTCATTGGTCGGGGCATTGAGTATAAAAAATCGCAGGTCATTGCTGCAGCTGTACAGAACCTTAGTTAGGTCTCATTTAGAGTATTGTGTACAGTTCTGGTTGCCACACTACCAGAAGGATGTGGATGCTTTGTAGAGGGTACAGAAGAGATCTACCAGGATATTGCCTGTCTGGAGGGTATTAGCTACAAGGAGAGGATGGATGAGCTCGGGTTGTTCTCACGGGAACGATGGAGGTTGACGGGTCACCAGATAGAGATGTACAAGAGGATGAGTGGCAAGAACAAAGTGGATATTTCAGATGCTCTTTCCCAGGGTACCAAAATCAAGTACTAGGGGTCATAGGTTTAAGGTACGTGAGGAAAAGTTTAGAGCCAATGTGAGGGGCAAGGTTTCTACACAGAGGGTGGTGAATGTCTGGAACGCACTGCCCGGGGAGGTGGTGGGAACAGGTACGATAGCAGCATTTAAGGGACAACAAGATGAATACATGAATAGGAATGGAATGGAAGGATACGGATTCAGTAATGCATGCGGTTTTACTTTAGGCAGGCATCCTGATTGGCTCAGTCTTGGAGGGCCGAAGGGCCCGTTCCTGTGTTCTACTTTTCTTTGTTCTTTGTTCTATTTTAAATGACCCCCCTCCTAATTCCAAATTCTCCAACAAGATGAAGCATTCTCTCTGCATTAACCTGTGAAAACCCCTCGGAATCTTAAAGGCTTTGAACAAGTGACTTCTAACCTGTACTGGATACAAGTCTCCAATCCTTTCTCATAGGACAGCCAGTCTATTCCTGATATTAGTCTAGTAAACATTTTCTGAACTCATTCTAACTTATTTGCATCATTCCTTATATAAGCAGACCAATGTTGTGCATGATACTTGTGATGAACGTTCTCCAATCATCAGCGAACATATCCACTTTGACCACATCGTGGAAGGAAGGTCATTGATGAAAGACCTGAAGATGCACTCTATTCTGTCTCCCCCTCCAACCACTACAACCTTCCCTATTTCTGTAACCAAAAGCAGACACTGCACTTCTCCATATCTCTGTTCCCTCTTCCATCCCACACAGTCTTCCTTACGCATGCTGCTTCATCCTATCTCTATAACTCACCTTATCTCTCCAACCTCCTCAAACTCATATAATCCTCACTATCTCTGCAATCTGCCCCAGGCTATTTAAATCTCCATATATCGGTATCATCCATCAGTTCATACAACGCTCCCTATCTCTGGGACTTCCTCCAGCTGCCAGATCTCTCGGACAGTTGTATGACTTGCAATCCTGGTCTCTTGAACACAACCACCCCTCCCCCCTCCCCCCTCCCCCCCCCCCCCGCCCCCCTTCACCGCACCCCCACCACCTCGTGCCCGCCAAGATTTCGATCACTCTCTGATTGGCGGTCGTGCCATCAGATGCAGGTGATTAAGAGCTCGAATTTCCCCCGAATGGGTGCGATTTACTTTCTCCACTTTGAAGCGTCCTTTAAATGTTACCTCATTGACCAAATGTTTGTGCAGCTGTCCTAATAAATTCCCTTGTTTTCTTCATATCAATCTGTTCATTTCACATTCTACTGAGGGGGTCTAGAATGACCGAGGTCAGTACAGAGAGAGTAATGCATTGCTTGAGGGCCAGTACTGAGTGAGTCTGCACCGTCTGAGGGTCAGTACGAGGGAGCTTTCACTTTCTGAGGCTCAGTACAGAGGGAGACTGCACAATTGAGTGTCAGTATTGAGGGAGCATGCACTGTCTGAGTGACAGTGCCGAGGGGGTGTCGCACTATACAAGGGTCAGTACTGAGTTAGTCTGCACTGCCTGAGTGTCAGTACTGAGGGAGTGCTGCACTGTCAGAGGGTCAGTACTGAGGGCGTCTGCACTGTCAGAGGGTCAGTACTGAGGGGGTGCCGTACTGTCAGAGGGTCAGTACTGAGGGAGTGCCGCACTGTCAGAAGGTCAGTGCTGAGGGAGCGCTGTACTGTCGGAGGATCAACAATGAGGGAGGGCTGCACTGACAAATGTTCAATACTGAGGGAGTGCTGCACTGTCAGAGGGTCTGTGATGAGGGAGCGCTGCACTGCCAAATGTCCAGTACTGATGGAGCGCTACATTATTGGATGGTCAGTATTGAGGGAGCACTGCACTTCCTGTGGGTCAGTGTTGTGATGTTAAATCGCGGCCTCCTGTGTTCTCGCGGGAGGGTGTAAACCGTTTCCTCTATTGGGAGAACGGCTGGGTATGATGTATCTTTAATATCATCCAAGCAACGTAACTGTAAACGAATAATCTGATCACTTCTCTCGTTCCCGCACTTTTGGGTGTTCCTGTGTTCTCATCTGCGACCACGTTTACAAAATACACAAGTCACTCGAGATTTTTCGTTGTTGTCAGGCAGATTATTGGCTGGATCTCTGGAAGAGAAACAGAGTTAACTTCACTATTAAAGTCCACGGACAATTCGTCTGGATATTAACATGAAATATTAATTATGTTCCTCTCTCCACAGATGCTGCCTCACCTGCTAGAGTATTCCTAGCAGTTTTCATTTTTATTTCCAATTGCCAGCATCCACGGAGTTAGATATATTTTTATTGTTTGATGGGACGTGTTGGTTTTGAAAATCGCTATCGAAGTGTAGGTTCTATCTCTTTTCTTTCACGTTACCAGGCAGTGGGGTTTTTGACAGGACATTGCCCCAGATCACACCGCTGTGTAGCACTCATTGCACAGAAATACACAGCCGTGTCTTCAGGGGTGGCTTGCGGGAGCGTCAGAGTAGACTTTCTATCGCTGTCACCGATTATATTAAAATGGGTTTGGTCTTTTTCCTCGTAATGGACCGTTCCCCCGAACTGAATATACCCGATCAAAGTGAGGCCCTGACCAACTGATTGGCGGTACCACAGTATGGATTGAGGAGTGGATTCCCGTTCATCGCAGTCAATGTTTGCCAGCTTGCCCTCTGCGACCACCAGTGTGAATGGACTTTGGAAAGGCTGCAATCCTTGTGTTGGGTCTAAAATAAAACGGAGCGGTTTCATCGAACGGTGCCAGAGAGAGTAAGAGCATTTTGACTATACATTCTAAAACGTCACTGGTTCATACAAATCCTTGCAAACAGCCTCTGGATAAATCTGCCTGTAGTATTCATTATTAAACATTGGAACAGCCAAGTTATCCTTGAACCAATTAAATATTAATCAACGCGGCTGATCATCACCATTGACTGAATTTTGCACGGGTGTCGAAGATCGTTACTTTATTCTAATTGATTTCCTCGTGTCATACACTGATACAAGAATATTTTTAAAAAACAGTTTCCCCTCTGCTCCCCATCTCTCTTGATTTCCTGATTAAATCGCATCCTTGAGTATACTCAGCAATGCTGGATCCGCAATCCCGAATGCCAAAGATACAGGCGCCAGAGAGCAGCGACTAGGGGAATTTGACAGTAACTTCTTTGCAATGTTCTTTGCCTGCTTGTGACACTAATAAATAAACTTAACTTTAACCTGTTTTTGAATACATTTCTCCTCACTTCAGCCCTAACACACCCCTGTATCCCCAATCGGTGGCCCCGCGTTCTAAATTTCGCTGCTAGGGTAAAATCAATTCCAAGTGTCCATCCTGTTAAATCCCTTCAGAACCGTATGCATTTCACCAAAGCTGCCTCTCATTCTTCTAAACAACAGAGACTATAGGTCCAAATTATTTCGTCTCCCAGCGCAGGAAAACGCTGTTATCTCAAGAAAAATCCAGCCAGCCTTCTCTATACTTCTTCCAATGATTCTCTATATATGAGGACTTAACTGCAGCCAGTACTCCTGGTATGGTCTCGCCAAAGCAATTGCAAGCCTTAGTTATTTATTTACTCCACTCCCTTAAAATAAACACCGTTTGTCTTTTTGCATTCAAAGTGCTTGTTGTAAACCGATCGCTATATTTCGGTGTTCTTTTCTCGAGTACTCGCATGTCTCCCTTAAAAATAAACTTTTCAAAACTTTTGTATTTTGTATTTTTCTATTATTACAACCAAGTGAATAAACTCACGATCCCCGCATTATATTCTCATCTTCCACGCCTTCAGCTAATTTAACCAGCCAGTGTGTCTTGATCGCTTCTTTCTGTCCTCCTCACAGGTTACATTTTCTCCTGAATTTATATGGTCAGAAAACATAGATACATTTCTCTCCGTCTCTTCGCCCCCCATTAATCGCACGCAGGATACTTACATGGCTGGAAAATTATTAAAGTCAAAGTGATACAATATATTTGCATATTTGGATGGAACGTGCTAAAGCTGATAGTTGCAATGAACGTGTCCTCTCACCAAGTGACTCTAATTCTAACTGAATGGTAGGCACACAAACCAGCCCCCGGAAATGACATTCTTCCGGATAACGTAGACACGTTCATACAATAAAAGAACAAACACCCAATACTGCGGATGTTGAACAAACAGAAAATGCTGGAAAAACTCAGCTGTTCTGGCAACATCTCTGGAGAGAGAAACAGAGTAAGCGTTACGAATCCATGTGACACTTTTTCAGATCTTCTTATACTGCAGGATTTACACAATAAACTGGTGTAGGCACGTGGACCAGTTTTTGAGTGTTATCCTGACATTTGAAAATATGTTGAATTTTGTCTTGGACTCAGGTTCACACTGCATTGTAGACCAATAATAATCCACAGTGTATGCTCTATATAAAACATTCAAGCTAACACAAAGTGCCAGAACAAATTGCGTAGGAGAGTTCGACAGACCTATTTGTACACAAGATGTGGAGTTGCTGGCGTTGGACTGGGGTGGGCACAATAAGTAGTCTCACAACACCAGGTTAAAGTCCAACAGGTTTATTTGGTAGCACAAGCTTTCGGAGCACTGCCCCTTAATCAGCTGAGTGCCTTCTACTATTTGTACACAGAACACAGATTGTATTGGCCTTCGATACAGTGCGCCATGCGTTAAAGTGCCACGTCAAATACTGGAATACAACTGTCGAGGCGGACAATGCAGTGTAGTGCTGTGTTTTGCTGCACTGTTCATGGGAAAGCTTGATGGGAATGCAGCGTTATTGGAGGTGCAGTGCTGAGGTATCACTCCTTATGCACCAAAATGTCCAGATAATTTTTTCACCTTCAACTGACACGAGAGAAGAGTTGCTGCATGTGGGATCTTAGTGCGCAAAAATGCAATGCAATCTCCTCGATTACAGAAATTAGTACACCTCAAAAGAGAAGATTCATTGCCTGCGATAACCGTGGTTTTGAAGAGTGCAGCTAAACCTCCGACTACGTTTCTTCAGAACATGGCACTGGTGTCGACCTAGGAATGACGGAGAAGGTTTTTGTGTGAGCTTGTGGCAGCTTTGTACCGTTGTGCGTTACTTGCAGCGCAGAAATAGGTCGCAGATTCTATAGACTGGCACTGTTCAGCTGCAGGGTGACGTTGTTGCTCCCAGCATCAAGTTAGGTGGCGAAACGCGGCTGGAAATCGGGTGAACAGCCATCACACCCGCTGCAAATCCATTCTATCGTGGCTCCCTCCTCCCTGTATCAGAACATTGCCTAGGAGCCCATACTATCTGCCACCAAATTGCAGAACAGACTGAGGGCCTGTTCCGATCTGAAAGAAGCTGCAGGTGCAAACTGGTGGGTGCAGCCCCAACCCCTAAAGCAGATTTAAAGGAAGACAAACGTCTTGGAACAATAGAACTATAAAGAAAAGAGGTCATTCGGCCCATCATGACAGTCCTAGCTCTTTAAAATTGCCATCAAATTACTCTCACCCTCCATGAGCCATGAAATTCCCCTCAATTGTGTATCTAGTCCGTTTATAACCTTATTGCTGCTTGCAGTCATAAATAACTTCGCGTCTTTCACCATATTTCGCTGTTGGCAGGGAATATTTGAGAGGCATATACTGATAGTACATTCAATGCGCCACCCAGAAGCTGAAGAAAGTGAAGGGCATTCTAGGTGAGAAATGCGTTGCATTTCTTATGAGGTGACAAGGAAGGATAATATGTTACGAGCAAAGTGTTCCCATTCAACGGAAATACAACCGGATGTAATGGAACTGCGCTTCAAGATCGGCCAACCAATTCGTGTGCCTGGGCCACACAGATCAGCAGCTTGAACACATGAGAACCAGATCATTTGCTTCTGTTTGTTATTTTGCTAAATCGTGGGACAGTACAGAAGGCGATTTCCGATATTAAAGGGTCACTTCCGGCGGGATGCGTGGCAGTGTTAGCAATTGCGGTCTCGCAATGTATGGCTCTGAAAGAAAATATTAGCTGGACTTTGCGTTGGACAATTTTGGGGTCTTCCTCCTTAAAAGCAGGCTGCCTCCATTCCTATACTACATTATTGTATGAACTTCCAAAACGAGCAACAAAGCACATGGGACCAACAATTTGCACGAGCACCTTGCTTGATGCAGAGAGGTATTGAGCACAATAGCGGCAGATTGCAAAAAAATATTTATAAAGTTCTAATTGACCAATATCTGGAGTACTGTGACCAGTTCCGGTCGCCAGAATTTAAGACAGATGTCAGAGTCCTTGAGAAGATGCAGAGGGGATTTACCAGAATTGTTCCTGGATGAGAAAATTTCAATACAATGTTAGGTTGGGGAATACCGGGTTAGAGTTCTTGGAATGAGGGAGTTTGAAGAGAGATTTGGCCAAAATGAAAACAGGTTTAGATAAGATCAGCAATGAAAGCGTGCTCCCGTTAGATGATGGTTCGAGGACGCAGGAATGCAGATGCAACATTTTTCTTTGCAAGGGGGCAGTTACAGCGGGATTGTGAGGTGAAATATTATGACGCAGCCGACGGTCATGAGTTGGAACTCGCGGCCCCCAAGGTGGTGGAAACTGAGACAATCAACTCATATGAAATCTGATTGGCACTGAAGGGAAGTCAAATGCAGTGCGCCAGGAATATAGCGGGGGAATGGATCGAATGAGACTTTTCTAGAGAGCCGGTGTAGATTTGATGGGAGGAAAAGTCGCCCTTTGTGCCGGAATGACCTGTGACTAGCTAGATGCAAAGATGAGCAATCTTGGAAAGGTAACGTTCCGACAGAAATAGAATCTGACTCATTCTCTTACTGACCTTTGTAAATCAGCTGGTGGGTTTGGGCGCATCTGGGAATGGTGTGGACGTTTTTTTGTATCAGTCTACAACAAGGGTTGTGTCTCTGTGTCACACTAGCTGCACAGTAAGAGGTTGCCGAGTCTGTGGGCTTGGAGTCTATCAGCTGCAGGCCGAAGCGGTTGTTTGTGGGCTGGTGCTTCACTGGGAAGCGTTGCGCAAAAGCTGTGCCACAGCTGCCGGCTTCACGGCACATCCACTCGATTGCCTTCCCCTGCTGCATGTACCAATGCGTTGTGCAGCTGCTCATGCTGGCTCCCTCCGAACTGCAGCTCAAATCGAGAGACTGTTCTGGCAAAATAGCGGCGGCTAGGGGCTGGAGACTGGCCCACAGTGGATGCAGCCCAAACCCCTAGAATATATTTTAAAAAGGACAAAAGGATTAGAACCCAGATCTTTAAAATGTTCACTACTATAGAGAGTTATAGAATTTTGCAGTAGAGAAAGAGGCGATTTGGCCAAGAACATCTACAACACCTGCTTGTAAGGAATGTGGGCCTAATGCCTACACAACTGAACCCTGGGGACACGGGCGCGAATCTTACAACGTCAGTTTTCATTTAGGAACTCCATGACTAAAAATATTTTTTGTAAGTTTATTTATTACTTACAAGTAAGGCTTACATTAACACTGCAATGAAGTTACTGTGAAATTCCCCTCGTCGCCACACTCCGCCGCCTGTCCGCCGCTGAGGGAGAATTGAGCATGGCCAATGCACCTAACCTGCACGTCTTTTGGACTGTGGGAGGAAATCGGAGCACCCGGAGGAAACCCACGCAGACACGGGGAGAACGTGCAAACTCCACACAGACAGTGACCCAAGCCGGGAATCGAACCTGGGTCCGTGACGCTTTGACGCAGCAGTGCCAACCACTGTGCTACCGTACCGCCCATAAATATTATTCATTTGAAATATATATGGAAAGGAATAATTGTAGATATTCGAGCATTGGTGATTGTTAGTAGAAACCTATTTTGTTCCCGCTGCATCTGAAAAGTATCCAGCATAATCAAAGACCCCGGACATATTGTCTTCCGCCTTCTTCCGTCGGGAAAAAGTTGCAAAAAAAACTTAAAACACTTGCCAACAAACTCAAGGCCAGTTTAATCCATGGTATCATCAGACTTTTGAATGATCCTATCATACATCAAGCTAATTTTTCTCTTCATCCTACCTGTAATTGTAACATTATATTCTGAACTATCCTTTCCTTCTCCCTTAGCTACTCTCCGAACGATATGTTTTGTCTGTAGAGCGCGCAATATTTTTCACTGTAACCCAATATATTTGACAATAATAAATCAAATCAAGTTATTTCTCCTTAGGAAAGGAAATCTGCCGGCCTCAGCTGGCCGGACCTACATGTGACTCTGGATCCAGGATGGTTGACTCTCTACTGCTTTCAAGACAAGTAGGGATGGGCAACAATCGCCTGCATCGCGAGCGGCAACCCAATTCCATGAAAACATTTGAAAGCCAATTACGGTAATTTGCCTGTTCTTACCCACTGCCCTCCGAATCTGCCCCTTGCCCACCTGTGAGTATTGATGCAATTTCACTTCGAAAACTAATATCAAATTTACGGCCTTTTGCGGACAATTGCGATTCCCCTTATTTCTACAATCAGCACTTACACCCAATCCAGGGTCCGATAGAAAAGGTGACAAAGGTGACAAAGATTCTGACCGTTTTGGCTGAGATTGCCATCAGCCTTCTCAGGAGCCGATGGACAGAGTTACTTCCAGATAAGACGCCGCTTGTGAATTTACTCGTCTGGCAGTAGAAATGCCACAAGTTATGAGGAACTGAACCGAACACTTGGTCGTCCAATCACGTGGCTGAACAACACAAGTCAACCAATAGAACACGGGGATCATTTCCGATGGGAGCAGTGCTTATTTTGCAAATTCTTCCAAATCCCCCTTCCCTGCCTTCTCTCGCCTCTTATGTATTCCTTTTCTTCTTTTCTCTCCCTTCTACCTAGTATTGCCTCATTAATCATTGTTCAGAGATGAATCCATTCAGTAGTAAATGAGCATGTGTGGTGCAGCATTGCCATCTCTTGCTTTAGAGGCTACTTGAGCCTCTAAATCACCGTATTGGTATGGATTTAGAGTCCTTTCTATTGCCATCTGTTGCTTTAGAGTCTACATGAAGCTTAGGAAACACAGCACTTAAGTGTCACAGTTGATACGTTCAGAGCACATCTACGGGCACTGCATCTATGGGGTGAATGCATTTGCATCTTCTTGACAGCAACTCTTTTCGTTCTGCGATTGACACATGCGATTGAATGTCAAAATAGGCAAGGACGTTAGATTTTCCTCCGTAAATCACATTATTGTCACACAAGCAACAATAGCATAGTAGTTAACATTGCTGAAATTAGCATTATTATATAGGTTTAAACAATGGAATTCAAATTGCAGCAATAGCCTTGGAGTAATTAAACCCTAGTCCACCAGAAGATTAGTCTGGGCTTCTGGATTGCCCGTCCAATTATATTATCATCAGACAAGCACCTGAAAGTTTCAGTACCGATTCCATTCATGATAGACTTGAAATGTGCGAATGAGCTTGTTGTTTTTATAGAAGGACATGTCGAGTGCATACTTGAGCAAATTGTTCAGAAGTGGATATAGATCAGAAGATATTATATCCCCCAAGTTCAAGGGGTATAAGGGATGGAAAACAGTCGCCCATACCCCGGCAAAGAATCGGTCTGTACCATGGATTCAGGATTCAATCCTGGACCGGGGAGCGGCGCGGGCTTGGAGGGCCGAAGGGCCTGTTCCTGTGCTGTATTGTTCTTTGTTATATCTAATGTCGTCATATCTTTTGCAAAGTGTGTTGCTCCGAATTGGACAGAGTCCTAAAGAAGCCAAGAATCTTCTACATGTTACCTGCCTGGACAATCAGTTCATTTGACGTTAAGCGGAAGACCAGGTAGAACATAGACGAACCTTTTTGAAATTGTGTTCCCACGACCTTTGAGGACCAGCGGAGGTTTCCGGTTGATTTGTTTATCATTAATCTGGAGACTCTCCTCGGCAGCTCTTAGTACACGCACCGAGGCGTCAACCAGTAAACTTCTGACCAGGGGTATAAATGATACCAGCTGAACCACGGTTGAGCCACAGCGTTAGTAATGTTTCGGCTGTAATGTGCGTCTAAAGATTAAATTGACAATGAAAGCGTCAGCGAACATCACTGCCAGCAGCACAAACCACATTAAGGTTGCCCTCCTATGCTTCCTCGCTACAATGATCCGCCAAACTATCACCATTGCACACATCGTCACTATGATAGTAAGAAGCCCACCCTGATCATCCCGGACATTGTTATCAGAGCCACTTCTCAATGCAATTATCATGGGTGACTTATTTTTCATTGGGGGATGTGCGGGGAGCAAGGTCGACATGTATTGGCCAGATAAGTACAACAATGTTCTGTTAGGCAACTGGAGAAGGCAGTTATAGTTGTTCTGTGTCTGGTATCATATAGAGATATAACTGGATGAGGTGGCGGATTCCCACACTTCAATGAGATGGTCACCATTGCTGAAACGAGCTTCACATTCCAGCCTCGTTTACTTTAAAATAACATTTTGCATGGAATGTGCGTGCCGCTGGAAAGGTGGGCAATTACTGTCCATCTCTGTTGCGCTTCAGAGATTAGTGATGGATCACTGCAGTCCCTCTTCCCAGCACGTCGGCCGAGCAGCAGTAATGGATTAACTATATCGTTCCACATCAGAGAGAAAACTGCAGGAGGCAGTATGACCTTTGCATCTGCTGTCCTTGTCCTTCTTGGTGGCGCAGATCCCGGGCTCCGGAGGCCGTTGTCAAATGAGCTTTCACAACTTCTTGCAGTGTATTTTATAGACGAGAGTCTCTGCACTCACCGCCGGAAGGGAATGGAGTGAAATTCTTCAGCTGCCGCGGAGAATTTGCACTAGAGTCTGAGGCAGGTATCTTCCCGCCGGGGGAATTTTTGTCTGAAAATCCTGCATTCATGTAACGCTGTGTGTATCTTTGTACGCCACACAGTAATACGTGCCGCTGTCTTCGACCTGTGAGTCTTTAACGAACAGTAAAGTCGTTGTCCTGAGGCTCAGACTTGACCTTCGTTCGTTTTCTGTCCGTCGATCTGAAAGCTGTCGTGGATCTGATCCATTAAATTTGGTGGCCAGCGGAACCAATAGTCGACCATGTTGGCCTGCCAGATGCTGCAATAGAAAACAGCTTCCTCCCCTGGAGACAGAATCATTGGAAACGGAGAGAGGACGACTTGGTGTTTGGAGCTAACATCTAATAAGGTAATTAAAACAGGACAGCAGATCAACCAGGAAGTAAAATGATGAGCGGAAGATGGGACAGAGGTAAAGAGAAATAGAAATAAATAGATTGGCTTTCTCCAGTAGCATTGCTACATTCGATCTTATATTTGCTCTTCAAGCTATGTCCAATTACCAATCAGATTTAGTGAATATTTAAACAATAAACGCGCCAAACTCTAAAATTGTTCCAAGTCAGATCACAGCGGTTCTGAAAGACGGAAATTTGTAATGGCTCGGAATGCCCTGTGCTGAAATGATAACAATTTAGCGGATTAAAGAACAGCGAATTATTTGTGTTGTGTTCACCAGAATTTGTCACCGAACACAAAATGTGGTAATTATGATCAGCAAGTTTCGTTAATGAAGCAGCGAAGTTTCGAACTGAGAGCAATTGTTTCTGCTATCTCATATATTCAGGCATTGGACAACAGGAATATGGAAAGCCAAGAAATAGTGAACATTCTCCAAATAACATTCCGCCCTCTTTTGTCAACTGATCTCAAATTACTTTGAGGTGATTTCTGAGAGGAACCGACTCGTTATATAGAGAGTGATAGCGCCGCGGCGGCCGCTGTTCGGACTGCAGCCCAAAGAAATAATGTTTTACTCTCCTGTGACCACTTGCAGGGCCGGCCACAAAATTGACAAGACGCTGCCACTTGGTTAATTTGATTACGAAGCTTTCCCTGACCAGAGAGTGCAAACAAAATCATAGATGAAACAGATCAGAACCATCGAACGGCCAACATATATATTAGAGGGAGAGAGAGGTTTGAGGCAGAAAGAGAGAGGCAGAATAAGGCAGTGACAGCGACTGACAGGTACTTCGAAGCAAGATCTCCCACAGAAAGTGATGCAGAGAAAACAACACGTTCGAGAGAGGGGAAGAATGAGAAAAGAAACAGAGAGAGAAAATGAGAGAAAGTGACAGACAGAGCAAAAACAGAGGCTCAGCGCGATAGAGAGAAAATGAGAGAAGGAAAGTGACCGAGATAACTGGAATGAATGAGCGGTGTGTGAGAGAGAGTGAAACATCCAAAGCAACAAAGAGAGACAGAGTTCGAGACAGTTTGAGAACGTAAACCATTTAAAAAATGATTTACTTTATTTTAAAATATCGATCCAGCTTTGGTTCTAATTTAAACGTTCGACCAAGAGGGAGAGGAAACAATCACTAGATTGAATGTGGGCGTAGAATAAATCGGCCACTTATGTATCATCCCAATTGGTGTGGATTGAATGAGCGGTTAAATTAGGTTTAAAGGAGAATTTATTGATGAGAGAACAAGTTCCGCCATCTCCTCCTGACAGCTACCCTACATCACCGGTTCCAGGTAACCTCTTCTGCACGCGTTCCTTCTTTCTAATGTTGCTCCCTTGTTTCTTAGTGAGATTAGACTGTGCTATTTTACTATATTTTGTGCTTAAGGTAGGGCTGATTTAAGAGTGTGTTTTATTACAGGAGTCAATCAATCTCGGAAACAGGTAGTTTAAATATTAACAATGCAGGATAATATATCATATTAGCAAGCGATCTGATTCTTTGTAGAATTAATGGACCAGTTGTTTGTTTGGGATCACTTGCATTCTGGCTATATTTAGAGTCATGAGGATAATGGGAAGAACAAAACTTGCAAGGTAGATGTACTATTTCAGTTTCATTTTAAAACAAAAGGAGTAGCTGCCCGGGCTACCAGACAAAAAAAAAGCAATTGCTCTCTCTCTCTCCCTGAAATAACATCTGGGAAAGCAGGAGGCCATGGCCTAACATCTGTTACTGGGGAAATCCTGCAACTTACAAAAATCACAATGCCATCAAGCAGTCTCGATGTACTTTTGTGAAAGAAAGTAGTTCGTGACCACCTTTAAGAGATATTTGAGGATATGATGAGAAAGGTGGTTAAAGGGGAACCACTAGACGCTCGGTGTTTGGATTTCCAAAACTCATATCATAAGGTGCCGCACATAAAATCTTACAGCACAGGATAAGACTTTATGGTGTTGTTTACTTTCCGTCTGCTGTGTTTAATTTCCCTTTCTCCCACTTGCTTATCTTTAGTTCCTTCTGCACGGCAACAATTCAGGATCCTGTCATTCGCAATTCATTTCCACACAGATTTTGATTAATTACTTATGCAGTTGCCAATTTATTTGCCCTTGCAAGGCGAAAAAGTTATTACTTCATCTGTCCGCCACCCACCCCATGTTGCCTTTTCGCACCCCGCCCTGCTTCACTAGCTCAAAGCCTATTCCAGCTCTAACATTTCCCAGCGTGTTTTGGAGCTCAAACTGAATTTGATGTGAAGTTCGGGCTTGAATTCGAAGGGGCATGCACATAATGGGTGTGGACAACACATGCGCAGATCCGCTTTGCAAAGTTCCTTGGGGTCCGGTGCACTTTTCCATAACCGTAAAACTTGCAGCGAGGGTATAGGGAGAGAGCCCACAATAAGGTCCCAGGCAAAGGCAGAGACTGGGGGCAGAAATTGACCATGGTTGAGTTAAGAAAAAACACAGAAACAGCTGTTTGTAGCAGCCTTGATTTGAAGGGGCTTCAGAGAAGCTCGGATAATCAAAGGTTGTTCAAGAGAAGCTCTGAAGATCCAAGGGATAGGTGAAATTTATGAATCCGCATTGGAGTGTATGCACCCATTTGGAGCAATAGTCTTCTGCATAACACGATGGAAGATCCGAATCTGGGAGGTGTGAATTTGCAATCTGAATGTAGGCTCAAATTTAATGGAATGGAACCTCGGGAGATCGTGTTACATAAGAACATAAGGACTAGGCGCCGGAGTAAGCCATCTGGCCCCTCCAGCCTGCTCTGCCATTCAATAAGATCATGGCTGACCTTTTAGTGGACTCAGCTCCACTTACCCGCCCGCTCACCATAACCCTTAATTCCTTTACTGTTCAAAAACTTATCTATCCTTGCCTTAAAAACATTCAATGAGGCAGCCTCAACTGCTTCACTGGGCAGGGAATTCCACACATTCACAACCCTTTGGGTGAAGAACTTCCTCCTCAACTCAGTCCTAAAACGTTGAAGCGCGATTGGGGCGAACCTTTGAGCGAGTTCCCAAGGCCAGATCTTCAAAGGTAGATGCCCACGTCCCATCAAAGAATCAGTCTGTACAATCTCTAGTGCGGTGACATACTTTTGAAAAGGCGCTCTCCAGTATTGGACTCCATGGATCAATAGAAGCCAAGAATCCTCAAAAGTTTACCTGCCTGGCCAATCGCTTTGATTGATGTTAAGCGAAAGAACAGGCAGAATGCCATAGAAATTCTTTGAAATTTTGGCTTGAGATCTTTGAGGACGACCAGAAGTTTCCAGTTGATTTGTTTGTCAATGATGTGGAGCAGCGTTTGGTACAGGGAGTGTTTGGTACAGGGAATGAGACGTCAACCAATAAACCTCTGGCCATTGGGAACTGAGATAAAAACTGAGTCACGGTTGACACAGAGTTAATGATGAAAAGGTCGTCATGGAATTTAAAGATGTAGATTGACAAGGGAAGCGTCTTGATATTGGTTGGAGCTCAGACTGCTCATTTGCTCATTCGAATTTTGCCACACTTGCATTCCTTCAATCTGACCTCCACCAGCTCAACCCTCATGAATGTTGCGCTGCCATACTATATCATCATCAGCTACGTAATCCGCCAAATCATTACCACTGCACACATCGTCAGTTTAATTATCAGAAGCCCATCCTCATAATCCTGGACATTGTTATCGGAATCACACCAGAATTATCATCAGGGACTTATTATTCATTCGCCAGAAAAGGCAACATGTATAGGCCAGCCAGGTGCAGCAATGTTCTGTTAGGCAACTGGAGAAGGCAGTTACAATTGTTCTGTCCTGGTGTCATGTCGAGACGCAACTGGATCAGGCGGCAGGTTAATATTCCAGCCTCTCTTACTTTTAAGGAACAGCCTGCTGGCATCGTGTTCGTCGTTGGCAAGGTCTACAATTATTGTCAATCCCTGTTGGCCTTGAGAACTTGGTGATGAACGACTGCAGTGCCCGTTCCGAGGTCTTGGGACCAACAGCCGTATTGGATTAACTATATCGTTCCACAAGTATATTACGTTTCTCCAAGAGCATTGTTACATTCGATCATATATTTGCTCAAGGTAAGTCCAATTATTAATCAGACTTAGTGAACGTTTAAAAAATAGAGGCGCCAAACTCTGAAATTGTTCCAAGTCAGATCACAGCTCGAAGAAAATTGTTAATGATTCTCTTGGAACTGTGCTGGAGTAATAGCAATTCAGCTGATTAAAGGACAGTGACTTATTTGCATTTTGTTCACTGGAATTTATAACTGAATACAAAACGTAGCAGTTATGGACAGCTTAAGTGTCCTTAAGGAAGGCGTGTAGAAATGAAGTGGGAGCATTTGTATCTGTCATCTCACACATACAGGCATTGAACAACTGGAATATGGAAAGCCAAGAAATGGTGCAAATTCTCCGAATAAAATTCCGCCATCTTTTGTCAACTGCTCTCAAATTACTTTAACATGATTTCTGAGAGGAACTGGCACGTTATATACAGAGCGAAAGCACCGCGGCAGGCCGCTGCAGCTAAAGGAAATACGCGTCTGCTTTCCTGGAGCACTTGCGAGGGACGCCCACAAAATTGCGCACACAAACAAAGAACAAAGAACAAAGAACAATACAGCACAGGAACAGGCCCTTCGGCCCTCCAAGCCCGCGCCGCTCCCCGGTCCAGGATTGAATCCTGAATCCAGGATCCCCGCCCAATTTTCCAGCCTATCTACATACCAATATCCTATCCACCGAGCTGTCCCTCACAGCTACGATGCTTTGTTCATTACAACCTATTAACTCACCCCCACCCCCCCATTCCAGACCATGTGATCTCCAGGGAGAGGCGAAAACCCAGAGTGAAAAACCCCAGGGCCAATATGGGGGAAAAAAATCTGGGAAATTCCTCTCCGACCCCCTGAGGCGATCGAAACGAGTCCAGGAGATCACAATGGCCCTGATCGGAAAATGCTTCCCAACCCTAGTCATTTCCACTTCCACGAACACCATATGAATTCCCTGCCCCCGAGACAGGTTCCCAACTATCCGCAGTCTCGCTCTGTACTGGCACCAGCAAGATGATCATAGAATGAAGCCTTGAAATGAGAAACCAGGAACAATTAGCCCGCGCCGCTCCCTGGTCCAAACTAGACCACTCTTTTGTATCCCTGCATTCCCACTCCGTTCATATAACTGTCTAGATAAGTCTTAAACGTTCCCAGTGTGTCCGCCTCCACCACCTTGCCCGGCAACACATTCCAGGCCCCCACGACCCTCTGTGTGAAATATGTCCTTCTGATATCTGTGTTAAACCTCCCCCCCTTCACCTTGAACCTATGACCCCTCGTGAACGTCACCACCGACCCGGGGAAAAGCTTCCCACCGTTCACCCTATCTATGCCTTTCATAATTTTATACACCTCTATTAAGTCTCCCCTCATCCTCCGTCTTGTCAAAGAACAAAGAATAGTACAGCACAGGAAACAGGCCCTTCGGCCCTCCAAGCCTGTGCCGCTCCTTGGTCCAACTAGACCAATCGTTTGTATCCCTCCATTCCCAGGCTGCTCATGTGACTATCCAGGTAAGTCTTAAACGATGTCAGCGTGCCTGCCTCCACCACCTTACTTGGCAGCGCATTCCAGGCCCCCACCACACTTACCGCTTGATTTATATTGACGACGAGACATTGCACTGGTCACATAGTTCCAACAAAAACCAAAGATGGAACCAGAGCAGAACATCTCAGTGAGTGAGAGCAAAAACAAAGGCGCGATGGAGAAAGAAAATGAGTGAAGTAAAGAGATCGAGATAACGGGAATGAACGAGCTGTGTGTGAGAGAACAGAGAAACATCCAAAGAAACAAAGAGAGAAAGAGTTAGGGGCAGTTTGGGAAAGAAAAGCATTTTAAAATGTTTTTAAAAAAATATCGGTGAAGTTTTTGTTCTAGCTCAAATGCTAGATGTTTGAGCAAGAGGGAGTGCAATCAATCTCGAATTGACTGTGGGCATGGAGCAAATCGGCCACTTCCGTATCACCCCAATTGGTGTGGGTTGAATGAGTGGTTGGCGCGCTTTGGATAGTTCCTTTTGTCACAGTAGAACAGTGCCCGCCTTTGGCGGCTGTTAACTACTCCTTGGGGCTTTATGAAAGATTTGGGGAATTTTATAAAAGAGCGCCAAGCATCTTTGCAGGCGCAGTGGTTGGGGTGCTGCTGGGAGACCCGGGTGAGCTCCAGCCTAAATACTGGGTCTCTGGGCTTCAAATAATTCCAACGTTCAACTGGAACGCTGGCCGGGTGATTTATTTGAGGCATCCTATTCTTCCAAAAAGCACAGGAGTCCATCGATCTATCGTTCCCGAGATATCCATTCTCCCGTGTTAATATTCTGAAAAGTAATACTTGACTATGTATTTGATTCAATTGTGAACGGTACGGTTAATTTCATGCAGTAGATTCGACATCAAAACATTCTCAATGCCTAAAAGAAAGCCCCTCTTAATTGTAAATAACTTTCGCTATTGTACCTTCTCTGCGTTCGAATAATAAACCCCAGGTTCTCTCGTCTCTCCATGTAGCGTAAGAACTTAACCCAGGTACCTTCCGGAACAATCACCACTTGCATCAAGCCGAATAATTGCATTTTCTGGTAAGCAATATTTGGAGGAAGGGAAACAAGTTAAATGCGATTTTTTTTGTGTGAGAGGACAGGTTCAGGCAGACGGAAGTGACGGGTGGTGGTTGGCGATTGTTCAGGCCACTGTATGAGGAAAAAAGCTAAAAGTTCTCAGGACTTCCTGGTGGGGAATGGAGGTGTCGGGAAATTGTGCATCCATGGTAATGAGGTTTAAAGGAAATATTGTTGTGTGAGAGGACAAGTTCCGCCGTCTGCTACTGACAGTTAACTGGCATCACTGGAAGCATTCCGGGAAACCTCATCTGCACGCATTCCTTCTTTCTAAAGTTGCTTCCTTGATTTTTGCTGTGATGATACTGTGCTCTTTTGATATATTTTTGAGTTTAAGGTCGGGCAGCTTTATGACGCAGTGTTTTGCGGCAGGAGTCGGTTAGTCTAGGAACAGGCTGCTTCAATGCTAAGATATTAGCTGTTAATGTGATTATTTGTGGAGTTAATGGACCATTTGTCTGTTTAGGTTCTGGGATATCAGGCTAGGTATACAGAGTCATTAGGTTAATGGGAGGAGCCAAGCTTGCATAGAAGAAATACTGTTGCACTTTCATTATGAAAGCAAGGGGAGTAGCTGCCTCGGTTACCAGAAGGAAACTGGATACCACGGCCTAACATCTGTTACTGGGGAAATCATGCAATTTACAAAAGCAGAATGCAATCAAGCAGCCTCGATGTACTTCTGTGAAAGAACGTTGTGCGTGACAAATTTATAACAACAGTAAAAAGTCTCACAACACCAGGTTAAATTCCAACAGGTTTATTTGATATCACGAGCTTTCGGAGTGCTGCTCCTTCATTGGATGACACACCGGATGAAGGAGCAGCTCTCGAAAGCTCGTAGTACCAAATAAATCTGTTCGACTTTAACCTGGTGTTGTGTGACTTCTTACTGTGCCCATCCCAGTCCAAAGCCGGCATCTCCACATCATGGCTATCACCGACACTGCAAACCGCTGGCTCAAAGTGGAGAGGATCTCCAAGAACATTGCGCATATTGACACAGACATCAAGTTTCTACAAAGATGCAAGAAAGCAGACAAGATCCCGAAAGGTCGACAGGTCACGAACCCACTCATGTCGACTTATAACAGACTATGCTGAGGGACTTTGCCGTCGCACCTCTCTCATATTCCCCACCACCTCATGCACCAACTTTACAGCAGACGCCACAACCTGGAAACCATAGGAAAACCAAATAAAAGACTCACCTGATGAAGGAGCAGCTCTCCAAAAGTTTGTGATACCAAATAACCCTGTTGGACTTTAACCTGGTGTGGTGAGACTTCTTACTGTGCCCACCCCCGTCCAACGCCGGCCTCTCCACATCACATTTATAAGAATTATTTGAGGATATAACGGGCAAAGTTGTAATGGGGAACCAGTAGACGTACGTCTTTGGTTTTCCAAAAGTCAATACATAAGGTACCGCACATAAAACCTTATACCACGAGGTAAGTGCTCATGAGAGTAGAAATCACTGAAGCTTAGAGTTGGTCCTCGCATCAAATGGGTTATTTCGCCAGCGGGGAGATGGCATCTGGTAAAGCCCAGTGTCTCTCTCTGACGAACAAAGCAAAAACATCCATTCTTATACATTTTCCAACCATCTACTCAGCCCATCACGGCTGGACCTTATCAAATAATATTTATCACAGAGTACATATATTTGTCACATAGCGAATGGAAAAGGCATTACATAAGGTGGGCTTGTGCATGATCAGCTCATGGCCTCATGGGCACGACTCGTGGTGCCTCATTAATATTATCTTCCTTTCTCCCATCTACAGTCCTTGATTTTACAATAGTCCTTGTTCAGTGGGCTTCCTTATCATTTTCTATGAAAGCTCTCCCTAATCTTATGCGTCTGGCTTCCACCCGACATCTTGGACCATAGGCTGGTACCAGCCACCAGTATTGGTGGTAACTGTCTCTGCTGTTGTATGCAAGCTTGTGATTAAGCCAGCTAATTGTGTTCAGGAATGCAGCTAGTGTCCATGTTGTGTCGTTTTAATATTCTGAACTTCTGTCAACATGGTGGAGCTGATATGCATGACTTTTGTGATCGTATAGCAACAAACTCAGACACATTCATTATATAATATATATTCCTGCAAATACAGATTGTTATACAGACACTTAAGAATATTAATTGCAATACAGGCACCTCGACAAACGACACCATTCCCTCTAAAACTATTCTTTAAATCTCCCTTCAACACTTGCTCTTCCTGTGCGGTAGCCAATCCCTTTGCCCTTACAAGGCACCACATGTATTATTTAAACTCTCCGCAACCACGACCTCCATATTGCATTTTCTCACCCCTGCACCGTTTCACAAGGTCAAAATCTATTCCAGCTCTAACATTTCCCAGCGTGTTATGAAATACAAACTGAATTTGATGTGGAGCTCGGACTTCAAATCTGGGATGGGCATCGAAATTTTCGAGCATGTGCATAATATATATGGACAATACATAGGGAGAGCCGTTTTCTAACGTTTTGGGGGGCCCGGTGCACATTTGCATAACAATAAACCATGCGAAGAGGACAGGGAGAGAGCCAAAAGTAAAGTCTCGACTGGAGACAGAAACAGATCCTGGCTGAGTAAAGGAGGAAAACGGGGAGCAGAGAAAAAGGAGGAACAGCCTTTAATTTCAGTTTTGAATTCAGTTTCAATTTCAGCCTTCAGTTCTGCTCGCCCCATTACAGGAGGGATGTGGAAATAATTGAAAGGGTGCAGAGAAGATTTACAAGGATATTGACTGGATTGGTTGGCATGCCTTATGAGGACAGGCTGAGGGAGCTCGGCCTTTTCTCCTTGGAGAGACGAAGGATGAGAGGTGACCTGATAGAGGTGTACAAGATGTTGAGAGGTACAGATCGGGTGGATTCTCGGAGGCTTTTTCCCAGGGCTGAAATGGCTGCTACGAGAGGACACAGGTTTAAGGTGCTGGGGAGTAGGTACAGAGGAGATGTCAGGGGTAAGTTTTTCACTCAGAGGGTGGTGGGTGAGTGGAATCAGCTGCCGTCAGGGGTGGTGGGGGCAAACTCGATAGGGTCTTTTAAGAGACTTCTGGATGAGTACATGGGACTTAATAGGATTGAGGGTTATAGGTAAGCCTAGGTGGGTAGGGACATGACCGGCGCAACATGTGGGCTGAAGGGCCTGTTTGTGCTGTATTTTTTTCTATGTTCTATGTTCTAATTGAAGTGGTCTTGAGAGAAGGTCGGATAATCAAAGATGGCTCAAGAAAAGCTCTACACATCCAAGAAGCAGTTGAAGTTTGATGGCTCCTTATTGGGGCGTATGTACCCCGTTGGAGCAGTAGTGTTCTGCTTGGCATGGTGGAAGATCAGAATGTGGGCTGCTAATTTCACAGAATCACATAATCTCAGAATACTGCAGTGCAGAAGAGGCCCTTAGGCCCATCGCGTCGGCACCGACACATGAAATGCCCTGACCTGCCCACCTAATCCCACTTGCCAGCGTTTGGCCCATAGCCGTGAATGTTATGGCGTGCCAAGAACACATCCAGGTACGTTTTAAAGGCATCCCGCCTCCACCACCCTCCAAGGCAGTGCATTCAGACTGTCACCACCCTCTGTGCAAAAAGCTTTTCCTCAAATCGCCCCTAAACCTCCCACCCCTCACTTTTAACTTGTGTTCCCCGCGTAACTGACCATTGAACTAAGGGGAACAGCTATTCCTTATCCACCCTGACCATTCCCCTCAAATTATTGAACACTTCAATCACGTCGTCCCTCAGTCTTCTGTTCTCCAACGAAAACAAAACAAGCCTATCCAACCTCTCTTCGTAATTTAAATGTTCCATCCCAGGCAGCATCCTGGTAAATTTCCTCTGAATCCTCTCCAGTGCAATCACATCCTTCCGATAATGTGGTGACCAGAACTGCACACAGTACTCCAACTGTGGTCTCACCCTCGTTCTCTACACCCTAGCTATGACTGTAACCATATATTCTGCACTCTCTCGTTTCCTTCTCTATGAATGATATGTTTTGCCTGTATAGCACGCAATAAACAATACTTTTCACTGTATCCCAATGCATGTGACAATAATCAATCAAATCAAGTCAAACGCTCGCTATAATTGTAACACTACATTCTGCATCCCCTCCTTTCCTTCTCCCCAGTGTACTCTATGAATAGTATGCGTTGTCTGTATAGCGTGCAAGAAACAATACTTTTCACTGTATCTCAATATTTGTGACAATAATAAATCATATCTAACAATACTTTTCACTATATCCCAATACATGTGAGAATAATAAATCAAATCAATCAGAATATATTAAGTGATCGTTCTCTACACCCTAGCTGTGACTGTAACACTACATTCTGCACCCTCTCCTTTCCTTCTCCCCTGTGTAATCTATGAACGGTATGCTTTGTCTGTATAGAGCGCAAGAAACAATATTTTTCACTGTATGTTAATACGTGACAATAATAAATCAAATCAAATCAAAACAAATCAATCCAAAGTTCTATACAACTCCATCATAGCCTCTCTGCTTTTGTAATCTATATCCCGATTTTTAAAGGCGAGTGTGCCATGTGCCTTTTTCACGCCCTATTAACCTGCCTTTCCGCCTTCAGAAATCTATGACAAACACGCCAAAGTCCCTTTGTTTTTTGGAACTTCCCAGTGTCAGACCTTTTGTCATATATTTTAATAATTTGCCGCTTGAGCACAGACTAGCAAATTCAGTGGAATGGAATCTTGCAAGATGGCATTGAAACATTGACGCAGAGTTGGACTTAATTTTGGAGAGAATTTCCAAGGCAAAATCTGCGAAGGTGAAGATTGTGATCCCTCATGAGAGCAACTCATGATAGAAACATAGAAACATAGAAAACTACTGCACAAAACAGGCCCTTCAGCCCCACAAGTTGTGCCGAACATTTCCCTACATTTTAGGCCTACCTATAACCCTCCATCCTATTAGGTCCCATGTACTCATCCAGGAGTCTCTTAAAAGACCCTATTGAGTTTGCCTCCACCACCACTGACGGCAGCCGATTCCACTCACCCACCACCCTCTGTGTGAAAGACTTCCCCCTAACATTTCCCCTGTACCTACACCCCAGCACCTTAAACCTGTGTCCTCTTGTAGCAGCCATTTCCACCCTGGGAAGAAGTATTATCATCAGATTGGTTGGCTCGTATAGTTTACTGATGCCTGGGTGGATTGTTAAGAAATCCATAGGATCTGAGTTGGTAACAGCAGCTAAAATGCTAGTGTTGTGTGCTCCGCCAGAATTGCCTTGGCAATTTGCGTGTATCTTATATTTCTCCTCACTGCCACAGTACAGAATAAATACTGTACATTGCTTTCCCCTTTTTGCCATATATAGTGAAAGTTTATTCTCCTTTACAGAAGCCATGGAATCTTGTGGTTTTATTAACTGAGAGCTGGTTCGCACTGTTGCACAGTGACTAGTACGACTGCCTCACAGCACCAGGGGCCCTGGTTCGATTCCCAGCTTGGGCCACTACATGTGCAGAGTCTGCACGTTCTTCCCATGTCTGCGTGGGATTCATGCGGAATTTCTGGTTTCCTCCTTCAGTCAAAGACATTGGTGCATTGGCCATAGTAAATTGTCGCTCATTGCACACAAACAGGCGACAGAGTGTGGCGACTAGTGAACTTTATCAGTAAGGTTTAAGTTAATTTATTAGTGTCACAAGTCGGCTGACATTAACACTGCAATGAAGTTTCTGTGGAAATCCTCCAGTCATCACACTCCGGCGCCTGCTCGGGTATACTAAGGGAGAAATTAGCGTAGCCAATGCACCTAACTAGCACGTCTTTGAAGCACCTGGGAAACCCACGCAGACACAGGGAGAACGTGCAGACTCTGCACAGACAGTGACCTAAGCCAGGAATCGAACCCGGGTCCCTGGTGCTGTGAGGAAGCAGCGCTAACCAATATGCCATCTTGCCGCCCATGTAGGTTCATTGATGTGCTAATGTAAGCCTACTTCTGACACTAATAAATAAAATTAAATGCACGCCTTGAATTTCACACTTTGATACTTTAACCAAAACGTCACTGCCCCTGATCAACAGCTTGGTGGTCTCGCAAAGGAACATAACAAGCTTTACATAAGACACAAAAGCAAGGGAGGGCCATTTGAATCTTTGGGCATATTTCGCCATTCTGCAAGATAGCAATAGAAAGTTAATTTCATTGCTATGGATCTAGAGTCATAGAGAGGCCAGTCAAAGCAAAGATGCCACATTTTCTTCTGTAAAGTACATCATTAAATCAGATGAATATTTCACAGCACCAAAGACAGTTTCGTGGTCACTATGGGTAATGACTTCAACTTTCCCAACATTAACTGGGATATACATAGTGCTAAGAGCTTGGATGGAGCTTATTTATTGAAATGTGTCCAGGAGAACATTTTAGATCAACATGTAGGTGTTCCAACAAGGGAAGGTGTTCTGTTGGACTTAATTCTGGGGAATGAAGCTGGACAGTTGGTTGAGTTGGTGACGATGGAACATTTTAGTGAGAGCGATCACAACATGGTACAATTTAGGTTTGTTAACGACAAGGAGATAGATGATTTCCAAAAAGAAGTTTTGGATTGGGGGAGAGTGGAATTTAGAAAAATAACGCAGGATCTGGCCAAGGCAGAACGGGGACAAATACTAATGAGGAAATCTACAGAAGTGCAATGGGGGGGGGGGGGGGCGTTCAAAAAGGAAATGTAGAGGGTATAACCCCAGCATGTTCCCTCTAGGGTGATAGGAAGGAGTAGAAGCCCAGAGAACCATGGATTATCAAGGATATTCAGGATACAATGAGGACCAAAGGAAAACCTTTTTACAAGTACAAGGGCAGCAAATCAGCGGAGGCATTCGTGAAGTATGGAAAGTGCAGAGTGGAGATTAAGAAAACAATTACGAAAGCAAAGCGGGGATATGAGAAATCTCAGGCTGGTAAAAATTGGGGAAATCACAAGTTATTTTACACATTTCTCAATGGGATGAGGATAGCCAGGGAAAGACTAAGGCCTATTAGGGACCAAGGGGGCAAATCTGTGGGTGGAGCCAGAGGACATTGATAGAATGCTGAGTGAATCCTTCACATCCATCTTCGCCAAGAGAATGAGGAATTCAAGGAGAGAGACAGTGAGGTTCGTGATCAAATTGACAGAGGGAAGGACAAGGTATTGGAGGTGTTAGCAGGCTTAAAAGTGGATACATCTCCAGGTCCAGACGAATTTTGCCCCAGGCTGCAGTGGGACGCAAGATTGCAGGGCCTTTGAACCATTTTAAAAATTTCCTCACTGGCCACGGGGAAGGGCAGTAAGAAGTTTAACAACACCAGTTTAAAGTCCAACAGGTTTATTTGGTAGCAAAAGCCACAAGCTTTCGGAGCCTTAAGCCCCTTCTTCAGGTGAGTGGGAATTCTGATCACAAATAGGGCATATAAAGACACAAACTCAATTTACAGAATAATGGTTGGAATGTGAATACTTACAGCTCATCAAGTCTTTAAGTAACAAACAATGTGAGTGGAGAGAGCATTAAGACAGGTTAAAGAGATGTGTATTGTCTCCAGACAGGACAGCCCCGAGGCATGGTACATTGGGGAAACCATGCAGACGCTGCGACAACAGATGAATGAACACCGCTCGACAATCACCAGGCAAGACTGTTCTCTTCCTGTTGGGGAGCACTTCAGCAGTCACGGGCTTTCGGCCTCTGATATTCGGGTAAGCATTCTCCAAGGCGGCCTTCACGACACACGACGGTGCAGAGTCGCTGAGCAGAAACTGATAGCCAAGTTCTGCACACATGAGGACGACCTCAACCGGGATATTGGGTTCATGTCACACTAACTGTAATCCCCACAGCTTGCCTGGACCTGCAGAGTCTCACTGGTTGTCCTGTCTGGAGACAATACACAGCTCTTTAACCTGTCTTAATGCTCTCTCCACTCACATTGTTTGTTACTTAAAGACTTGATATGCCCTTTATATGCCCTGTTTGTGAACAGAATTCCCACTCACCTGAAGAAGGGGCTTAAGGCTCCGAAAGCTTGTGGCTTTTGCCACCAAATAAACCTGCTGAAATTTAACGTGGTGTTGTTAAACGTCTTACTGTGTTTCCCCAGTCCAACGCCGACATTTCCACAGCACGGGGAAGGAGCCAGAGGACTAGCAAAAATGTTAATTGGTTCCACTATTTAAAAAGGGTTGTGGAAATAAACTAGGAAACTACAGACCAGTAGGTCTCACGTTCGTGGTAGGGAAACTAATGGAGAAAGTTCTGAAGGAGAGCATCTATCTACACTTGGAGAGGCAAGGCTTGACCGGGGATAGTCAGCATGGTTTTGTCAGAGCATGGTCATGCGTAACAAATTTGATTGATATTTTTGAGGAGGTGACCAGGTGTGTAGATGGAGGTCGTGTAGATGTTGTACTTTACATGGATATCAGCCAAGCCTTTGACAAGGTCCCATGTGGAAGGCTTGTGGAGATGGTAAATGCACCAGATACAGAGTAATTTGATAAAATGTATTTACAATTGGCTCAATTGAAGGAGACGGAGTGTGATGATAGGAGGCTGATATAGATACTGGAAGCCAGTGTCCATTGGTGTACCAGAGGGATCTGTGCTGTGTCTCCTAGTTCACTTGGTGGGCGGTAGTGTTGGTAAGTTTGTGAATGACACAAAGATTGGGTGGGTGATTAACAGTGAGGCTGAGCGTCTTGAGCTACAAGAAGATGTAAGCGGAATGGTCAAATTGGCAGATAATTGGCAGATGGAAGTTAACGATGAAAAGTGTGGTGTTATATAGTTTGGAAGGAGTAATTTTACAAGGAGGTATTGAATGACCAGAACATGAGAAACTTCTGTGGAACAAAGGGACCTTGGCGTGTTTGCTCACAGATCTCTGCAGAAGGGCATGCTAGCATTGTGGTGAAAAAAGGCATATGGGTCATTTGCCTTCATCAATCGAAGCATAGATTACAAACACAGGGGAGACATGTTGAAGTTGTATAGAGCTTTGGTGAGGCCACAGTTAGAGCACTGTGTGCAGCTCTGGTGGACACATTATAGGAAGGATGTGAATGCATTGGAGGGGGTGCAGAGGAGATTCACCAGGATGGTGCCTGGGATGGAACATTTAAGTTATAAAGAGATTGGATTGGTTTGGGTTATTTTCGTTGGACCAGATAAGATTGAGGGACAACCTGATTGACATGTGCAAGGTTATGAGGAGCATGGACAGAGTGGATAGGGATCAGCTGTTCCCTTAAATCAAGCGTCGCTAACGAGGGGACATAGGTTCAAGGTGAAGGACAGGCCGTTTAGAGGGGATGTGAGGAAAAACGTTTACTCAGAGAGTGCTGACGGTCTGGAATGCGCTGCCAGGGAGGGTGATAGAGGCGGGTTGCCTCACATCCTTTAAAAAGTACCTAGATGAGCACTTGGCACATCATAGCATTCAAGGCTATGGGCCAAGTGCTGATAAATGGAACGAAGTGAAAGATCAAGTGCTTCTCGCGCGTTGGTGCCAACTCGATGGGCCGAAAGGACTCTTCTGCACTGTATGATTCTATGATTCTATGATCACTGAGAAAAACTTTACGTTCCAGATTTAATGAATTGAATTCAAATTTCAATAGCTGCCGTGGGGTATTTAAATTCCAGTCCCCCACACGATTAGTCTGTGCCACAGGATTGCTAGGCTAGTGGCAATAATATCAGACAATCACCTTACTGTTTCTGCTGTGATTCCATGCATAATAGACTTCAAATACTACAATGAGATTGCCCTTTATATAGAAGCAAAGGTTGAGTGAATATTTGACGAAGATGTTCAGAGGTGGAGAGAGTAAATTGGAAGATATTATATCTTCCGAATCCAAGAGCTACGAGGAATGCGAAACAGGTAACACAGGCGCCCACATGCCATCAGATAATCAGTTTGTGCCATCTCTAGTGACTTTGTATCTTTTGCAAATACAGAAAATGAAAAGCGGTAGAAGTAACTACACTTTAAGAGGCCATAATCTCCAGTTGACATCTGCCCAGCAATGCCATTGAGCTTTAAAAACCTGAATATACGAGGTGCAAGTGTGTGCAGGCCTTCCTGCGTTTGAGAGACACAAACTGATTACTACAGATATGGACAAAATGCATCAATTGAAGTTAATAATCTTCTAACCTGTCTGCCCAATCAGCTTGATTGATATTAAGTGGAAGAACAGGCAGAACACCATTCAACGTCTTTGAGATTGTTGTTTCAGACATTTCAGGGCGACCAGAAGTTTCTGTTTTTTCACTAATCTGAAGTGCGTGAAAATTCAAACAACAAAATTCTGGCCAGAGGGAAAATTGCGACCAGCTGAGTCATGGTTGACACTGAGAGTTAATGATGTAGAGGGTACCACGTCCAGCTAAATATGTAAATCGAGAAGGGAAGCGTCTGAATATTGCTTTTAGCTGCAGATTATCCATTTGCTCTTTCCAATATAGGGACACTTCCAAACGGTCAACATCACTGTCACTAACTCAACCCTTTTGAATGTTGCGCTGCGATACTTTGTCATCCTCAGCTTATTAATCCGCCAAATCATTTCCATTGCACAAGTCGTCAGTATAATTATCACAAGTTCATTCTCATCACCCTGGCCATAGTTATCAGAATCATTCCAGAATTATCACCAGGGACTTATTGTTCATTCGCCAGATGTGCAAAGGCAACATGTATTTGCCAGGCAAGTACATGAATGCTCTGTGAGGCAACTGAAAACAGCAGTTATAGTTGTTCTGTGCCTGGTGTCACATAGAAACCAAACTAAATGAGGTGGCAGATTTCCTCCCTTCAATTACATGGTCGCCATTGCTGAAACCAGCTTCACACTCCAGACTCGTTTATATTCGGCTTGGAACGAGTGTGTCGCTGGAAACGTCGACAATTTTTGTCCATCCCTATTGGCCTTGACAGGTTGGTAATAAAGCAATGCTGTCCCTGTTCCCAGGAGTTCGACACAGCAGCAGCAGCAATGGATTAACTAGATGTGAGTGCCATGTGCCTTGGAGAGAAACCTGCAAGAGGCACTATTCTCCCTGCATCTGCTGCCCTTGCCCTTCATGGTAGCGACGAGGACGTTGCCCAATAAGCTATAACGACTTGCTAAAGTGTATTTTATAGATGACACGCTGTGCACCCGCAACCTGAAGTGAGTGGAGTGAAATTCTTCAGCTGCCACACGAATTTAAACTCCTGTGATCTGTATAATTATCTAAGGATTACTAACTCCGGTAACGGAATCACTCTGCTCACCTCTCTCTAGAGACTGAGGCAGATGCCTTTCTGCCACGGGCAGTTTTTGTCGGAAGACCTTGCATTCTTGTAATGCTGTGTATCTTTGTACGACACACAGTAATATGTGCCGCTGTCTTCGACCTGGGAGTCTTTCACGAACAGAGTGAATTCGTTGTCCTGAGGCTCATGCTGGACCTCCATTCGTTTTCTGCCCCTAGTTGAAGAAAGTACCCGGATCTAACCCACTCAATTTGGTCGCTGATCTGGATGTACCAGTGCAACCAATAGTCGGTCATGTTGCCTTGCCAGATGCTGCAATAGAAAGCGGTTTCCTCCCCTGGAGACAGAAACATTGCCGATGGAGACTGGACGACGAGGTGTTTCGAGCTAACATCTAATAGGATAATTAAAACAGGGCAGCAGATCAATCAGGGGGCAAAATGATAAGCCGAAGATGGGACAAAGGTAGAGAGAAAGATCAATAAATAGATTGGTTCTCCAGTAACATTGCTACATTCGATCTTATATTTGATCTTCTGGCGGCACGGTGGCACAGTGGTTACCACAGCTGTCACACAGCGCCAGAGACCCCGGTCTGATTCCCGACTTGGGTCACAGGCTGTGTGGAGTTGCATGTTCTCCCCGTGTCTGCATGGGTTTCCTCCGGGTGTTCCCATTTCTTCCCACACTCCAATGATGTGCGGGTTAGGTGGATTGGCCATGTTCAGTTGCCCCTTAGTGTCAGTGGGACCAGCTGGGGTAAATGCATGGATTTATGGGGGTAGGGCCTGAGTAAGATTGTGGTTGGTGCAGACTCGATGGACCGAATGGCCTCATTCTGCACTGTAGGATTCTACTGTTCATCAAGGTAAGTGCATTTATCAATCAGATTCAGTGAACATTTAAACAATTAATGTGCCTAACTCTGAACTTGTTCCAAGTCAGATCACACCGGTTCTGAAAGAAGACATTTTGTAATGGCTCGAATGCACTGTGCGGGAATGACAACAATTTAGCCCATTAAAGAACAGTGAATTATTTGTGCTGTGTTCAACAGAATTTGTCACCGAACACAAAATGTAGTAATTATAAACAGTAAGTGTCGTAAAAGAAGCAGCGAAGATATGAACTGGGAGCAGTTGTTTCTGCTATCTCATCCATACAGGCATTGGACAACAGGAATATGGAAAGCCAAGAAATGGTGAACATTCTCCGCATAAGATTCCGCCCTCTTTTGTCAACTGATCTCAAATTACTTTGAGATGATTTCTGGGAGGAACCGCCTCGTAATATAGAGTGTGATAGCGTCGCGGCGGCCGCTATTGGGACTGCAGCTAAATGAAATAAGTTTCTGCTCTCTTGCGAGGGCCGGCCAAAAATTGCTAAGACCCTGCCACTTAGTTTAAATTGATTACAAAGCTTTCACTGACCAGAGAGTGACAACAAAACCATAGATGACAGGGAGTGACAGGTAGTTCGAGGCAAAGAATCCTGACAGAGGGTGATTCGGGGGAAAAAACACGTTCGAGAGAGGGGAAGATTGAGAAAAGAGACAGAGAGAGAAAATAGGATAAAGTGAGAGATAAAACAAAGACAGAGACAGAACGTGATAGAGAGTGAAAATGAGAAAAGGAAGGAGACCGAGATAACGGGAACGAATGAGCCGTGTGAGTGAAGAAAAAACACCCAAGACAACAAAGAAAGACAGATTTAGTAATAGTTTCCGGGGAAAAAAACATTCTATATGATTTATAAAAGATGAGTCAAGTTTGGGTTCCTTTTAAATGTTAGAATTTTGACCGGAGGGAAGGGGATACAATCACCAGATTGACTGTGGACATGGAGTAAATCGGCCACTTCTGTATCATCCCAATTGGTGTGGATTGAATGAGCGTTTGGTGCGTTTTTGGATTACTCCTAGTATCGAGGGCAACAGTAAGAAAAGGACAGTTTTGGTGTAGACTCTACAGTGAGCACCCCGGCAGCTGCCCAGAGCTTCCTCGGGCTCTTGAAAGATTTGGGGGATCTCATAAAAGAGCGCCCACGTTTCTGCACTCCATGCATCATTGCAGGCGCAGGCGCCGATGTGCCACTGGAAGACTCTGGTGAGCTCCAGACTAATCTCATGATGGCTGGGACTCTGGGCTTGAAAAAGAAATCCAAGGTCAAAGTGCAAGCATGGACGGATGCCGGGTGATTTGATCGAAGCTCCCCATTTTTCGGAGAAGAACAGAAGGAGATCACGAGATCCATCATTCCCGAGATTTCCATTCTCCATTGTTATATGTTCTGAAAAGTAACTGCTTCATGATGTATCTGAATCAATTGTGAGTGTCGGTCTTAATTTGACGCAGTAGAGTCTAAACCAAAACCGTCCCTTTCCTAATAAAAGACTCTCATTATTGTTAATAACTTTCAAACCTGCATCTCCCCTGCTTTGGGAAAAGCAATCTCAGTTCCTCTGGAATGTCCATGTAACTAAAGATGCTCCACGCTGGTACCTTTCCGATCAATACCCCTTGCTTGAGCTGAATAATTGAATCTTCGCCTACAAACCCAGCGAACTGACATGACTGGTAACATTCCGGGAAACCTCTTCTGCTCTTTCTGTCGTTCCTTCCTAGTTTCTTGAATTCTGCCTTGCTTCGCTCTTGCTCTCTCATTTTCTTCCACACTTCCCTGCACTGTTTCTTTCTTTCAATCTCTCCTGCTTTAATCTGTCGTGTTCAGTCTCTCCTTGTTAAAAGGGCTGCAAAATAAGCCCACACGATGCAACGCGATTACTTTTTTTGTATGATTTCATTCACAGGTGTCTCCTGCTGCCTTTGGGGTTTTGCTAAACTGCTGCATCTCTCTGAGTCACTGTGAATACTCCAGGTGCAGTAATACACGGCCGAGTGATTCACCCGCCGGCTGGAGCATTCCAGGTTGAACTCAGAGCCACTCAGTCGCTTGGCAGTGAAACTGTCCACCGTCCCCTTTTCATTCACGTCTTGCGCAACTGCGGAGTAAAACATCAACTGGGGTTCCTTCCCCGGGTATCGCCTGTACCAGAACCTCCTACCGATGCTGCTGCCCTCGACGGTGCATTTCAGAACCACTCCGTCCCCAGGATGTTTCGAGACAGCAGCGGGAAACTGGAGGATACTCTGTGAGTTCACGCCTGTGTAGAGTACGGGGAGAGAAGGCAGTCAGTAAACAGAGACATTCCGGTAGTGAGGGGAGCGAAAGAGGGAATGAAAGATAAAAGCGACAAAAAGCCAGAGAGGCAGATATACGTAGTGAGGGAGATGGGGAGAGGGAGGGTGGTGGAGCACGAATGTTTGAGTAAATCTTCTCACAGTGAAACAAAATCACCAAACCCAGGACCAGGTGGTCCTGGCGGCACGGTGGCACAGTGGTTAGCACTGCTGCCTCACAGCGTCAGGGACCTGCGTTCAATTCCCGGCTTGGGTCACTGTCTGTGCAGAGTTTGCACGTTCTCCCCCGTGTCTGCGTGGCTTTCCTCCGGGTGCTCCGGTTTCCTCCCGCAGTCCAAAGATGTGCGGGTTAGGTGGATTGGCCATGCTAAATTGACACTTAGTGTCGGGGGGATTAACAGGGTCAATATGATGGGTTACGGGGATAGGGTGGGATTGTTGGGCCGAATGACTCCTTCTGTGCTGCAGGGATTCTATGATTCAGGTATATCTTTTGCTTGAGGCTTCCCTTCAACAACGGAAGGAATTAACTCAGGAAAGCTGAGTCTTGTGAGGAGCCAATCAGGTACTTTAAGCTACTGAGGAAATGATCAAGATCGCAGGGTGATGGGAACCAGTTGGACACATCCCTTCTAACCAACCAGAATTAATATGATTGTTAATTTCCGATTGCACTTCTAATATTTGCCATGCAAATGTAATTAAAAACAACTTCATAAGAGCCAGCAGTGTATTTACCGATTTAATTATATTTGGATCGTTTCCATTTGGCCATATGTAACAAATTCGATGGGCTGAATGGCCTCTTCTTGTTCCGATGTAACTGATTGGAGGGGATGCTCTTGGGATTGGTTGAATTACCTTCGTCTTCCATGTAATAATCTCGGGAAGGGATGAACTAGTCTCCCCTTTCCGTTTTTAATCAGTCTCGAATAGGGATGCACGGTCACCTCTTCTTCCTTTGTAGCAGGCTCCAGGGGCTGAATGGCCTCGCCCTGTCCCTTTGTTGCAGGCTCGAGAGGGCTTGAGTAGCCCCATCCCAATCCATCTAAATATGTTTCAGTCACTGAAATGTCTCCTTGTCAAAAAGCACCGCCTTCTCTCCCTGTGGAGAAACAAAATCGCTGGCAGTGGAAGAAAACCAAATCTTGTTTTATTCTTCTCTTCTTTCTATCTACCATTTGTTCATTGATTCATTCTTTCCGTGTTCCATTGCTTTTTCCTGTCTTTCCTCCCTGCTTTAGATAGTCGTCAGTAACGAACAATTGGATTGTCGAATTTCTAATACATTCCTAGTCTAGACCCTAAGTGACATAAAACCAAACAAAAAAAGAACGTGGACGTACTCAGCAGGTCAGCGAGTCTCTATGGAGAGAGAAACCGAGTTAATGGTTCAGACCAGTGAACTTTCATCAGAACTGATATTCATTTCTTCCTCATCCGTTTATCCAGCTTGATAGTATCCTGCACCCGCAAATTGGAAGAGGGGGACTCTGGAATAGCAACGTACTTTGTTTATCCAGCTCCACAAATCATTAAAAAACAATAGGCATTTCCAAAAAGGAATCATAAAATGCCTTCCAAAGGTGGACTTTGCATCCAAGAAACTGGAATACAAAATGGAGGAAGCCTTATTTGAATTGTTACAGAACTACAGGCAGACTGCAGATGGAACACCTCGTTCAGTTTTAAGCAGCACATTTACTAAAGATGATTGGGGCTCAGAGGGAATGCACAGTGGAATATACTGAATGATTTTGAGGCGTTAAGAGCTAAAGCATGAGGACAGTTTATAAAAGGTTGTCTGCACTCCGCTGGGTAAAAATAATTGAGGAGTGAACTCATTGAATTGTGAAGCCCCATTCAAAATAGTTCATAATGTAGAAAAAAAAGCATAATTTCCTCCAGTGCAGTAATCCAGATCAAAGATGAACGGTTCCAGAATTAAAGGCCAAGTTTTCAGACATAACACCTGGGAAAACTTGAAATTTATTTCTTAGCGTTACAAGTATGCTTACATTAACTCTGCATTGAAGTTTCTGTGAAAATCCCCTAGCCGCCACACTCCAGCACCTGCTCGGGTACACTGAGGGAGAATTTAGCAAGGCCAATGAACCCAACCAGCACGTGTTTCTGACTGTGGGAAGAAACCAGGGCACCGGGAGGAATCCCACGCTGACACAGGGAGAACGTGCAGACTCCAGACAGACCGTGACCCAAGCCAGGAATTGAACCCGGGTCCCTAGCGCTGTGAGACAGCAGTGCCAACCACTGTGCCACAGTGTGCAGTTTAAATTCAAATGATAAATCTGAATTTGAAAAGTATTCTCAATAATGGTGACCACGGAATGATGGTGTGCTGTAAAAACCCAACTGACTTAATAATTTCCTTTAGGGAAGGAAATCTGCCATCCTTACACAGTCTGACCTACATGTGACTCCGAACCCACAACAATGTGCTTGATTTCTTACTGTGCTAATGGCCTATCGAGCCAATCATTTCAAGGACATTTTGGCATGGGCAACAAATGCTGACCTTGCCGCCAGCGCCCACATTTCATGAAATAATTTTTAAAACGTCTTTATTCAAATGTAGTGGAAATGTGGAACTTCCTTCAGATGCATCACGGCCTTATGCTCACGGTTTCCTCAATGATTTGTGATGTAAAGTCAAACAGTCTCGAAATGTTAAATATTTTTCTCTCACTACAGATGCTGTCAGACCTGCTGAGGTTTCCCAGTTTTATCTTGTTTTGTTCCTGAATAATATGTTTTGCTCAGAGTAAAATTCACCTCCATAATTCACCTACACTACTGCGTAGTGGTCCATTTTGGCAGGTCAAATGGGATGAAGGAGTACAATATAAAGGGAAAGATTCTTAGTACGGTAGAGGATCAGAAGGACCTTGGGGTCCGGGTCCATAGGACTCTAAAATCGGCCCCCCAGGTGGAGGAGGTGGTTAAGAACGTGTATGGTGTTCTGGCCTTTATCAATCGAGGGATTGAGTTTAGGAGTCCGGGGATAATGATGCAGCTATATAAGACCCTCGTCAGACCCCACTTGGAGTACTGTGCTCAGTTCTGGTCGCCTCATTACAGGAAGGATGTGGAAAATATTGAAAGGGTGCAGAGGAGATTTACAAGGATGTTGCCTGGATTGAGTGGCATGCCTTATGAGGATAGGCTGAGGGAGCTCGGTCTTTTCTCCTTGGAGAGACATAGGATGAGAGGAGACCTAATAGAGGTATGGAAGATGTTGAGAGGCATAGATCGGGTGGACTCTCAGAGGCTTTCTCCCAGGGTGGAAATGGCTGCTACGAGAGGACACAGGTTTAAGGTGCTGGGGAAATGTTAGGGGGAGGTTATTCACACAGAGGGTGGTGGGCGAGTGGAATCGGCTGCCGTCAGTGGTGGTGGAGGCAAACTCAATCGGGTCTTTTAAAAGACTCCTGGATGAGTATATGGGACTTAATAGGATGGAGGGTTATACGTAGGCCTAAAAGGTAGGGGTATGTTCGGCACAACTTGTGGGGCCGAAGGGCCTGTTTTGTGCTGTAGTTTTCTATGTTTCTATGTTTCTACACATGGAAACCAGCTACCTCTGCTGAGTGAATTTGCTCACCCCCTCAGCAACAGGATGTACTGAAATTCTACTCCAGCAGCATGTCCTTCTATTTCTCTCTTCCTCGTGTCTCTATGCAACTTCTCCTGAAAAACAAATACGCTATTCACCTCAACCCAATTTCTGTAGCAGCGAGGTTTACAACGGACATTCTTGTAAAACAAGTTGTCCCGAATTCCCAGTTAAATGTGTGAATGCCGACATTTTAGTTGAGGCCTCGTGTTGCTCTTTCACTAAAGTGAAAACATGCTCCCTCTGTCTATTCCATAAACTTCCTTTCTTAATGCTCAAATTATCTATCAGTTCCACTTCAAACTTCTCTTCAAAAGAAACAAATATATGCAGTCTTCCCTACAACTTACAATCTCTCAGTTCTGGCAACATCCTTGCTATTGTTCCCTTTCACCTTTTTCCAGTGTTGCTGAATCTAACCTGTCATTTTCATTGTAGCCCTTGGCTTTTATTGTCAATAACATGTTTAGTGGACAAAACAACATGGTACGGCGAACGACTGCGCAGAGTTGTCAACGACAGCTGTTTCCTAATGTCTGTGGCGTTTTTGTTGAGCTGCTCCATCTCGCTGAGTCACTGTGAAGACTCCAGGCGCAGGAATACACGGCCAAGAGATTCGCCAGCAGGCTGGAGGCATTCAGGGTTAAACTCATTCATATTCGGTCTCACGGCGGTGAAGCCATCCACCGTCCCTTCTGAATTCACGCTTTGTACAGTTGCAGAATAAAACATCAGCTGCAGCCCACTGCCCGGATATTGTCTGTACCAGGACATGTAACTGCTACTGGCTCCCGCTGCGTCACAATCCAGTTTCACTCCATCCCGAGCGTGCATGGAGACAGCGGTGGGAGTCTGGTGGGTCTGCGTTGAGTTCACGTCTGGAAGAGAGATGGAGTGAGCAGGAAGTTAATAAATAGGCAAATTCTGGTGGTGAAACGGCGCAAGAAAAAAAGAAAACACTTAAAGGAGAAGGAAATAAAATCAGAAGAGATTGTTGTTCGGAAAAACACGTGACTTACATTGAAAGAACACCGTAAGGCTCAGTAAACACACATCTTTAATTATAACTTTTACTTGTGTTAGAAAACTGAGCGGAAACATGAAGTATTCTGGGGACTCGACTGGTCTCTGTCGAATCGTTGAGGAAATCTTACAGGCCAAAGGGAACCCCGCCGGCAGAAAGGCACCTCCCTATATGTATGATTGGCGAGAAGTGAACCGGTGGGGAGCAGGAAGTGCCAAAGGGAGCAGAAACAGATGAAGCGAAAGCACAAAGCGAACGGGTAAACTATGAGCGAGAAACTCGGCAGGTTTGACAGCATCTGTGGAGAGAATAGAGGGGGGTTTGGAATCTGGATGTCCCTTCGTCCGCTCTGCAAAAGGATAATCCAGACTCGAAGCGTTGGCTCTATTCTCTCTCCACAGATGCTGTTAGACCTGTTGAGATTTTCCAGCCTTTTCTGCTTTTGTTTCAGATTCCAGCATCTGCAGTATTTTGTCTTCAGACAAATGAGGCATCGTCCTGAGCAATTTAGAGCGGTACATCTTCTAACTGGCGAGAGGCAAGAAACTGTTAAGAAGGAAAGAAGTTCAGCTTCATGAATCACAAAACCAGGTAGACCTGGAAAAAAAGATTTCAAATGTCAAATGTTGATATAAATCGGTTGGAGACTTGGGCGGTGAGATGGCAGATTGTATCTGCCCAAGGTGAATCCGTCCAGTTTAATCGGGACAAATGTGAGGTAATGCATTTTGGAAGGTCTAATACAGATAGGAAATATACAGTAAATGGCAGAACCCTGATGAGTATTGATAGGCAGTTGGATCTGGGTGTAGAGGTACACAAGTCACTGAAAGTAACAACGCAGGTGGAGAATGTAGTTAAGAAGGCATACGGCATGCTTGCCTTCATCGACCGGGGTATTGAGTTTAAAAATTGGCAAGTCATGTTGCCGCTTTATAGAACCTTCGTTAGGCCGCACTTGGAATATAGTGTTCAATTCTGGTCGCCACACTACCAGAAGGATGTGGAGGCTTTGGAGAGGGTATAGGAAAGATTTACCAGGATGCTGCCTGGTATGGAGGGCATACTCTCACTGGAACGACGGAGGTAGAGGAGCGACCTGATAGACGTCTACAAGATTATGAGGTGCATGGACAGAGTGGATAGTCAAAGCTTTTTCCCAGGGTGAAAGAGTCAATTATTTGGGGGCATATGTTTAAGGTGTGAGGGGCAAGGTTTAAAAGAGATGCATGCGGCAAAATTGTTACACAGAGGGTGGTGGGTGCCTGGAACTCGCTGCCGGGGGAGGTAGTGGAAGCAGATACGGCAGTGACTTTTAAGGGACGTCTGGACAAATACATGAATAGGATGGGAATAGAGGGATATGATCCCCGGAAGGGTAGGGGGTTTTAGTTCAGTCGCGCAGCATGGCCGGTGCAAGTTTGGAGGGCAAAATGGGCCTCTTCCTGTACTGTAATTTTCTTTGTTCTTTTCTTTGTTCTTTGTTCAAATTCTAATCGAATGCTATCACTTTCGCCATGGGAACTGGAATAGCAAACGGAGGACGTTTTCCTTAAATAGTAACAGAACTCTGGAACGTTGCGCTCAGATCTGGATTCCACATCCAGAAGGATATAGGGATTGATAGGAGGGATTGCGAAATTGATTCACCTGCATGATACGGGGGCTTGTTTTACAATCATGGGCGTCGCTGACAAGGGCACCAAATGTTGCCCATCCCGAATTGCCCCTGCATTGAGTGGTATTTCAGAGGCAGTTAAGAGTCAACTACATTGGTCTGGCGTCAAATGCTTTTACAACAATCGACAATTATTCCGTGGGCAGCATTACATAAACCGGCTTTCAACTCCAAGGTTTGTTTTTATTAATTGAATTCAAATTCCATTAGCTGCTAGGGTGAGTTCTGAACATTTCCCGCAAGAGCCTGAAACACTGGACTAGTGGTTCAGTGACATTAACACTACCCAACGGACTGCACCGGAATCAATCAAAATCTCATAAAGACAGCTTGTCTGCGTTCCTTTGTGTTCAGGAGTTTGAGGGACGGGTGAACAGATTTACATTTTTGGTATTTTATAAGGAGAACCTGAGGTCAACTGAATAAGGTACTGCAGAGTTGGGAGTCAGCACAATAGAATGTCATAGTTAGGGCCGGACCATTCAGAGGAGAGGACAGGAAACATCCCTTCACACAGAGTTTGGGGAAATCTGGAACATTTCCCCACAAAGGATGGTCGATGGCTGGTGGTTAAATGGACATTTCAAGACAAAGATTGATATAGACTTCTTGGTTAATGCGTTGAGAAATGTGGACTGAGGTGGGCGAGTACCCATCAGCTATGATCTCATTGTATAGCATTGCGGTAATGTCACTGGACTGGTAATCCAGAGGTTAATGCTCCTCGGGGCCCATATCCAACCACGGCAGTTGGCGAAATTTCATCACAATGCATTAGTACCTCTCTGGAACCGTAAGCAAGGAAACCTCATGCTGATTGCCACCTACTGCCATCAACCCACCCCGCAATGATGAATCAATTCTCCTCCATGTCGGAATGCCAGTTGACACTCTCAGCGTGGCAAGAGCAGACACTGTACCCTGGATGGGGATCTTCAAATTCCAGCGCCATTGCGGGTTGGTAGCACCATTGCTGGCCGGATCGTAAAGGTCATAGCTGCTAGGCTGAGCCTGCAAGAGGTGTTGAGAGAACCAATAAGAGAGCAAAGCCTATTTGAATTCACCGTTGCCAAGCTACAATACTAATGGATTACAAAAAAATCTGCTGGATGAAAACTGCATGAGGCATTGTGGGTCATCAGCAGTAGTAGAATTCTATACAACTACAATCTGTAACCGCACTCTCCCATTATCGCCAAACTGGAAGATCATTCCGGGAGTTTAATGAACTGTGCAGGAGGGCCTACCAAGATCAGCACCTGATAAAGGTTAAATGAGCTGTCAACCTGGCGAAGTCACAACACAGGATTACTTGCATGCCAAACTGCGAAACAGATTTAACTTACAGAACTTAGTGAACCCACAACTAACAGATCTGCTCTAAACTCTGCAATCCTGCTACAACTTGTCATGAAGGCTAGTAGACAATTAAACAAAATACGAGAGAAGAATGTGCCACAAACATTCCGTCCTCAATGTTGGGGGAGCCCACCAGATCAGTGCAAAAGATAGGGCTGAATCATTCACAAATATCTTCAGCCAGAGGTAACGCGTGGAAGATCCAGCGTCCTCCTCAGGAGGTCCCAGCATCGCAGTAGCCAATTCCATTCACTGCATGCAATATCAAGAAACGGCGGAAGGCACAGATTGCTGAAGAGGCAATGGCCGGGACAACATTCTAGCAACAGCAATCAAGACTTGTGTTCCAGTACTAGCTGCTCCCCTCCCCAAGCTAGTCCAGTATAGCTTTAACACTGGCATCTACGCAGCAATGTGGAAAATTGCTCAGATAAGCCTGGGCAACGAGAAGAAGGACAAACACAACGACCATAATTACTGTGCTATCTGTGTATTCTCAATCATCAGCAAAATGATTGGAGGTATCCTAAAAAATGCTGCCATGCACCACTTTCACAGCAATAGCCTGCACCAACAGATCGCATTTCTTAATTTCACTCACTTTCTGTTCTTATTACAGTCTTGCTCCAGATATGGGTCAAAGAGATTAATGCAAAATGCGAGGTGAATGCAAAATGCGAGGTACTTGACATCTGCCTTACATCAAAAAAGCCTGGCGAAACTGAAATCAATGGACTCCACTGGCTGGAGTCATATTGAGCACAAAGGAAAACGTCTGTAGGTGTTGAAGCTCAGTCATCTCAGTCCGAGATCATTGCTTCAAGAGTTTCCCGGGCCAACCCATCTTCAGCTCATTCATTAATCAGCCTCCCTCCATCACAAGGTAGGAAGTGGCGATGTTCACTGATAATTATACAATGTTCAGCACCATTCATGATTTTTCAGTGACTGAAGCATTCCCATGGACAGCAAGACTTGGGCAACATTGGGCTGTCGAGTGGTACGTAATATTCGCGCCATACAAATGTCAGACAATCACCGCTTACAGAGAGAATCCTTCTGTTCCCCTGTTCCGATTAAGCCGTGTTCTCGGAGCTGCTGTGTTCTAATGGTCCCAGAGCGCCCTCATCCGACGTTGTGGAAAAAGGCAAGATAAACTCGGTATAAAATGGTTTTCCTTGCTCTGTTTTTTCCCTTTCGTTCCCTATTCCTTTTTATATGTCTTATCCAGAACCTACTTCACCCGTCCCTGCAAACCAGCGTCAACTGCTAACTGAATGTGTTACTCGCTTCAGTACAGGATGGGTTAATGTTTCACTGCATCAGCAGATCTTTCTATTCCTTTCTTTCTCGATGTGGAGTTGCCGGCGTTGGACTGGGGTAGGCAAAGTAAGTAGCCTCACAACAGCAGGTTAAAGTCCAACAGGTTTATTTAGTAGCACGAGCCTTCGGAGCGTTGCCCCTTCATCAGGTGAGTGAATGAAGAATTCGGTTCACAAACAGGGCATACATAGACACAAACTCAATTACAAGATAATGGTTGGAATGCGAGTCTTAACAGGTAATCAAGTCTTTACAGGTACAGACAATGCGAGTGGAGAGAGGGTTAAGCACAGGTTAAAGAGGTGTAAATTGTCTCCAGCCAGGACAGTTAGTGAGATTCTGCAAGCCCAGGCAAGTCGTGGGGGTTACAGAGAGTGTGACATAAACCCAAGATCCCGGTTGAGGCCGTCCTCATGTGTGCGGAACATGGCTATCAGTTTATTTCTTTCTCGTGCGTTTATCCAGCTTCCACCGTAAATACATCTGCGCTATTCGCCTAAAACCACACCCTGCGGTGGCGAGTTCCACACTCTCAGACCTTCTGTGTTAAAAAGACTCTCCCTAGTTCGCAGTGAAACTTATGAGTGATAAATTTTACTTCCAAAGTTCCGTTTGACCTTCCATTCAAATGAAAATACCTTCTCTACATCTATCCTATCAAACCCCTGTCAGAGATTCATGACCATTATCAGGTTAAACATGTTCCATCTTTCCTGATAATGCAAAATTCTCAGAACTGGTAACATCTCTGCTAAATTTTATTTTCACCGTCCCCAGCACTCGCGAAACGAGTCACTTACTTCCATTCTAACGCTTCTCCAGATTGTCAAAACCATATTCGCTCTGCAAAGAAGGATCGCAGTGGCTCGGAACCCCGCAGTTTTGTCTCGATCATATCTTGCCTGCTGTCATTGGGGTTTTTGATGAACTATTCCATCTCTCTGAGTCACTGTGAATACTCCAGGCGCAGTAATACACGGCCGAGTGATCCACCCGCAGGCTGGAAGAATTCAGGTTGAACTTAGAGTCACTAGGTCTCTCGGCGCTGAAACTGTCCGCCGCCCCCGGTGGATTTACGCTGTTGGTACCTATGGAGTAAAACATGATCTCTGGCTCCTCTCCCGAGTTTTGTCTGTACCAGTATAGGTTCGGGTTGCTGGTCCCCTCCACAGTGCACTCCAGGTTCGCACCCTCCCCAGGAAATTTGGAGACAGCGGCGGGAGTCTGACGAATATTCTGCGAGTTCACTTCTAGGAAAGAGAGAGGGAAATGAAGTCAGTAAATGAGCACAGTGTCAGCAGCGAAGAGAGAAAGAGAGGACAGACAACAGTGGAAGAAATAATGATTATTAGTCATTTGTATTTTAAATAAGTTTCTTACGGTGAAACCAGACGATTAGTCCCAGAAACAAATGCATCTTTATTAGGAATTTCCCTTTCAGTAAAAAGAGGTGTAACAACAAGAGTGGAGTTGTGCAAGAACCCGCTCTTTTCACATCATTGCAAGAAAAATGTAATGTTGAAACGTTTTATACGCCCCCTTCCTCGGTCAAACCAATCAGAATGGCTGAGTTGCTAAGTACCCGTGATTGACAGGGTTGACTGAGGTTACATTCTCAAGAACCGCGTCGGTCACTCCGTATTTAACCGAATTCAATAATCGCATCTGGGTTTCCCAGAAGGCTTATGCGAATCCAGATTTACATTCACGATGTGACAAATGTCTAAAGAATTGAACCACGTTGCTCGAAGAGAAGGCTTTTAGGGGCCAACGGCGGAGAATGTAACATGCGGAGTTACACATCACGATTGGTTCATTCTTTGCCCTATGATGACGAAGAGGATTGAATGATTCCGCCTTGAGGGAGGCCCCGTTATATTCAGGATGCACGTAACTCATCCTCGCTCAGAGGCGCCATTCAGTGAAATCGGTTGTGAATATTCGCAGATGTGGAGTTCTGTGTATGGGTGAGCTTGTACCGCACGCATTTCTGTCTGTCTCTCCCTCCGACGTTCAGCCTCTGTCTCGCACTTTACTCTCTGTTGCTCTTTCTTTACGTTGTCCCTCTCTGTCTTCCTTTTTAACCTCCATCCCTGTCTCTCAGTCTGCCTCAGTCACCGCCCCCACCGGCTCCCCCTCCCCCGCCCCTCCCCCCATCTCTCTCTGTTTATCGCTTCATTTTTTCTAATTCTGTAAGAATCTCCCAGTCTTTCTTATATATCCAGTTGACTTCTTTGCTCTCTCTCTCTGCATCTCTCTATCTCTCTCTTTGACTTCTTCTTACTTGCACGCGTTTTCTTTGTGTCTCTCTCCTCTGTGTTGCCACCTCTGGCTTCTTCTGTCTCCCTTCTTCAATCGCTCACTCTCCATTTATCCGCCTGTCGCTCGCTTCTTGTCTAATTTTCCTGGTTGCTCTCTCACTTTCTAGTCTGCGGAAAAATCTTTTAAAGATAGAGAGAATACAAAGAGGATTCGCCAGAAAAACATTCGGCTCATAGAATTAAATCATGGGTACCGTTTGCTTAGGTGCTTCTGCATTTCTTTGACAATATAAGTTTGAGAGGAGAATGAATGATATTACATGTAAACATTTTCCAAAGCGTTTACAACGTTAATAATTTGGTACGATTTCATCTCGTGGTTCAGCGCTGAACAGCCAGACTCATGTTCACCACTCTTCAGACGTGAGGCAAGTAAGTAGTTGTGACACAAAAGGCAGTGGAAATCTGGAACCCTCTCCCACAATACAGTCAATGCGGATGGTCAATTGGACAGTTCAAGAGTGAGATTGATAGATTTTGTTGGGTCAGGAACGGTTATTGGAGACTGGGAGAGGGAAGTCAGGTATAGATAAACTCTCATCTAATTCTATAGAGGAGCAGACTGGCATGGTGGTGTTCACCATTCCTTCCTGTTTCTATTGAAGTCTCACACCAACCTCCTCCAGTTCCTCTGTAATTGGATAAAGGCTATGAACGATTTCATTCATCCCTGTGTAACAGACTCAGCGCAGTGGGGATTGAATGTATAACAGGCTTTAGAGGGGTTTAATGGGCTAACCCTGTTCCAGTATAAGAGGCTACAGAGGGGTTGAATGTTTCGGTGTAAAATGAGGAGCCTTCTGTTCCTCTAAAACAGGTCTATCCAATGATATTTGTGCAGGATGCGCACAATTCGATTTCTTTGTCGCTCAAGAGGTCGATGAGTAATGTCCAGAAATAGAAAGTTTGGTGTAAACGGGACATGGCCTTGGTGGGATTGTTGTTGGTGCAGTCTCGATGTGCCGGATGGCTTCCTTCTCTACTGTAAGGACTCTATGATTCTATTAACGATTTTTTTTAAACATCGAAGCAAATGCCTTACAAGGCCTCCAGTTGCTTAGCAACGACTGCTGCTGCTATTATTTCTTCATGTCATAACCCTGTCCAAACACGATAGAATAACAGTTGAAATTGAATTCAACCCCATGCGTACAAGCAATTTCGACCAACATCAATCTAACATTAGGGCCGGCAAGATGGCACAATGATTAGCATTGCTGCCTCACAGCGCCAAGGACCCGATTTCTATTCCCAGCTTGGCTCACTGTCTGTGTGGAGTTTGCACGTTCTCCCCGTGTCTGCGTGGGTTTGCTCCGGGTGCTCCTGTTTCCTCCCAAAGTCCAAACATGTGCAGTTCAGTGAATTGGCCATGCCAAATTACACCTTAGTGTCAGGGGGACCAGCTAAGGTAAATGAATGGGGTTATGGGGTTGGGCCCGATTGGATTGTGGTCCGTGCATACTCGATGGGCCAAATAGCTTGCTTCTGCACTGTATGATTCTATGATTAGCTTTTATTCTTCCAGTCACAAAAATATTAAATAAAACGCACTTAAAGACATGCCTTATTACAAAGGCTTACCAATATAAACAGAAATCCATTAAAACTACCTTGTTTGCCCCTAACACTTGACTCTCATGCAAGGGAGGCAACATACCAAGTCATACTTAAGTCACGTCTACAGCCACAGTAAGGCCTATCTGTTCCCCTAATGATTCTTCGCTGACTAGTGCTGCCCTCCAACATCCTCTCCTCCTGTTCAGCTAAGCTATTCATGGTGTCACAACCTGGGTCTGACTTCACTCCTCTGAGGAACTAGCAGCTTCACCATCTTCCAAGACGGAAAACAGATTTCTCAGCTGGACACCATGGGGCTCCTACACGACCTGCCTAGTTCTCTTGGACTGCTTGGAGGTCACCCATTTCCTCTCTGCCTCCAGGCTCTTAAGAAAATATGTGGCCAACTTTCCGACAGTGTTATCCACGTAGCTCTCAGTCTCTCTGATGCTCTACAGTGTTGTCCAGCTGCAGTCCAAGCTCTGAAACCCTGAGCTCAGAGTTCTGCAGCTTGCAACACTTCCTGCACAAACGGTCATCTAGCACACAACTAAAGTCCATGGCTTTACACAAAATACAGTACGGGCAGCCGTCTCAATGAGCTGATCTGTCATTTCTTAGCTTTAGTGGGATTATTTGCAATTACCTTATAATGTTGGTGTTAATTCTCCCTTATTCCATACGTTGCTTTTTCACACTGTCCCTTACACTGAGACCTTAGCAGCCACTCAACTTACTAGTTTCCTTGCAGTTGCAGTCCGTGCAACACCTGCCCCTTTACTTCCTCTTTCTTCATCATTTGAGAGCCTGGACACTCTTTCAGTTGAAGCAGCATTTCACAAGCAGCTCCGTCTATCTACTCTAATGGATGTTCTGCTCCTGATGCAGTCTCCTTTACATTGGGAGGTTACTGCGGACTTGGTGCTCACTTTGCAAAACATATCCGCTTTTCCCATAAACATGACTAAACCTTCATTTTATTTGCCATTTTAATTCAGCATGTTGCTCTCTTGCACACATTTTCATTCTCGCCTTCTGAAATGTTCCCGTGAAGCCCAATGCAAACTGGGGTATGAGTACCTCATCTTCCAATTGGGCACTTTACAGTCCTCAGGACTCAACATTGAATTCAATAACTTTAGACGGTGACCTTTCTGCTCCATCTTGTCCCCATATTTAATCCAAACGGTTTCTGTCTCAAAAGAGCTCCTCTGCCCCAGATGGCCATCTGTCACTTATTCTTTGGTTTATCTTTCATTCAGCACTGACCTTTGTTCTCCCATTAAAACATTCCAATATCTTACTTTGATATCACAATCAGTGCCTTTTATAGTGCGTCATGCCGTCAACTACACTTCCTCTGTCTCATGTCTGACACATCTTTGTTGCAATCTCTCCCAACTCACCAATCACTGTCTATCTACTCTGCTCCAGCTCTTCCACCCCCTCATATACTTTTTAATCCACCATATTTCTCTTTAATTGTGATGAAGAGTCACGTGGACAATATTTTCTCTCTCCTCAGATGCTGCCAGATGTGATGAGTTTTTCCAGCATTTTCTATTTTTATTTATAGGTGTTTATTGTGCCTCACAGTTGTTTTTGATTTCCCCGCTTCTTCAGGCTAGCTGAAATATTCACCAAATAAGAACCCTCTTCTCCTCCAGCAAGGCAAAACCACTTCCTGATGGCAAAGAAAGTTATAGAGCAAAAGGAAACTCTTTCTCCCATGCACTGAATTCCCACTTTGAAACATTCTCAGTTCTACTCATCTGGTCTTTGTCTCAGTCAGGTAGAATCTCCCTCACTGACCGTGCGCCATACTGGCCCTTACTTGTTAGTTCTCATATTTATATTTCTCCTTAGTTTCTTGTCAGAGTTAATACCGCTTCTCTTTAATGCTGGTCTCCAGTTTTGAACCCCCACAGCGGGAGCATATTCTTCCAGGCGACTTCTATTTTCTAAAGGAATACAGCCTACCTCTTCAGATTTCCCTGTTATTTATAATCTCTCAGTTCTGGTATGAGCCTTATAAATAGTCGAGCATTCAACAAATGCCTCGACATCTAACCCGTCACTCTTAATCTGTCTAAAAAGTTTTATCTGTAAAATAAACCGCGCCAGAACGTGAGCAGTTTTCTCATTCGCAGCTGTTTCCTGCTGCCGTTGGGTTTTTTTGTTGAACTGCTCCATCTCCCCTGAGTCACTGTGAAGAATCCAGACACAGTCATACACGGCCGGGTTATTCACCCGTAGGCTGGGGGAATTCAGGTTGAACTCAGAGCCACTCAGTCGCTTGGCGGAGAAACTGTCCACCGTCCCCTGCGGATTCACAAAGAGTATAGCTGCAGAATAAAATATCAACTGCAGCCCCCTCCCCGGGTATTTTCTGTACCAGAATATGGAACCGATACTTGCTCCCTCCACACTGCATTCCAACTCCACTCTCTCTCCAAGATATCTGGAAACAGCTGGGGGTGTCTGATGGATTGTCTCTGAGTTCACATCTGGAGAAGAAATCGGGAGAGGAGATCAAGGAAGAGGATATTATTATGCGGAAGGAGGGAAGGAAAGAAGGAACTGGAAAAAAGGAAGAAAAATAGATAATGGCAGATGGTAACAAAACATGTTTCCTGAAAAAAATACTTACACTGAAATAAAATCAGCAGCCTCAGTAACAGAAACGTCCTTTACTTTGAGCTTGTCTTGTCCTAGGGGACAGTCCTTGTCCAAGTGAATCCGTCTACGTTTAGACCATTGAGAAAAAGATGAAGGCCCCGAATAAATGATGCCAATGTGCACTCGGCCCTCCCTTGCTGATGGAAATGATTGGCTGTAAGTGGAGCCGATAAGAACAGGAGGTTTCTTGGGGACGGTGACAGAGGAAGCGAGTGGGCAAAGCAGTGGCAGCTGCAGTTCAACGTGGACAAATCCTAGATCACAACTTTCAGCATAAGGAAGAGAGACGAGTATGTTTTCTAACTGGTGAGAGGCGAAGATCCCCAGGGCTGCAAAGGAATTAGTTGTCCAGCTCCAGAAACCATTAAAAACACGACCAAAATGGTATAGTGGAAAGCTAGCCTTTACTTAAGCGGAGCTGGAATGTAACATGGAGGAAGCGGTACTACAGTTGTTAGAAAGCCATGGGTGGACTCCATCTGGAAGATTTTTTTCAGTACTGGGCAGATCACGTCAGGGAGAATTTTTTAGACAGAGGGAGAGTGCAAAGTGGAGGCACAAGAATAGCACTGGGCTAAAAGGGTTAAATCATGAGGACAGTTTGCATAAGCATTCTATAAGTGCTGCTACTGATTTGATTGTTCCAGACACTAGGGTGTTTCACGGTCCCAGCACACTCCCTGCTGCCTGCATTATAAGGAAGAATAGGTCACAAAATACAGTATTTTCCCCATCCGTTTCCCATTCTGTTTCCCGTTCCTTATTTATTTTTGTTACTTAATTTGCTGTTCTATCTCAATATTTTCTTCTATTGCTTCCCCATTCAGTTTTGCAGCTTCATCTTAAAGGCATCGGTGATATTTCCCTCAACTACTCGGTTCCTCAGAGTTCCACATTCTTACTGCTCTTTGGATAAAGACGCTCATTTCGAAATCCCTATTGGATTTTGGAATTAATTCTCATATTCCCCAGCTCAATCCTCTTAAACCCCTTTCCTAATTACAAAGAAGGATGACTCCCAACTTCATTCTCCACTGGAAACGAACAAGTTCGGTATTTCCTGATAGTTTTACCAATCAGATCTGTTAACATTCCAGGTAACATTCTTGTTTTCACTTCAGAAATTCTTAATCTAACAAGTTAATTTTATTCTTAGGTTCTTATAGTCAAAAAGCCAATCAGGAATATTTACAAATTTATCTTCAGTGTTTCTTCATTGCAACTAACCACATCTGGAATGGCAATTATCCACAATGAATTGTAATTTAATCATATCTGGATGGCCCCTTCCGTTGTAACAACCTCGACTGGGGCTGAACAGCTTCCTCCTGTTCCGGTGTAACAGTCTCGAGTGGGGTTGCATGGCCTCTTCCTGTTCCTGTGTAACAACCTCGAGTGGGGCTGAATGACCTCTTTCTGTTTCTTTGTAACAGACTAGAGAGGAGTTGAATGGCCTCCTGTTCATCTCAAAGATGTTTCAGGCACATGGTCCTAGTGCACCTCCCTGCAGTCCAATTGGGGAAACCCAAAGCGTGAAGAACCACGCTGATGTTACCTGCCAGAGTGTCTCAAATTCCCAGAGGATAACCTGAAACACTGGTTCTTAGTGGTGAATGTCTGTTTGGAATATTGTAAGTAACAACGTACAACCCAGCGAGTAACCAGTCCAGTCTTGTGTAAACAATTATTAAAGGGTATTTATTAATGGAAAATTAAAAAATTAAAAATTACACAAGAAAGACTAATGAGCACAATGACACCTAAGTGTCTCAATGAAATTAAATGTATCGCTTTAAGTGAAATTGTCTCTTGTTCTTAAAATATACCCACATCCCCTGAATTCACTGACACACCCCTTTTCCCAAACAGCATCCAATTTAGTAACTCGGCCCGACAGCTCCATGCTGGTAACTTTAAAGACCTGGTAAAATGCAAACTTGTTCATTTTGAAAGAAGTAATGAGAAGGCGGATTATTATTAACTGGAGAGAGACTGCAGTGCTGTACCACAAAGGCACTTGGGGACCCGTGTTCATGAAATCCAGATGCAGAAAGTAATAGAGAAGAGAAATTGAATGCTAGATTTTACTACAAGGGGGCTCGAGTATACATTTGAAGGGGTATTTCTGCAATTGTACAAGTTACTAGTGAGGCCACATTTAGAATACTGTGTATAGTGTTGGCCTCTTTATTTAATGAAAATTATATTAACATTGGAAACAGTATGGTAGAGGTTTACTAGGATGATCCTGGGTACGGAGGGACAGCCGTACGAAGAAATACCAAACAGGTTGGTGTTGTACACCTTGGAGTTCAGAGGAATGAAAGGAGGTATGGTTGAAGCATAGAAGATTCTCGGGGTTAGGCAGCGTAAAGCTTTAGGGAATAATTGCTCTCTCGCACACTGGAATGCTGCATACAGTTCTGGTGCCCTTGCCTAAAAATGATACAGTAACATTGGATATCCACCAGACTATTTCCTGGGATGAACGAGTTGTCCTATCAAGAGAGACGAAAGGGCTTGACAGGGTGGATGGTAAGATTTTTCCACTAGTGGGAGCGCCTCGAACAAGGTGACGTAGCTACAAGAGAAAAGGCAGGTCATTTAACACTGATGTGCAGAGAAATTTCTTCTCGCAAAGGGTGGTGAATTTCTGGAATTGTCTGCCACAAAGGGTGGCGGAGGCTGGATCATTAGAAGTATTTAAAGTCGAGGTGGATAAAAATGTGATAAATCAAGGAATATGGGGAACTGGCAGAGAAAAGGAGCTGAGGCCATGATTGTACTGAATGGCAGAGTAGGCTTGAAGAGCCTGGTGGCCTATCCTGCTTCTATTTCTTGTGGTGCTGTGTTCTCTTCGGAGAGGACAGAGAAATATCGGGGCGCTCATTTAGGACAGGCCTGAGGAAGAATTTATCTCAAGCAGGGGCGAATCTTTGGAATTCTTTACTCCAAGACGGCGTGGAGACCGAGTCCTAGACATTTTCAAGGCTCAGATCGATAGGATTTCGGTCAGTTGGAGAATCAAGGATTACGGGGATAAGGCAGGAACGCGGACTTAGTGAGTGTTAGATCAGCCATGGTCTTATTAAAAGGCGGAAGAGGCTCGACGGGCTGATTAGCCCACCACTGTTCCTATTTCGTATGGCTCTAGCAGGTCTCACCACAATCTTCTCTATTCTATTGGTGGATATAGGAAGCTATTCAGCCTTTCCTGCTGGTTTTAACATCTCAGTTGTGATGTCAGACATTACCGATCTTTCTGTGTTCCTCCTGCACTGCGTCTATAATCATAGAATCATAGAAACCCCAGTACAGAAAGAGGCCATTTGGCCCATCGAGTCTGCACCGACCACAGTCCCACCCAGGCCCTACCCCCATATCCCGGCATATTTACCCACTAATCCCTCTAACCTACACATCTCAGGACACGAAGGGCAATTTTTAGCATGGCCAATCAACCTAACCCGCACATCTTTGGACTATGGGAGGAAACCGGAGCACCCGGAGGAAACCCACGCAGACACGAGGACAATATGCAAACTCCACACAGACAGTGACCCAAGCCGGGAATCGAACCCAGGTCCCTGGAGCTGTGAAGCAGCAGTGCTAACCACTGTGCTACCGTGCCGCCCGATAATCTAAGATCAATTACTCTTCATTTCACAGTAAAGTTCAACTTGCAAAATCGACACCAATTGAGAAAATGCTGGAAAATCTCAGCAGGTCTGGCAGCATCTGTAAGGAGAGAAAAGACCTGACGTTTCGAGTCCAAATGGCCCCTTGTCAAAACTCAAGGCTCAAAGCAGAGGCCGACATAGATGCCTCAGCTTTGTCAAAGCTCAAAGCTTTTAGCTTTGACAAAGGGTGATTTCCACTCGAAACTCAGCTCTTTTCTCTCCTTACAGATGCTGCCAGACCTGCTGAGATTGTCCAGCATTTTCTCTTTTGGTTTCAGATTCCAGCATCCGCAGCAATTTGCTTATTGTCGACACCGATAGAACCAGTTTTCTCATTCACAGCTGCTTGCTGCTGTCTTTGGGATTTTTGTTAAACTGCTGCATATCTCTCAGTCACTATGAAGACTCCAGGCGCAGTAATACATGGTCGAGTGATTCAACCGCAGGCTGGAGGAATTCAGGTTGAACTCATCGGCATTCGGTCCCTTCGCTGTGAAACCTTTCACCGGTCCATTTGGACTGACATGGTCTTTCGTGTGGGAGAAAAAACAACAGCTGCAGCTCCCTTCCGGGTATTGTCTGTCCCAGAATGCTAAGAGTACTGCTGTTCCCCTTCACAATGCATTTCAGTTCCACTCTCTCCCCAGGAAATTTGGAAACCGCAGGGGGAGTCTGGTGCATAGTCTGAGACTTCACATCTGAGGAAGAGACAGAGAGCAGAAATCAGGAAATGGGACACTCCGTATGATAGAATGAGAGGAAAGAGAAAAAGGGAAGACAATTAAGTGAAATAGAAAGAAAGAAGGACAGAAAGAAAGCAAGCAAGAGGGTGGTCAGCAGTGGAAGGAAAGTAAGATGTTGAATAAAAACTGTTCCGCAAGTTCCTCACGGTGAAACATGATGAACAGAGGCAGCGACTGATACATCTTCCACTTCAACTTTCCTTTTAAACAGTCTTTCTCACTGGAACAAAACAATTGCAATACTCCGCCTCCTCACTGTTTGATTGACAGCCCGACCCCTTCCGCAGCCGGAAGGCCCCGCCCTTTTTCTGCATCAGCCCCGCCCCTCACTCCGTGATTGGTTTATCTGGAACTAGCAGCAACAGGAAGTTACAAAGACACATTGAGGGGTTGGTGGAGGAATCACAGCTCAGGTCCACAGAACAATCCTGGGGTTTAGAGGGGAAATTCAGAAGACAGATTGCAAAAACCTGGATTACTTTTCCCTCAATGTAGAATATTGAGGGTGGTTTAATTAAACTGTTCAAAAGGGGTTTTGATAGACTAAGTGGGAGACCAACAATTTGCAATAATCCGAAAATTCGAGTTAGCAATGAGAGGTGAAGTTGTTGAGACAAATAGGATTGGTTTGAGCGGGTAAATAGTCGCGGATGTCTCCCTTCAGAGGGAATAGAGAACAAGGTATCCATTCAAAAAAAGAGTCACCCACTTAAGAGGGAGGTGAAGAGGAAGTTATTTGAAGATGGTGATCCTTTGGGCTTTTCACGTTCAGATCAGTGGGGCTGGGTCATGGAATCAAGGGAAGCCTGGTATAGATATTGAATAATGGCAAAGTACCGGATGCTGGATTCTGAAACAAAAGCTAAAAATGCTGAAAAAATTCAGCAGGTCTGACAGCATCTGTTGGAGAGAGAATAGAGTCAACGTTTCGAGTTGGGCTCCGACGAATGGTCATCCCGACACGAAACACAGATTTTGAATTATGAGGTGAGGGGGGCGGGGGGATTGGTAATGGTTTGGGATAGGTGCAGGCAGGAATACGAGGGAAAGGGCACAATGAGATCAGCAATGATCCTATTGAACAACGGCCCCGGCTCGAGGGGCGGAGTGGCCTACTCCTGTTACATAGCAGTTTATATCTTCCCCGGATATACCAGACTCAGACTTGGCTTCCATTAATTTAGAAACTTGATCAAATCAAAGTGTTTGAGATTAATACTGTAGTCACAAACTCTCATTTCTGGGATTATCCTTGTTAATCGACTCCAGTGTTTTTAAGAACATAAGAACTAGGAGCAGGAGTAGGCCATCTGGCCTTTCGAGCCTGCTCCGCCATTCAATAAGATCATGGCTGATCTTTTTGTGGACTCAGGTCCACTTACCCGCCCGCTTTATCCTCTCGGTTTTACGTTTATCGAGTACCCTCTTCTTGTAATAATTTCTGCAAGGATGTGGAAAATGAGGCATCTCCTTTTATTTTGTTTCCATTAACACCCGTTTCCTGCTGCCTTTGGGGTTTTTGCTGAACTGCTCCATTTCTCTGAGTCACTGGCGTGTAGACTGTGAGTTCACAACTGAGGAAGAGGTAGGAAGAGGAAGGGGTGAGGAAATTGGGAAATTCCAGATAGTGGGGAGAGAAAAAGTGTTGAGGGAGCAGCAGTGAGACGAACAATAAAAATGGATCATCAGACTTCGGAACAGAAGCACCGTTCAGTTGAACGTGGCCTCTTAATAATTTCACGGACAGAGCGCAGAGGAGAACTGCTCTTCTCAAATACTGAGGAAAGCACGAAGGAGCAGCGAGGTTTTAACATCCCCCACCCTCACCCCACTGCCGCCCATCAGAATTCAGGTGGTTGATAGTGAGGGAAGACTGGCTGCAGCTTCTCCACCGCATCCACCACCCCCTCCACCCACCTCCCCCGCCCCCCCACCCCGCGCCCCCCACACCGCCCACCCAAACGGGCTATTCAGCTTGAAAAGAATCAATAAACCTGATGTCTGGGAGATGGAGTCAGGAAATATCAGCAACGGGAGGTTGTCAATATCAAGGGTTTGTGTACTCAGTATGTATACTCAATCAAGATGAGGTACATGCTTTTGGTGTGGGTACTCTGTGTGTATATGCAGTGAAGGCGAGGATGTGTGCACTTAGTGTGTGTACTCAGTCAAGGTGAGGGTGTGTGCGAATTGTGTGTACTCGGTTGTATACACTGTGAAGGTGAGGGTGTGTACTCGGTGTGTACATGGTGAAGGTGACGGTCTGTGTACTCCGTATGCATGCACAGTGAAGGTAAAGGTGTGTACTCTTTGTATACATGAAGATGAGGGTGTGTGTAATCTGTATGCATACACAGAGAAGGTGAGGGTGTGTGCTCTGTGTATACACAGTGAAGGTGAGGATGTACGTATTTAGTCAAGGTGAGAACGCATACTTCCTATGGATACACACAGAAGGTGAGGGTGCTGGAGATTACAACAGTGCAAATAAATATCTAAATATTTCTTAAATGTTACCAGAGTTTCTGACTCCACCACCGTTTCAGGCAGTGAGTTCCAGACTTCCACCGCCCTTTGGGTGAAAAAGTTTATCTTCAACTGACGGATCGTGATCTGCACTCAGAGCCCTGGAAACCTCACAGAGAGAGAGAGAGAGCGAGATAGAAAGAGAGATAGAGAGGGAGACACACACACATACACACACACACACAGAAAGACAGACAGAATGACCACATCTCCTCTTCTCACCATCATAAAACCAGAGGAATAAAACTGAAAACGGATGGTGAGTAAAGGCTCGATTTTGGCTGCAAGTACTCTGTCAGCAGTGTGTGTGAAAGAGAGAGAGAGAGCAGAGCAGAGATTGTTAAACGTGTGAATGTGGAGTGGATGGATGGCATTTAATCTAATTGAAGTGGCTTCAGTTCACTGTTTGAAGAATTGTTTAATGCTGGGGACACCTAGTTGAACTGGGAGTCAGTCCACCGCTTGGTGGTAAACGCATGCAGCATTCCCTCTGGGTTCACAATACGGCCTGCACTGGAATAAAATAGCAACTTGGTTTGGACACGTCCTCGTCTCATGCAATCGATCAGAATTAATAAGATTATTGATAATTTCCCTTTTTTCGGAATTTGCTATTCATTAATGCATGCCTGATAGAGCCCAAGTGCATAACTAAATGGGTCATATCACTAACAAATGGCACGGTAGCACAGTGGTTAGCACTGCTGCTTCACAGCTCCAGGGTCCTGGGTTCGATTCCCTGCTCGGGTCACTGTCTGTGTGGAGTTTGCACATTCTCCTCGTGTCTGCGTGGGTTTCCTCCGGGTGCTCCGGTTTCCTCCCACAGTCCAAAGATGTGCGGGTTAGGTTGATTGGCCAGGTTAAAAAAAATTGCCCCTTAGAGTCCTGAGATGCGTATGTTAGCGGGATTAGTGGGTAAATATGTGGGGTAGGGCCTGGGTGGGATTGTGGTCGGTGCAGACTCGATGGGCCGAATGGCCTCCTTCTGCACTGTAGGGTTTCTATGATTTCAAACAGAGAATGCTGGAAAAGCTTGGCAGCCCCGGTAGCAAGAGAAACAGAGCTAATATTGCAAACCCATTTCGTTCTTTAGCAGAACTGAACGGGAAACCCGTTAGATATTATACTGCAGCAGGAAGAGATTGCAACAAAAGTGTAGCAACGTTAGGTAGAAGAGGTGGATGACCGGGAGGCGGGGAGGGAGGGTGGGGGAGGGGTTGAAGTGATTTTGTATTGAGACAAAAATGTTTGGGATATACACAAGGAGGTCAGATGGAGTTGAAAGGTGAGAGTGTAAACTGCACCAAAATCAATGGATCGAAGTACAAATGGTCGATAGCGTCAAGATTTTAGGTGTCCAGTTCATCAACAAGTTGTCTGGACCCCTCCATGCCGAGGCTTTAGTTAAGAAAGCCCAACAACGCCTCCACTTTCTCGGAAGGCTAAGGAAATTTGGTATGTCCGGTATAATTCTCACCAACTTTTAAAGGTGCACCATAGGCAGCTATCTTTCCGGTTGTATCATACTTTGGTATGGCTCCTGCTCTGTCCAAGATCACAAGAAACTATTCAGGGTTGTTAACAAAACCCAGTGCATCACTCAAACCAGCCTCCCACCCATTGACTCCGTCTATACTTCCCGCTGCCTCGGAAAAGCAGCCTGCATAATTAAGGACCCCACACAACCTATCCGTTCTCTCTTCTCCCTTCTTCCGTCGGAAAAAAATACAAAGCGCTGAGGCACATACCACCTGACTCAAGAACAGCTTCTTCCTTGCTGCCACTAGACTTTTGAATAAACCTATCTCACATGAAGTTGATCTTTCTCTACACCCTAGCTATGACTTTAACACGACATTCATCACTCTCTCTATTCCTACGCTGTGTACGGTATACTTTGTCCGTATAGCACGCAAGAAACAATACTTTTCACCGTATACTGTTAAGTCCTGAGGGCTGGAACGTACTCAATCAGAAGATGGGGTTCTGCTGCTTCAAGTTATTTTGGGCTTCTCTGGAACATTTCAGTTGTCAAAGGATGGCCATGTGGGCATGAGAGCAAGATGCGGAGTTAAAATGGCAAGCAAAAGGAAGGTTCGGGCCATGTTGTGGTCTGCGAAACGGTGCTCCGCAAAAGTGGTCACCCAGTCTGTGTTCCGTCTCCCCTGTAGAGAGACGGCAAATTAAGGCAAATGACATGTTGCTCTACGTGAATGTAAGGTGTTTGGAGCCATGATGGTGAGGGGGGAGGAGGTAAAGGGTCAGATGTTGCACCTTCGCAATTGCATGGGAATGTGATATTGGGGGAGTTTGAGAAGTTGGGGTAATGGAGGAGTGGACTAGAATGTCACTGAGGGAGCTGTCCCTGCAATGTTGTTGGGAGTGGTGGGGGGGGGGGGGGGGCATTGATGGGAAGATGTGTTTCATGGTGGCATCTCTAAGGAGATAAAACAGAGTTTGTTCGAATCTGCATTCAAAGGATCATTCTCCACCATTTCCACCGACTCCAGCAAGATGCCTGCTAAGTTTTTCCAGTATTCTCTTTTTGTTTCAGATTCCAGCATCCGCAGTATTTTGCTTATCTTGGGCATATCACTGTTGTCACTTCCTGTTGTTAGGTAATAGTTGAATAGCTTTATCTGCACTGACACGTCAATGTGTTTTGCAACTTCCTGTTGCTTCCAGCTTCACATAAACCAATCAGGGAGCGAGGGGCGGGGCTGATACAGGAAATAGGCGGGTCTGTCTGTCTGTGGGCGGGGCCGGGCTGTCAATCAAACAGTGAGGAGGAGGAGCATTGCAATTTAAGTGTTTTCTTCACAGTCAGAGAGAATGTTAAAAAGGGAAGCTGAAGGGGAAGATGCATCTGTTGCTGGCTTTGTTCATCATGTTTCACCGGAAGGAACTTTCCCAACCACAATTCTTATTTAACATCTAACGTTCCCTTCCACTTGCTGACCTTCCTCTTGCATTCTTTCCTTCTGTTCTTCATTCTGTTTCATTTTATTTCCCTCCCTTTTCTCTCCCTTTCATTTCTACGTTCGCGGCCAGGTGTCCCTGGAGAGGGAGCATGCGGTGTCCACGGGCGAGGTTGACGCTTTCCGCGCCCGCTGGGCACCGCAGGGGTTGGGGTGCATTATTGACCCTAATAATCACATTTTAATTTGATGTTTTTAAGTTTCCTTTGTATTTTGATTTCTGTTCGGGCTGTTCCCCCTCCTTTTGGGGGAGCTGCCCCTTTTACTTTGTCCTGATTTAATCTGAGTTTGTTTACTTGGTTTGGTTTGACCTAAAAAAAAAGAGGTCTCCCTTTCATTTCTTCCCACCACTCAGATTGTACTAATTTCCTCATCTCCCCTCCCTGTCCCTTCCGCGGATGTGAAGTCTCAGACTATCCACCACACTCCCGCCTCGCTCTCCCAATTTCCAGGGAAGAGAGTGGTACTGAAATGTACTGTGGAGGGAACAAGTAATCCTGATAGGTTCTGGTACAGACAATGCCAGGGAAGGAGCTGAAGCTGATGTTTTCCTCCCCAACTATACAAGGTGTGGATCCAAAGGGGACGGTGGACAGTTCCAGTAAGTGTCTGGAACAAGCTGCCAGAGGTAGTAGTAGAGGCAGGTACAATTTTGTCTTTTAAAAAGCATTTAGATAGTTTAAATGGGTACGATGGGTTTAGAGGGATATGGGCCAAATGCGGGCAATTGGGAATAGCTTAGGGGTTTTAAAAAAGAAAGGGCAGCATGGACAAGTTGGGCTGAAGGGCCTGTTTCCATGCTGTAAACCTCCATGACTCTATAACTCATGTTTGACGAATTTGTTGAAATTCTTTCAGGATATAGCTAATCGAGTTGACCAAGGACAACTGGTGGATGTGGTTGATTTAGACTTTCAGAAGGCTTTCGACAAGGTCTCACATAGCAGACTACTATTTAGTTTAAAACTCATGGCATTAAAGCCAGTGTTTTGAGATGAATGGAACACTGCTTAACATATAGGAAGAAAAGAGTTGACAGAAACGGATATTTGTGTAATTGGCAGGCAGTGACTCGGGGGTTGCACAGGGATCTGTGTTAGAACCCCAATTATTCACATTATATATTAAGGATTGGGAAGAGGGGAAAAAAATATTTGTTTCCAAATTTGCAGATGATATAAAGTTGGTTGAAAGTCTGAACTGTGACGAGGATTCACAGATGCTTCAGCGTGATTTGGACAGGCTGATAAGAACATAAGAACATCAGAAATAGGAGCAGGAGTAGGCCATCTGGCCCTTCGAGCCTGCCCCGCCATTCAACAAGATCATGGCTGATCTGAAGCGAATCAGTTCCACTTACCCGCCTGCTCCCCATAACCCCTAATTCCCTTATCGATCAGAAAACTATCTACCCGTGATTTAAACATATTCAACGAGGAAGCCTCCACCACTTCAATGGGCAGAGAATTCCAGAGATTCACTACCCTCTGAGAGAAGAACTTCCCCCTCAACTCTGTTCTGAACCGCCCCCCCCCCCCCCTTATGTTGAGGCTGTGCCCTCTAGTTCTGGTTTCCCTTCTAAGTGGAAAGAATCTCTCCACCTTTACCCTATTCCGCCCCTTCATTATCTTATATGTCTCTATAAGATCACCCCTCATCCTTCTAAACTCCAACGAGTACAGACCCAATCTGTTTAATCTCTCCTCATAAGCTACACCCCTCATCTCCGGTATCAATCTGGTGAACCTTCTCTGCACTCCCTCCAAGGCCAATATATCCTTTTGCAAATAAGGGGACCAAAACTGCACACAGTACTCCAGTTGCGGCCTCACCAGTGCCTTGTACAGTTGCAGCAAGACCTCCCTGCTTTTATATTCTATCCCCCTCTCGATAAAGGCCAACATTCCATTCGCCTTCTTGATCACCTGCTGCACCTGCAGACTGAGATTTTGCGATTCATGCACAAGGACCCCCACGTCCCTCTGCACAGTCACACGATGTAATTTTTCTCCATTTAAATAATATTCCAATTTACTATTATTTCTTCCAAAGTGGATAACCTCACATTTGCTAACATTATATTCCATCTGCCAGATCCTCGCCCACTCGCTCAGCCTATCCAAACCTCTCTGCAGACTTTCCGCGTCCTCCATGCAATTCGCTTTCCCACTCACCTTCGTGTCATCAGCAAACTTGAATACCCTAGATTCAGTCCCCTCCTCCAGATCATCTATGTAAATGGTAAACAATTGAGGCCCCAGCACCGATCCCTGCGGCACGCCACTGGTCACCAACTGCCAACCAGAAAAGCACCCATTTATCCCAACTCTCAGCTTCCTGTTAGATAGCCAATCCCCAATCCACGCCAACACCTTACCCCTAACTCCGTGTACCCCAATCTTCTGCAGCAACCTTTTGTGAGGCACCTTATGGAACGCCTTCTGGAAATCTAAAAACACCACATCCACCGGTTCCCCTCTGTCAACCGCACTCGTGACATCTTCATAAAAGTCCAGTAGATTCGTCAAACATGACTTTCCCTTCATGAATCCATGCTGCGTCTGCTTGATCGAACCATTCTTATTCAGGTGCTCTGTTATTTCCTCTTTAATAATGGACTCTAACATCTTCCCAACTACGGACGTTCAGCTAACCGCCCTGTAGTTACCCGCCTTTTGTCTACTTCCTTTTTTAAACAGCGGCGTAACAGTAGCTGTTTTCCAGTCAGCCGGCACTACCCCAGAGTCCAGCGAATTTTGATAAATTACTACTAACGCATCTGCTATTACCTCAGCCATTTCTTTCAGTACCCTGGGATGCATTCCATCCGGGCCCGGGGACTTGTCTACCTTCAGTCCTATTAGTCTACCAAGCACCACCTCCTTAGTAACAGTAATTGTATTAAGGACCTCCCCTCCCACCAACTCCCGATCTCTAATATTCGGCAAATTATTTGTGTCTTCCACCGTGAAGACCGACACAAAGAACTTATTTAAAGTCTCAGCCATTTCCTCGTTTTCCACTATTAAATCCCCCCTCTCATCTTCCAAGGGTCCAACATTCACTCTAGCCACTCTATTCCTTTTTATATACTTGTAAAAACCTTTACTATCATTTTTTATATTTTGAGCTAGTTTAGTTTCATAATCTATCTTTCCTTTCTTAATCGCTTTTTTAGTCGTTCTTTGTTTTTCTTTAAAGCTTTCCCAATCCACTAATTCTCCACTAATTTTGGCCACTCTGTACGCATCTGATTTTATTTTAATACTCTCCTTTATTTCCTTCGTTATCCACGTCCGGTTATCCTTTTTCTTACACTCCTTCTTTATCACCAGAATATATTTTTGCTGAGTACTTTAAAAAATCTCCTTAAAAATCCTCCACTGTTCCTCAGCTGTCCTACCTACCAGTCTGCTCGCCCAGTCTACATTAGCCAATTCCACCTCTACATTAGCCAATTCCACCCTCATCCTATCGTACTCCCCTCTGTTCAAGCAGAGGACACTGGTTTGGGACCCTACTTTCTCACCCTCCATCTGTATCAGAAATTCCACCATATTATGATCACTCATCCCAAGAGGATCCTTCACAAGAAGATCCTTAATCCTACCTGTCTCATTGCACAGAACCAGATCCAAGATAGCTCGCTCTCTCGTAGGTTCTGTAACATACTGTTCAATGAAACAATCCCGACAGCATTCCAAGAACTGTTCCTGAAGCGCTCCACGACCAATTTGAGTCGACCAATCAATATGTAGGTTAAAATCCCCCATGATTATTGCCGTTCCACTTTTGCACGCATCCATTATTTGCTTGTTTATAGCCCTCCCCACCTCTAAGTTGTTATTTGGGGGCCTATAGACCACACCTACCAGTGTCTTTCTCCCCCTACTATTCCTTATCTCCACCCACAACGATTCCACGTTTTGCTCCTTAGAGCCTATGTCGTCTCTCACTACCGTCCTGATATTATCCTTTATTAACAAAGCTACCCCAACTCCTTTTTCTACCTGTCAAGCCTTCCTAAATGCCTGATAACCCTGTATATTCAGTTCCCAGTCCCGGTCACCCTGCAACCACGTTTCTGTGATGGACACTAGATCATATTCATTTGTATGGATTTGTGCCATCAACTCATTTACTTTGTTTTGAATGCTTCGTGCATTCAAGCAAAGTGTCTTTATGCCAGCCTTTATCTGGACCCGGTTTGTTGAAGCGCTACTAACATCTCCCAAGCCCTCTCCTCCTTTAGCTAGTTGTTTATTCACTATACTCCTGGCATTAGAGTAGACACATCTCAATCCTATGGTCTGACCTCTCCCCTTCTCTGTTCCCAGTCCACCTGCCCTCTTGCACTGCCTATAACCCTTCTCTGTTTGCGAGCTACCTTCCTCACTCTCAGTCACGTCACTTTGATCCCCTCCCCCAACCTATCTAGTTTAAACTCTCCCCAGTAGCCTGAGCCAACCTTCCTGCCAGGATATTGGTCCCCCTGGGATTCAAGTGCCACCCGTTTTTAGTATACAGGTCACACCTGCCCCTAAAGAGGTCCCAATGGTCCAGGAACCTGAATCCCTGCCCCCTGCACCATTCCCTCAGCCACACATTCATCCTCCACCTCACTCCATTCCTTTCCTCACCTTCCCGTGGCACAAGCAGCAATCCCGAGATTACTACCTTTGCTTTCCTCCTTCTCAGCTGTCTCCCTAATTCCCTATACTCTTTTTTCATGTTCCCTTCCCCCTTCTTACCCACATCAGCGGTACCAATATGTACCGCTACCTCCGGCTCCTCTCCCTCCCACCTCAGGATTTCTGGGACTCACCCAGCGACATCCTGGATCCCAGCCCCAGGGAGGCAGACCACCATGCGAGACTCCCGCCTGCCTCCACAAAATCGCCTGTCCGTCCCCCTGACTGTCGAGTCCCCGATTAATACTGCCTTCCTCCTCCTTTCCTTAGCCCTCTGAGTTACAGGGCCGGACTCCACCCCGGAGACACGGCCACTGCTGCTTCCCCCAGATGGGCTGTCCCCCCCAACAGTACTCAGACAGGAGTACTTGTTTTGTAGGGGCACTTCCACCGGGGTGCTCTCAATCACCCGTGTTTTTCCCTTCCTGGCTGTTACCCACTTGGCCTCCTCCCGTGGCCCTGGTGTGACCACCTGATGATAGCTCTTGTCTATCACCTCCTCATTCTCCCTCACCCACCTAAGATCGTCAAGCTGCAGTTCCAGCTCCCTAACACGGGCCTTCAGGAACCGCAGCTCGACACACCCCTCACAGATGTGGATGTCCGGGAGGCCAGGTGCCTCCAGGACCTCCCACATACTGCACTGCGAGCAACACACTGGCTTAACACTCATATTTCACCCTTTCTTCCAAGGTACACAGAGAAAAGTAAATTATAAATAAAAAAATAAGAAACTCACCTCTGCTCGCCCTTTCTGCCTAAGCCCGATGAGCCAAAGCCCCTCCGTTCTCACTCAGCTCCCTCTCACTCCGCTGCCCGTTAGATAGTGGGGCCTGCCTTTTAAACCTCCCGTGCACTAAAAAAAACTCAAAAGACCCTTCCCAGTAAACCCCGCGGCCACTGCTGGTTTCGCGCCAAAATTTAAAAATAATTAAATAAATAAATAACACCCGCGAAAAAGTACTTTAAATTAAATCTTACCCCAAAAATCCTGTCACCAGTCACACCTCTGCCTTTCTCCAAAGCAAGAAGTTTAACAACACCAGGTTAAAGTCCAACAGGTTTATTTGGTAGCAAAAGCCACACAAGCTTTCGGAGCACTAAGCCCCTTCTTCAGGTGAGTGGGAATTCTGTTCACAAACAGAGCTTATAAAGACACAGACTCAATTTCCATGAATAATGGTTGGAATGCGAATACTTACAACTAATCAAGTCTTTAAGAAACAAAACAATGTGAGTGGAGAGAGCATCAAGACAGGCTAAAAAGATGTGTATTGTCTCCAGACAAGACAGCCAGGTACACAGGTAACAAGGTACACAGAGAAAAGTAAATTATAAATAAAGAAATAAGCAACTCACCCCTGCTCGCCCTTTCTGCCTAAGCCCGATGAGCCAAAGCCCCTCCAAAGCTTGTCTGGAGACAATACATAACTTTTTAGCCTGTCTTGATGCTCTCTCCACTCACATTGTTTTGTTTCTTAAAGACTTGATTAGTTGTAAGTATTCGCATTCCAACCATTATTCATGTAAATTGAGTCTGTGTCTTTATAAGCTCTGTTTGTGAACAGAATTCCCACTCACCTGAAGAAGGGGCTTAGAGCTCTGAAAGCTTGTGTGGCTTTTGCTACCAAATAAACCTGTTGGACTTTAACCTGGTGTTGTCAAACTTCTTACTGTGTTTACCCCAGTCCAACGCCGGCATCTCCACATCATTTCTCCAAAGCAACAAAGATAAGTGGGCAAGTTCATGACAGATGCAATATAATGTGAATAAAAGTGAGGTTATGCACTTCGGTCGCAATACTAGGGAGATAGATTGTTATTTGAATCTTATAAATTGAGAGGGGTGGATAGTCACCGAGATCTGGGTGATTGGGTGCATCAGTCGCTGAAAGTAGGCACGCAGGTGCACGCAATAAAAAAACCAAATTACATTTTGGCCTTCATTAAGAGATAAGGTAAGTATAAGATTGTTTCACTGTAATTGTACAGGGCCTTGGTGTTGCCGCACCTGGAAATTCATGTTGCAGTTTTGATATCCTTCTCTGAGGAAGGATGTCCTTGCTATAGAGGAAGGTCAGCAAAGGTTTACCAGGCTGATTTATTTGATGGCAGGTTTGCCAAATGAGAAACTATGACAGTTAGGATGATATCCATTGGAGCTTAGAAGAGTGAGAGGGGATCTCATAAAAACTGACAACATTCTAATAGGCTTAGAGAGGGTAGATTCATAAAGAATGACCCCGAAAGTGGTGTCATCCAGAACTAAGGGTCATAATTTGTGGTTTAGGGATAAACCTTTTTAGGGTTGAGGTGAGGTGAAATTAGTTCACCCACAGGGTTTTAAATCGATGGAATTCACGACCTCAGAAAGTAATTGAGGTCAAAATCTTGTGTGATTTCAAGAAGAAATTAGGTATAGCTGTTGGGGCTAACGGGATCAAGCAACATCGGGGTAAGGCGGGACCAAGATATTGAATTCGATGTTCAGCGATGCTAAAATGGTATGGTGGAGTGGCCTCAAAAGGCCTAATGACCTCAAGTTTCTATGTTTGTATCTATTAAATTGTATGTCTCTATTTACTTTAGTGTGTGTGTAGGTTTCTGTGTGTGCGGGTTAGCATGTGTGTGTGCATTTATTTTTACATCTCCATTTCTGTGTATATTTGTGTGCACGTATTTCATTGTTCGCAAATTCGATTTTTTGTATGCTTATATTGCAGTGTATCTATTCGAGCATTGCTCTATTCACGCGTGTGTCTGCCTGTGTGATTGCATATCTGTCTGTGTGTATAAGTGTGTGTGTGTGTGTGTGTGCGTTTGTGCGTGTGTGCATGTGTTTGTGTATTTGTAAATCCAATCTCGCAGGTTATTAAAGCGGTAAATGCGTTTCCTGTTCTGCAGGTTGCCTCTGTGTCTCTTTCTGTTCGTTCCAGCTGACAGTACAATTATTCTGAGGGAGTGGCAGGGACATATCACGTCTTCCGGGTATCCTCGAGGATGTCCAAGTAATGGATCCGAACACTGGCACATGACTGTTCCCAGTGATTATGGTGTCATCATTTCATTCACTAATATTGATATTAAACCATCAACTGACTGCGTCATTGATAACATTCAGGTAAAACATTTCTTTCTTTCTATCTAGGGTTTTTTTGCTATTATTTAGTGTCACATGTAGGCTTACATTAACACTGCAATGAAGTTACTGTGAAAATCCCCTAGTCGCCAGACTCCGGCGCCTCTTCTGGGACACGAATGTGCAAATTAGCATGTCCAATGTACCTAACCAGCACGTCTTTCGGACTGTGGGAGGAAACCGGAGCACCTGGAGGAAACCCACGCAGACACGGGGAGAACGTGCAGACTCCAGACAGACACTCACCCGAGGCTGGAATCGAATCCGGGTCCTTGGCCCTATCTATCTATCTGTCTGACTTTCTCTTTCCTTTCTATCTGTTATGCTAAATACCGAGCCTCCCCTATTCCGAAAAAAGCGAAGATCTCTATCCATATATTTGTTGCTTTATACAATAGAAAGGTGGAATCGAGTGATGAACAATTCATTAATCTGCTACACCGTGCTCTTGCTATTTATCAGCTCGAATACAGCGAGAAACAATAAATGTACAATGTCATTTTATTCTTTGTGTGATACCCCAACCCCACAGATAGATTCTGAAGAAGCCACTTATCCCCCAATCTGTGGCACCAGCAGACATTATGAGAAAAGCTTCCAATTTCCACAAGAGTACTACACTGCTGGAAACTGGATGACAGTCATCTTGAACTCCGATTGTTCCAAAAAGCAATTCTACACTGGATTTTCTGCTAATTATTCAGCATTTGGTACGAGTTACAAAACATTATATAATTTGCCGTGCCCAGCAAGTCTATATTATGCACAACCAGCCCATCCCCGTGTATATACTGTCATAAGCGGTGTCCCAGAATGCTTGTTTTTTAAAAAATATATTTTTACGGGATATGAGCATTATCGTGATTGTGAGTATTTTCTGTATTGCCCTTGGTAACATCGTTGTGGGTTTCTGAACTGCAGTGATAAGTGTACATGCACAGACAATGCTATTAAGGAGAGAGATGAAGGATCTTGACCCATCAATTTCTTTATATTTTATATACATTCTCCCTTGTGCTGAATCAGTTCGGTCATTTGTTTTTCGAGTCCTGAGGTCAACCAATTTCCTTCACCACAGAATAGAAAAAACAAACAACAAAGAAAATTACAGCACAGGAACAGACCCTTAGGGCCTCCAAGACTGCACTGACCATGCTCCCGACTTAACTATAACCCTCTACCCTTCCGGGGAACATATCCCTCTATTCCCATCCTATTCACGTATTTGTCAAGACGCCCCTTGAAAGTCATTACTGTATCCACTTCCACTACCTTCCCGAGAAACGAGTTCCAGGCACCCACCATCCTCTCTGTTAAAAAGCCTGCCTCGTACATCTCCTTTAAACCTTGCCCCTCGCACCATAAACTTATGCCCGCCAGTAATTGACTCTTCCACCCTGGGAAAAAGCTTCTGACTATCCACTCAGTCGATGCTTCTCATAATCGTGTAAATTTCTACCAGTTCGCCCCTCAACCTCCGTCGTTCCAGTGAGAATAAACCAGTTTCTCCAACCTCTCATAGCTAATGCGCTCCATACCAGGCAACATCCTGGTAAATCTTTTCTGTACCCTCTCCAAAGCTTCCACATCCTTCTGGTAGTGTGGCGACCAGAATTGAACACTATATTCCAAGTGCAGCCCCACTAAGGGTCTATAAAACTGCAATATGACTTGCCAATTTTTAAACTCAGTGCCCCGGCCGATGAAGGCAAGTATGTCGTATGCTTTCTTGACTACCTTCTCCAATTGCATTGCCACTTTCAGTGACCTGTGTACCTGCACACCCTGATCCCTTTGCCTATCAATACTATTAAGGGTTCTGCCATTTACTGTATATTTCGTATCTGTATTAGACCTTCCAAAATGCATAACTCACATTTGTCCAGATTAAACTCCAACTGCCATCTCTCCACCCAAGTCTCCAACTGATCTATATCCTGCCGTATCCTCTGGAGGTCCTCATTGCTATCCACAAATCCATGAACCTTTGCGTCATCCGCAAACATACTAATCAAACCAGTTACATTTTCCTCCAAATCATTTATATATATATTACAAACAGCAAAGGTCCCAGCACTGATCCCTGAGGAATGCCACTTATTACAACCCTCCATTCAGAAAAGTACCCTTCCACTGCTACCCTCTGTCTTCTTTGACCGAGCCAGTTTTGTATCCACCTTGCCAGCTCACCTCTGATCCCACGCAACTTCACCTTCTGCACCAGTCTGCCACAAGGGACCTTGTCAAAGGCCTTACTGAAGTCCATGTAGACAACATCCACTGCCCTACCCTCATCAATCATCTTTGTCACTTCCTCGAAAAACTCGATCAAGTTCGTGAGGCACGACCTTCCCTTCACAAAACCATATTGCCTCTCACTAATACGTCCACTTATTTCCAAGTGGGAATAAATCCTGTCTCGAAGAATCCTCTACAATAATTTCCCTACCATTGAAGTGAGGCTCACTGGCCTGTAATTACCTGGATCATTCTTGCTACCCTTCTTAAACAAAGAAACAACTTTGGCTATTCTCCAATCTTCTGGGACCTCCCCTGTAGCCAGTGAGGATACAAATATTTTTCTCAAGGCCCCAGCAATTTCCTCCTTTGCCTCTCTCAGTATTCTGGGGTATATCCCATCAGGCCCTGAGGACTTGTCTACCTTAATGTTTCTCAAGAACCCCAATATCTCCTCCTTTTTGATCACAACATAACTCAAACTATCTACACACCCTTCCCAAGACTCATCATCCACCAAGTCCTTCTCTTTGGTGAACACTGACGCAAAGTACTCATTTAATACCTCACCCATTTCCTCTGGCTCCACGTATAGATTCCCTCCCTTGTCCTTGAGTGGGCCAAACCTCTCCCTGGCTACCCTCTTGCTCTTTATATATGTATAAAATGCCTTGGGATTTTCCTTAATCCTGCTGGCCAATGCTTTCTCGTTACCCCTTTTAGCCCTCCTTACTCCTTGCTTAAGTTTCTTTCTACTTTCCTTGTATTCCACACTTGCTTCATGTGTTCCCAGCCTCCGAGCTTTGACAAATGCTTCCTTTTTCTCTTTCACCAGGCTCACAATATCTCTCGTTATCCAAGGTTCCCAAAACCTGCCATATTCATCCTTACAGGAATCTACCGGTCTGGAATCCCCTATCAACTTACACATGAAAGCCTCCCACCTGCCAGATGTTGATTTGCCCTCAAACATCTGCCCCCAATCTACATTCTTCAGTTCCTGCCGAATATTTGTTGTAATTAGCCTTCCCCCAATTTAGCACCTTAACTTGAGGACTACATTTATCTTTATCCATCAGAACCTTAAAGCTTACTAAATTGTGGTCACTGTTCCCGAACTGCTCCCCTGCTGAAACATCGACTACCTGGCCGGGCTCATTCCCCAATACCAGGTCCAGTGTGGCCCCTTCCCTAGTTGGACTATCTACATACTGCTTCAAGAAGCCCTTCTGGATGCTCCTTACAAACTCTGCCCCATCCATGCCCCTGGCACTAAGCGAGTCCCAGTCAATATAGGGGAAGTTAACATCTCCCACCACAACAACACTGTTACTTTTACACCTTGCCAAAAGCTGTCTACATATCTCTTCCTCTTTCTCCCACTGGCAGTTGGGTGGCCTATTGTAAACCCCCAACATTGTGACTACACACTTTCTATTCCTGAGCTCCACCCATATTGCCTCGCTGTACGAGCCCTCCGAGGTGTCCTCCCGCAGTACAGCTGTGATGTTCTCCTTAACCAATAATGAAACTCCCCCACCCCCTTTACATCACCCTCTATCCCGCCTGAAACATCTGTATCCTGGAATGTTAAGCTGCCAACCCTGTCCTTCCCTTAACCAAGTCTCTGTAATGGCAACTACGTCTAGAATCTCAACTTATCATCATTTTATGCAGCTAAATATATTTTCTGTACGTGCCTGGTTGAACAGTAACAATCACATAGATCGATCTTTGTTCCTGATGCCCCAAAGCAGAATACGCTTCCCCATGTGCAAATTATCAGATTCATGTACCCGCAAAAAGAAAACAACCTCCTTTTATAGTGCTACCCAGCCTTCTGTTACTGGAGCTAAGAACCTAAACATCTACAATATTTTCAAAGGTGTAGTCAATCGGGACTCCTTAATTGATTATTTTTCCACCATCTCAGGAGCCTCTAAATCAGGCGAGAGAAACGAAAGTCAAACTCAAATCTTGCACGAATCATGTTGTATTTGGAGCGTAACTTATTACTCTAAGTGTTGCCTTATAAAGATTGATTGAATCCAAAACTCTGTAAAGAGCTCCAGATGCGCCGAAATAAAGTTTTCGACATGCTGGATCCATGCAGAGTGTCCTGAGTATGGTGTGTCCGCGTGTTCTGGAAACCAAACCCGCGCAGTTTCTTTGGTGTATTTTGCAACGAGGTTCAATACAAGTTCAAGGGACTTGTGCTACATCTCGATTGATGAATGTCACATTGAAAGGTAACATGTCTATTTGCTATGTTTTCACCGATAGTGAAATGCGCAAATGGAACACCAATCCTTTGAGATATTGTATTTAAGTTTTGTCCAGGTGTTCTGACTGTGCTGATAAATGCACTGTTCTCAAAATGCACTGGCAAAAAAGACCACAGGATTCAGTGGAAAAATTCGCAAAGGACACCACGGAAACATAAATAAATTTAATTAATTCAACAAAAGAAAGATTATGACAACTAATTGGATAGTTTTTGTGAGCTCAAATCTGGATATAATTTGTTAAATTTCCACGGGTTTGTCTGCACCTCTCTACGGAGAAAACATGTCTTCTCCATGAAAGTCTGACACGGTTTATGTTCCTTCATCCTTCAGTTAAGCATTGTTCTGATGATATTCTGGAGCACGGCATTATTGAGCCACAGAAAAGCGAGTTTGATTTTAAAGATTGGGTGCAAGCGAGCTGTGAGCTGGGATATCAACTTTATGTAAGTTGACTAAATTTATTTTGCTTCATTTGGCAGAAATTGCAACAGCCATCATTGCTGTTAATTTTGTGGCATGGTCGGTGCAGGCTTGGAGGGCCGACGAGCTTGTTCCAGTGTTGTAATGTTCTTTGATCTTTGTTCAATAATGCCGTGCTCCAGAATATCATCAGAACAAAGTTTGCTTCTGTACTCACTTTCGCAGCTCTTTACCGGGACATGTTGATGCCTGTCTGAATCAATGCCTGTCTGACTTTACCATGTTTTCGCGACCGCAAACGGACCCGACAAAATGGTAAAATCGGGCCCTCTATCATCCTGGCATTTATTAATATTTTTCTGGGCAAGGAAGTTGGTAAATCTTATACAGGGCACAACGTATACCTCAGATGTGGAATTTAGTTAAATTCCTGGCAGCACACAATAGGGAAGATGTGCATGCATTGGGGATAGTGCAGCAGAGGTTTACAGGAACGATTCCAGGTGTGAGAAAGTTCAATTGTGAGGATATTTTGACGAGGTCGGGATTAATTTACTGTAGAGAAGATGTCAAGAGGGTTATTTGATAGAGGTACTCACGCTCATAGGAGTCAGCAAAGAGTAGCGAATGAAAAACTGTTGCCATTCTTGAGGTGATCGAGAACGAGGTGGGTGCAGATTTAAAGTGATTTGCAGAAAAAGCAAATGTGAGGTGAGAATAATGTTTTATTAAACATCCAATGCTCTGGGAATGGAATCCATTTCAGGGAAGGTTGAGTTTGGTTTAGTGAAGGTATTCAAAAGGGTATTAGAATGTTCTTTACTGAAAGTCCATGGTACATGGGGAAAATGCAGGGAAATAGCATGACGTGATACTACTCACTTAGCGAACATAGCTTGGCAGGCAGGGCCATTCTTCAGCGTCATAACAGTCACGTGAACATGTTATTAATGTGCCAGGGCAGCCGATTTGTCTTTGCTGTGGAATTCTCCATGTTCCTTTTTCATTAATTCTTCCGACAACAGTTTACAGATTCAGATTTGGGGGCGGCACGGTGGCACAATGGTGGGGGCGGCACGGTGGCACAATGGTTAGACACTGCTGCCTCACAGCTCCAGGGACTTGGGTTTGATTCCAGGCTTGGGTCACTGTCTGTGTGGAGTTTGCACGTTCTCTCCCGTGTCTGCCTCGGTTTCCTCCGGGTGCTTCTGTTTCCTGCCACGGTCCAAAGATGTGCGGGTTAGGTGGATTGGGCATGCTAAATTGCCCCTTAGTGTTCGGGGGACTAACAGCGTAAATACTTGTGGTTATGGGGATAGGGTCTGGATGGGATTTTGGTCGTTGCAGACTCGAAGGGCCGAATCGCCTCCTCCTGCAGTGAAAGGCTCTATAATCTATGATTCTGGATCTTCCTGCATTATACTCCCACTGCAAATATTTAATCACTAATTAATAGTATCCGTATGTATTTGTAGAAACTTCCTATACAGAGGTGAGTTTGCGATATTATTGATTTTATTATTAGTGTCACATGTAGGTTTACATTAACACTGCAATAAAGTTGCTGTGAAAATCCCCCAGTCACCACACTCTAGCCCCTGTGGGTACACTGAGGGGCAACTTCAGCATGGCAAATGCACATAAACAGCACCGCGTTGGACTATGGCAGGAAACTGGAGCACCTGAAGGAAACCCACACAGACACAGGGAAAACATACAAACTCCACACAAACAGTGACCCAAGTTGGGAATCAAATCCAGGTCCCTGGCGCTGTGAGGCAGCCATTGTGCCACTGTGTGGCCCATGTCGATAAATCCGTGGGGGAAGGGCGTTTTTAAGGGAGGTGCGCAGTGCCCCTTGGGTGGTTGGAGGTTGGGAGATGTCCTCTGGGTTCGGTGTGTGATGGTATCCAAATGTGTTTTGCGTACAAGCTAGATCATTAGAACAGTTTTCAAAACTTGAGGGTGGATTTTAATTCATCTAACATTTTCTGAGTAACTACTGGTGTCACTTAGAAACATAGAAACTGGAAGAATGAGTAGGCCATTCGGCCTTTCGAGTATCTCCAACTTTAATTTTGATTATGACTGTTCATCGAATTCAATATCCTGATTCTCCCGTTCTGTCCATATCCCTTGATCCGTGTAGCCCCTGGAGCAAGATCTAATTTTTTCTTGAAATCAGACAATGTTTTGGCCTCAACTACATGCTGTGGTATTGAATTCCACACACTCCCCATCCTCTGGATGAATAAACTTCTCCTCATCTCAGTTCTAAAATGTTTACCCCTTATCCTGAAACTACGACTCCTAACTTTGGGCTCCCCCATCATTTGCAACATTCTTTCTGAATCTACCCTGTCTGAACCTGATAGAATTGTACACCTCTCTATGAGATCCCCTCTCACTCTTCTAAACTCCAGTGAATATAATCCTAACCGACTTAGCCCCTCCGCATATGACACACCTGCCATCCCAGGAATCAATGTCTACAAAATGATGGAGATTGACCTTTAAACTAGGCTACTGAAGTTACAGGGGGAAAAAAAGGGAAACACTAACCAACACTTATCAATACCAACAACAGCTGGCCGTGTGTAAGCTCACTGAACAATTGGTGTGCAAACATTGGCATGTGAAGTTCTAACAGTCATTCACCAGGTTATCAACACACAACAGTATCACAAAACCCACGCTCGGAAATAGTTAAGTATTTTCAAGGCGTCACCATGCAATTCCTGTTCAAAATGTGACTGCCTCCTGAAATCAGAAAAAAACTAAAACTAATCCCCCTCCCCACTTCTTTCAGCAGTGCCCGAGGATAAAACTCTGACTATTAAACACAGAAACAAATGTGCTCTAACTTCCGACATGCGTAGCAGATGGAATGTCTGTCGGGTAATTTCAGGTGTCCCTCAGCAACCAAGTACAACAGCTTCCACATTCAGTATCTGCTCCCAAATGGAATTTGATTATTTTTGTCCATTCACAAATATCATTCAACAGCAGACATCGTGGCGTTGAACCAGTTGGATGATGGATGCATTCCAAAAATGAATATTTTATTAGTGCAGTTTTGAGAAAAGATTCCTGAGAGAAAAATACATTTTAATCACAGCACTAATCACTTACAAACATATCATATTACACTATCTGGGATTCAGTTTTCTCCTTCGGCTATCTACAGTTCCCTAACTTGGAAACCCACTTTTTTCAAAGGTAAAATTAAAATGTTGTCCCTTAGTCGCCAATTTCCACATTTCTGGAGATCCTGTGGTGACATTCAATCAATTCTGTGTTATCTGTTGATTTGCATTGTGCAGTTTTAGAACCTCCTGTGGTTTAGTGATACGATATGACAGACTTTGATCATGCACTGTTCGCTGTGGAAGACGACTTTATTTACTGCCTGCAGCTTCTAATGTAGCCTAATTGTCACTGAATATGACTTCAATAAGTTATGATTTACTGGCACAGTCAAGAGAAATGTAAAATATATGTTTGACATGTTGATGGACACAGATCAACACTTAGAATTCCCTAACTTGTCAAACTGATGAGTGATACATTCGCTTTCCAACAAAGGTATGACATATCAACACGAACTGTAACTGAGCTAAAGAATAATCTATGACTTATAACATGATTTCCTAACCATCATCTTACCTTCACAGGTGTGGATTGTGGGAAACCTGCCGCCCTGAGGAATGGGAATGAAAGCTACATATCCACTTTTTACAAGTCCAGATCACTGTACAGCTGTGCAGATCCCGACTACACTCTTAAAGGAAATGATGAGAAGCATGCGACTTAGCACTGTTTGTTCTTCAAAATATCACAGCAGGAGAAGTCAGAAGTGAAGTTATTATATTTCTTCTATCGCCAACCTCTCCAAAAATCAGTTCTGGATAAAAACAGGAAAGAATGCATAGGATACATGGACATTCTCCTCGTCTGGTTTTGAAACTGATGGGAAAATATACTGAGCCTAACAGGAAGTCAGAGCAAGATAAAAGTTATTGCAATCAAATAGTTTGAGATGGGGTGGTGTAACAAAGGGGCAGGATGCAGGAATGGAAAGATTTGTGGGGTCTGCAGAGAGTTATCGAGACCGGGAGCGTTGCAGAGGATGGGGTAGGTTACGGACATATGAAATTCTGCAGGACAAAGGAATAGGCCTGATTATAGGTGCTGGCATGAGTCACAGAGAATTTGAGGGGCTGTGGGAGTCTGAAGGCCGTTATTGAACTGAGCAGAATTGTGGGTTTAGAAGAGTGGAAACGATAGGGAGGCCTGAAAGAGTTGGAAGTTATTCCAGAGAAAGGTAGCCTTCCAGGGGCTGAACTAGTCACAGAGGTGGGGCGGGGTCTCCGAGCAGATGGATTTTTGATAGATGGGGAGGGATGTAAAGGCTTAAGTGGATACAGAGTTAATATGGCCTCTAGGGTTGGAAAAGGTTAAAAAAAATGAGGAGAGACATAGGGGCTAGTGGGGTTACAGTATTTGGAAGCACTGTAGGTGGAGGAGGAGGTGACAGAGAGAGGGGAGTTGCAGGGACTGTCAAGTTTGTAGAGGTCAGAGATCCTTGCTGGAGGAATGGGCAGGTGATGCCTTGATGGAATGGGAATGTATAAAACCCAATCATTACAGGTAATTGATAAGTAAATGCGCCTTGACTTGGAGAGGGTGGGAAGGGTTTCGCTTCCTAATATGGGAGCGCAGTCACTGCATAAGGGCTGGAGCTTAGATAAGTTCGGATGTGGCCTTTGAATAAGCTCTAAGTTAATTTTTCATCTATTGTATAAAAATATTTATTTTAAGGGATGGGCCATGGGCTCTGTGCTGTGATAACAATGTTGTGTGATTGGATATTAGAGGGGTATCCATCTCGTTAACCAATATCTCCCTCTGGCCTACTGTTTCTCGGCAGCTCTCTTCGAATGCTCGGCTAATGGAACCTGGGTGGATATTTTCACCGGGAATCAGACCCTCCCAAAATGTCAACCAGGTAATTTAGCGAGTTATAGATATCTCACTCTGAAACCAGTCGGACCACGATAACTGTACGAGCTCTTTGAAAGCACCGTTCGAGTTTTGTTCCAGTGCTCCCCTCACGTTGCCCTAATTATTAGATGGAAAGGTGAAATCAGCCAGAACTCTGGCTTGATGATTGATTTGCCTATTAAAAGCCTCCACTGCATCAGGAAGGCAGTTCGCATCTGCGCCTTGAAATGATGTGACAGTCAAGGGTTTCGTGCCCATATTGCTATGAGTCTAGTGCCACTGTGCCTTCAGCTCCCGCTGGTTGAATGGCATTCTTGACACTTCAACTTGAAAGAGAAGGAGCGAATGTCTAAGCCACCGGTGGGCTCACGAAAGGACCTGGGTTATTGGGTATTATCTAGATTCCTGAGTAGTTTTGCAGCTGCACATGCTCAGGCAAGTGGAGAATATCGCATCACACTTATAACTTGTATCATACCTCTGCGGGACAAGGCTTTATTGAGTCGGGAGTTGAGTAATTCGATGCAGAATTCACATGCTACTCCTGCATTTCACGTTGTATGTTGCGATTATTTGGGGTTGTTTGGGGAGATTTGTTTTTTTGCCTCATAGTTTGGAGCTTCATAATGTCGCTATTCGGCCCATCGAGTCTGCACAAACCACAATCCCACCCAGGCCCTTCGCCTATTTACCCTCTAATCCCTCTAACCTACGCATCCCGGGACACTAAGGGGCAATTTAGTATGGCCAATCAACCTAACCCGCACATCTTTGGAGTGTGGGAGGAAACCGGAGCACCCAGAGGAAACCCACGCAGACACGGGGAGGACGTGCAAACTCCGCACAGACAGTGACCCGAGGCTGGAATTGAACCCGACTCCCTGGCGCTGTTCGGCAGCAGTGCTGACCAGTGTGTCACCGTGCCACCTGAGGTTGTATTTCAAGGGGGTTATATAAATGTAGGGAAGTCTCTCTGTACAGGATAATGCTGAGGTCACATCTGGAGTACTGCGAACAGACTCCGTTCCCTTATTTAAGGAAATATATTATTTCATTGGGGGCAGTTCAGAGAATGTTCACTAGCATGATTCTCTAAAGGTAAACTTGCAGGTTGAGTCCGTAATTAAGAAAGCAAATGTAATGTTGTCATTTATCTCAAGAGGCTTGGAATACAAAAGCAGGGATGTACTTCTGAGGCTTTATAAAGCACTGGTTAGGCCCCATTTGGAGTACTGTGAGCAATTTTGGGCCCCACACCTCAGGAAGGACATACTGGCACTGGAGCGGGTCCAGCGGAGATTCACACGGATGATCCCAGGAATGGTAGGCCTGACATACGATGAACGTCTGAGGATCGTGGGATTATATTCATTGGAGTTTAGGAGGTTGAGGGGAGATCTAATAGAAACTTACAAGATAATGAACGGCTTAGATAGGATGGACGTAGGGAAGTTGTTTCCATTAGCAGGGGAGACTAGGACGCGGGGGCACAGCCTTAGAATAAAAGGGAGTCACTTTAGAACAGAGATGAGGAGAAATTTCTTCAGCCAGAGAGTGGTAGGTCTGTGGAATTCATTGCCACAGAGGGCTGTGGAGGCCGAGACGTTGAGCGTCTTCAAGACAGAAATTGATAAATTCTTGATTTCTCGAGGAATTAAGGGCTATGGGGAGAGAGCGGGTAAATGGAGTTGAAATCAACCATGATTGAATGGTGGAGTGGACTCGATGGGCCGAATGGCCTTACTTCCGCTCCTATGTCTTATGGTCTTATGATCCTATGTGGAAGGATTGCCTTTTGATAAAAAGTTAAACAGGTTGCGAATCTACTCTTTGGGTCCTCGCTGTCCACGGGGATGGTGCCAGAGGACTGGAGAGTGGCGAATGTTGTTCCTCTGTTTAAGAAAGGGAATAGAAATGACCCTGGTAATTATAGACCGGTTAGTCTGACTTCGGTGGTTGGTAAATTGATGGAAAAGGTCCTTAGGGATGGGATTTACGACCATTTAGAAAGATGCGGATTAATCCGGGATAGTCAGCACGGATTTGTGAAGGGCAAATCGTGCCTCACAAATTTGATAGAATTTTTTGAGGAGGTAACTAGGTGTGTTGATGAAGGTAGGGCGGTTGATGTCATATACATGGATTTTAGTAAGGCGTTTGATAAGGTCCCCCATGGTCGGCTTATGATGAAAGTGAGGAGGTGTGGGATAGAGGGAAAGTTGGCCGATTGGATAGGTAACTGGCTGTCTGATCGAAGACAGAGGGTGGTGGTGGATGGAAAATTTTCGGACTGGAGGCAGGTTGCTAGCGGAGTGCCGCAGGGATCGGTGCTTGGTCCTCTGCTCTTTGTGATTTTTATTAATGACTTAGAGGAGGGGGCTGAAGGGTGGATCAGTAAATTTGCTGATGACACCAAGATTGGTGGAGTAGTGGATGAGGTGGAGGGCTGTTGTAGGCTGCAAAGAGACATAGATAGGATGCAAAGCTGGGCTGAAAAATGGCAAATGGAGTTTAACCCTGATAAATGTGAGGTGATTCATTTTGGTAGGACTAATTTAAATGTGGATTACAGGGTCAAAGGTAGGGTTCTGAAGACTGTGGAGGAACAGAGAGATCTTGGGGTCCATATCCACAGATCGCTAAAGGTTGCCACTCAAGTGGATAGAGCTGTGAAGAAGGCATATAGTGTGTTAGCTTTTATTAACAGGGGGTTGGAGTTTAAGAGCCGTGGGGTTATGCTGCAACTGTACAGGACCTTGGTGAGACCGCATTTGGAATATTGCGTGCAGTTCTGGTCACCTCACTATAAGAAGGATGTGGAAGCGCTGGAAAGAGTGCAGAGGAGATTTACCAGGATGCTGCCTGGTTTGGAGTGTCGGTCTTATGAGGAAAGGTTGAGGGAGCTGGGGCTGTTCTCTCTGGAGCGGAGGAGATTGAGGGGAGACTTAATAGAGGTTTATAAAATGATGAAGGGGATAGATCGAGTGAACGTTCAAAGACTATTTCCTCGGGTGGATGGAGCTATTACAAGGGGGCATAACTATAGGGTTCATGGTGGGAGATATAGGAAGGATATCAGAGGTAGGTTCTTCACGCAGAGAGTGGTTGGGGTGTGGAATGGACTGCCTGCAGTGATAGTGGAGTCAGACACTTTAGGAACATTTAAGCGGTTATTGGATAGGCACATGGAGCACACCAGGATGATAGGGAGTGGGATAGCTTGATCTTGGTTTCAGATGAAGGTCAGCACAACATCGTGGGCCGAAGGGCCTGTTCTGTGCTGTAATGTTCTATGTTCTATGTTCTATGTTTAGGACTGAATGGGTCAACTTTCTGCTTGTCTCAAACTTGGCTTGTTTGCAGAAATCTTTGGCAATGTGCCATTTTTATACAGAAAGCATTTTTTGACCTTGGAGCTGTATCTTTTTAAACCCATTTTTTAAAAATGACTTAGAATCATAGAATCCTACAGTGCAGAAAGAGGCCATTCGGCCCATCGAGTCTGCACCAACCACAATCCCACCCAGGCCCTATCCACATATCCCTACATATTTACCCACTAACCCCTCTAACCTCAGGACACTAAGGGGCAATTTAGAATGGCCAATCAACCTAACCCGCACATCTTTGGACTGTGGGAGGAAACCGGAGCACCCGGGGGAAACCCACGCAGACACAGGGAGTATGTGCAAACTCCACACAGACAGCGACCCGAGCCGGGATTCGAACCCAGGTCTCTGGAGCTGTGAAGCAGCAGTGCTAACCACTGTGCTACCGTGCCGCCCACTTATTTTTTAGTTATAATGTTTTTTACAAGTTCTGCATTGTTAAATTGCCGTTTAACTCTTATTTCTCTTTTTCTTTAAGTTGTATCTTCGATATTTTACAACTTATCCGTATTTGACTCCCAGTTAATTCTCCAGTATTTTTAAATGGTCTGTTTTAACTAATACGAGTGTGGCATTGCTGCCCCGCTGTGTCAGCGAAACTAACTCCCTTTATCTTAGTTTCCTGTTTTATGTCCCCTTAACTACCATATGATCGGTATGTTCTTGTGGAACCTGCTGTATGTGTGTAAGTTGCTATCTCGACCCACACCTTTGCGCCGATACTCCTTAAAACTCAATATAATCAGCGCGTCCTTGCGGAACCTGCTATATATGGGTAAGTTGCTATCCCTACCCACATTTTTATGCTGATACTCTTTAAAATCCTTGTGGAACCTGCTGTAGGTGGGTAAGTTCCTATCCCTACCCCCACCTTTGTGCCGATAAACCTTTTACAATTTTCTTTTTGCCTTTGTGACCCACAAGGGGTCCAGACGTCTAACGGATCCAGTGATTCAGAGTGCCCCCCCACCCCACTCCTCTACTAAACACGATGAGCAATATAAAGTATGTACTCCCCGTTCCAGGGGAACGTAAGAACATAAGAAATAGGAGCAGGAGTAGGCCATCTAGCCCCCGAGCCTGCCCCACCATTCAATAAGATCATGGCTGATCTGATAGTGGTTTAGTTCCACTTACCCGCCCGTTCCCCATAACCCTTAATTCCCTTATTGATCAGAAATCTATCTACCTGTGACTTAAACATATTTAACGAGGTAGCCTCCACTGCTTCAATGGGCAGAGAATTCCAGAGATTCACTACCCTCTGAGAGAAGAAGTTCCTCCTCAACTCTGTCCTAAACTGACTCCCCCTTATTTTGAGGCTGTGTCCTCTAGTTTTTGTTTCCTTTCTAAGTGGAAAGAATCTCTCTGCCTCTACCCTGTCTAGCCGCTTCATTATCTTATATGTCTCTATAAGATCTCCCCTCAGCCTTCTAAGCTCCAACGAGTACAGGCCCAATCTACTCAATCTCTCCTCATAAGCTAACCCCCTCATCTCCGGTATCTACCTGGTGAACCTTCTCTGTATTCCCTCCAAGGCCAATATATACTTTCGCAAATAAGGAGACCAAAATTGCACACAGTACTCTAGTTGCGGCCTCACCAGTACCTTGTACAATTGCAGCAAGACCTCCCTGCTTTTATACTCCATCCCCTTCGCGATAAAGGCCAACATTCCATTCGCCTTCTTGATCACCTGCTGCACCTGCAGACTGAAGTTTTGCGATTCATGCACAAGGACCCCCAGGTCCCTCTGCACAGTAGCATGGTGTAATTTTTCACCATTTAAGTAATAGTCCATTTTACTATTATTCCTTCCAAAGTGGATAACCTCACACTTCTCAACGTCATACTCCATCTGCCAGATCCTCGCCCACTCACTTAGCCTTTCCAAATCTCTCCTCAGACTTTCCGCATCCTCCACACAATTCGCTTTCCCACTCATCTTTGTGTCATCCGCAAATTTTGTTACCCTACACTCGGTCCCCTCCTCCAGATCGTCTATGTATATGGTAAACAGTTGAGGCCCCAGCACCGATCCCTGCAGCACACCACCAGTCACCAACTGCCATCCAGAAAAGCACCCATTTATTCCAACTCTCTGCTTCCTGTTAGATAGCCAATCCTCAATCCACGCTAACACTTTACCCCCAACTCCGTGTACCCTAATCTTCTGCAGCAACCTTTTGTGAGGCACCTTATCGAACGCCTTCTGGAAATCTAAAAACACCACATCCACCGGTTCCCCTCTGTCAACTGCACTCGTTACATCTTCATAAAAATCCAGCAAATTCGTCAAACACGACTTTCCCTTCATGAATCCATGCTGCGTCTGCTTGATCGAACCATTTTTTCCAGGTGTCCTGCTATTTCTTCTTTAATGATGGATTCCAGCAATTTCCCAACTACGGACGTTAAGCTAACCGGCCTGTAGTTACCCGCCTTTTGTCCACCTCCTTTTTTAAACAGTGGCATCACATGAGCTGTTTTCCAATCAGCCAGCACTTCCCCAGAGTCCAGCGAATTTTGATAAATTACAACCAATGCATCTGCTATTACTTCTGCCATTTCTTTCAGTACCCTGGGATGCATTCCATCCGGGCCCGGGGACTTGTCTACCTTTAGTCCCATTAGCCTATCAAGCACTACGTCTTTAGTAATAGTAATCGTTTTAAGGACCTCACCCCCTACAGTCCCACGACCGTCAATTTTCGGTAAGCTATTTGTGTCCTCTACCGTGAAGACCGACACAAAAAACGTGTTTAAGGCCTTGGCCATTTCCTCATTTCCCATTATTAAATCCCCCTTCTCATCTTCTAAGGGTCCAAACATTTACTTTAGCTACTCTTTTCCTTTTTATATATTTGTAAAAACTTTTACTATCAGTTTTTATATTTTGTGCTAGTTTAGTTTCATAATCTATCTTTCCTTTCTTTAGTAGTTCTTTGTTGTTTTTTAAAGAGTGCAGTTGAACAGAGGGAACTGGGAATACAGGTACAGAATTCCCTAAAAGTGACGTCACAGGTGGATAGGGTCGTAAAGAGTGCCTTTGGTACATTGGCCTTTATAAATCGGAGTATCGAGTATAAAAGTTGGAGTGTTATGGTAAGGTTATATAAGGCATTGGTGAGGCCGAATTTGGAGTATTGTGTACAGTTTTGGTCACATAGTTACAGGAAGGATGTAAATAAGATTGAAAGAGTGCAGAGAAGGTTCACAAGGATGTTGCCAGGACTTGAGAAGCTGAGTTACAGAGAGAGATTGAATAGAACAAAGAACAATACAGCACAGGAACAGGCCCTTCGGCCCTCCAAGCCCGCGCCGCTCCCCGGTCCAGGATTGAATCCTGAATCCAGGATCCCCGCCCAATTTTCCAGCCTATCTACATACCAATATCCTATCCACCGAGCTGTCCCTCACAGCTACGATGCTTTGTTCATTACAACCTATTAACTCACCCCCACCCCCCTATTCCAGACCATGTGATCCCCAGGGAGAGGCGAAAACCCAGAGTGAAAAACCCCAGGGCCAATATGGGGAGAAAAAAAAATCTGGGAAATTCCTCTCCGACCCCCTGAGGCGATCGAAACGAGTCCAGGAGATCACAATGGCCCTGATCGGAAAATGCTTCCCAACCCTAGTCATTTCCACTTCCATGAACACCATATGAATTCCCTGCCCCCGAGACAGGTTCCCAACTATCCGCAGTCTCGCTCTGTACTGGCACCAGCAAGATGATCATAGAATGAAGCCTTGAAACGAGAAACAAGGAACAATTAGCCCGCGCCGCTCCCTGGTCCAAACTAGACCACTCTTTTGTATCCCTCCATTCCCACTCCGGTCATATAGCTGTCTAGATAAGTCTTAAACGTTCCCAGTGTGTCCGCCTCCACCACCTTGCCCGGCAACACATTCCAGGCCCCCACGACCCTCTGTGTGAAATATGTCCTTCTGATATCTGTGTGAAACCTCCCCCCCTTCAAAGAACAAAGAACAAAGAACAGTACAGCACAGGAAACAGGCCTTCGGCCCTCCAAGCCTGTGCCGCTCCTTGGTCCAACTAGACCAATCGTTTGTATCCCTCCATTCCCAGGCTGCTCATGTGACTATCCAGGTAAGTCTTAAACGATGTCAGCGTGCCTGCCTCCACCACCCTACTTGGCAGCGCATTCCAGGCCCCCACCACCCTCTGTGTAAAAATAGGTTGGGACTTTATTCCCTGGAGCGTAGAAAATTGAGGGGAGATTTGATAGAGGTGTATAAGATTTTGATGGGTATAGATAGAGTGAATGCAAGCAGGCTTTTTCCGCTGAGGCGAGGGGAGAAAAAAACCAGAGGGCATGGGTTAAGGGTGAAAGGAGAAAAGTTTAAAGGGAACATTAGGGGGGGGCTTCTTCATGCAGAGAGTGGTGGGAGTGTGGAATGAGCTGCCGGATAACATTTAAGAAAAACTTGGACGGGTTCATGGATGAGAGGGGTGTGGAGGGATATGGTCCAAGTGCAGGTCAGTGGGACTAGGCATAAAATGGTTCGGCACAGACAAGAAGGGCCAAAAGGCCTGTTTCTGAGCTGTAATTTTCTATGGTTCTATGGTTCTAATTCCCCACTAGTTTTGGAAGTGTTCACCCAACCATTGGCTCCAAGATCATCCTGTATCATTACCAAATTGTTGTGGGAAATTCTTTTAGGTGGCCTGGTTAATTTGAAGACCTTTCTTTAAGATTTAAAAATCTTTTCATTAAAACATTTCATTTCAAAAAGGCAAAAAATGAAACTCTTCAATTAAACTGCTTTTTAGTAAAACAGTGAAATGTTAGAATCAAAAACATTACAAATTAACAATATTCAGACAAACATACAATTAAGAAAAGACAAATCGCATTTTGGCCAAAATGGGAGATCAATGGTTCCATCTACACAGCTAATGAGCTAGCAGCTTTCACAAAAGATCTCAGATTTCATGCCAAAGAACAGAATTGGTTACAGTTTTCGTTAATAGATAATAAAGCCCAGCACTTAATTAAAAGCAATTTCATTCATTCGCTGTTCTGTCAATCTAACAATGACATGTCCCTTAATCAATCTTATTTTCAAATACTGTATTGATCTGTCATTCATCTGTCCGTTTTATGGAAGTTCTCTCCCAAAAATGGCTTCTTATGATTCAGCATTTCTCTAACCAATTTAACCTAGTTCTATTGAAGTCATCTTTATCTATTAGACGTATTCCCCAGCCTTAGGTATGCATTGGTAATTTACTCTGTTACATTACTTGTGCCTAACTTGCTGATATCTTTCATGAATACATCTTTCATTTTAATGTCATGTTAAAAAACATTTCCTCCAGACATTATTAAGATGTTATTTACATATTTCATATTATTCCCAAACCGCGTATTAAACCATTAGCTGCTAATTATTCTCATGTTGGGTATTAAGAATGAATCAGAATTCTCAACTACAGCGGGACCATGTCAATTTGATGGGTGATATTGATTGAAGTGTTTGTCTCAGTTTGAGGGGTTATATTGATTGGAGTCTCACGTAGGTGAGTGGGAAAGTGAATTGCGTGGAGGACGCGGAAAGTCTGCAGAGAGATTTGGATAGGCTGAGCGAGTGGGTGAGGATCTGGCAGATGGAATATAACGTTAGCAAATGTGAGGTTATCCACTTTGGAAGAAATAATAGTAAATTGGAATATTATTTAAATGGAGAAAAATTACATCGTGCGACTGTGCAGAGGGACCTGGGGGTCCTTGTGCACGAATCGCAAAAACTCAGTTTGCAGGTGCAGCAGGTGATCAAGAAGGTGAATGGAATGTTGGCCTTTATCGCGAGGGGGATAGAATATAAAAGCAGGGAGGTCTTGCTGCAACTGTACAAGGCACTGGTGAGGCCGCAACTGGAGTACTGTGTGCAGTTCTGGTCCCCTTATTTGCGAAAGGACATATTGGCCTTGGAGGGAGTGCAGAGAAGGTTCACCAGGTTGATACCGGAGATGAGGGGTGTAGCTTATGAGGAGAGATTAAACAGATTGGGTCTGTACTCGTTGGAGTTTAGAAGGATGAGGGGTGATCTTATAGAGACATATAAGATAATGAAGGGGCTGGATAGGGGTAGAGGTGGAGAGATTCTTTCCACTTAGAAGGGAAACCAGAACTAGAGGGCACAGCCTCAAAATAAGGGGGGGCCGGTTCAGAACAGAGTTGAGGGGGAAGTTCTTCTCTCAGAGGGTAGTGAATCTCTGGAATTCTCTGCCCATTGAAGTGGTGGAGGCTTCCTCGTTGAATATGTTTAAATCACGGGTAGATAGTTTTCTGATCGATAAGGGAATTAGGGGATATGGGGAGCAGGCGGGTAAGTGGAACTGATTCGCTTCAGATCAGCCATGATCTTGTTGAATGGCGGGGCAGGCTCGAAGGGCCAGATGGCCTACTCCTGCTCCTATTTCTTATGTTCTTATGTTCTTATGTCTTTATCAGTTTGAGGGGTTATATTGATTGGAGTCTGTGTCAGTTTGAGGGGTTATATTGATTAGAGTCTGTGTCAGTTTGAGGGGTTATATTGATTGGAGTCTGTATCAGTTTGAGGGGTTATATTGATTAGAGTCTGTGTCAGTTTGAGGGGTTATATTGATTGGAGTCTGTGTCAGTTTGAGGGGTTATATTGATTAGAGTCTGTGTCAGTTTGAGGGGTGATATTGATTGGAGTCTGTGTCAGTTTGAGGGGTTATATTGGCTGGAGCCTCTGTATCAGTTTGAAGTTTATATTGATTGGAGTCTGTATCAGTGTGAGGGGTTATTTTGGTTGCATTCTGTATCAGTTTGAGGGGTTATATTGATTAGAGCCTCTGTATCAGTCATATTGATTGTGATGTGTATCAGTTTCAGGGGTTAAATTGTTTGGAGGATCTGTATCAATTTCAGGGGTTATATGTATTGATGATTGTACCAATTTGAGGGGTTACATTGATTGGACTCTGTGTCAGTTTGAGGGGTTATATTGATTGGAGTCTGTGTCAGTTTGAGGGGTTATATTGATTGGAGTCTGTGTCAGTTTGAGGGGTTATATTGGTTGGAGATCCTGTATCAGTTTGAGGGGTTATATTGATTGGAGTCTGTGTCAGTTTGAGGGGTTATATTGATTGGAGTCTGTGTCAGTTTGAGGGGTTATATTGATTGGAGTCTGTGTCAGTTTGAGGGGTTATATTGATTGGAGACTGTATTGGTTTGAGGGGCTATTTTGATCGGGGTCTGTCTTAGTTTGAGGGGTTATATTGATTGGAGAGCCTGTTTCACTTTGAGGAGTTTACTGATTGGAGTCTGTATCAGTTTGAGGGGTTATATTGATTGGAGTCTGTCTCAACCTGAAGGCTGCCACTCAGGTGGATAGAGCTGTGAAGAAGGCCTATAGTGTGTTAGCTTTTATTAACAGGGGGTTGGAGTTTAAGAGCCGTGGGGTTATGCTGCAACTGTACAGGACCTTGGTGAGATCACATTTGGAATATTGTGTGCAGTTCTGGTCACCTCACTATAAGAAGGATGTGGAAGCACTGGAAAGAGTGCAAAGGAGATTTACCAGGATGCTGCCTGGTTTGGCGGGTAGGTCTTATGAGGAAAGGTTGAGGGAGCTAGGGTTTTTCTCTTTAGAGCGGAGGAGGTTGAGAGGTGAGTTAATAGAGCTTTATAAGATGATGAGGGGGATAGATAGAGTGGACGTTCAGATACTATTTCCTCGGGTGGATGTAACTGTGACTAGGGGGCATAACTATAAGGTTCGTGGTGGAAGATATAGGAGGGATGTACGAGGTAGGTTCTTTACTCAGAGAGTGGTTGGGGTGTGGAATGGACTGCCTGCTGTGATCGTGGAGTCGGACACTTTAGGAACTATCAAGCGGTTATTGGATAGGCACATGGAGCACGCTAGAATGATAGGGGCTGGGATGGCTTGATCTTGGTTCCGGAAAAGGTTCGGCACAACATCATGGGCCAAAGGGCCTGTACTGTGCTGTGCTGTTCTATGTTCTATTTTCTACGTTCTATGTTCTCAGGGATGGTAAATAAGGTGCCGACTAAATATCTTGGGATGTTCCAGAACTGTTCATGAGCTGATCACCCAGCCTAGCTATGCAGTTCATTGGAACCTATATGCATTGTGTCTTGCCGGAATGGGCTGAATAACTGGATAAGTATTGATGATTTTCTTTGTTCGTTGGAGTTGTACATGGTCAGCCACCTGGCTTCGCCCCGCTGGAAGAGCTCAAAATACTGTTTGTTGATTGAATCAGTCTTTAGTGTTGAATGGGTTTTTCAAGTTAATTCTCCCGAGCAGAAGCCACTCTGAGAAATAGAATTAATCTGCACATGGAGAGGCAGGGATTAAACAAGAACAGGCAGCATGGTGTTGTTAAGGGGAGGTCTGACTTGCTTGATATTTCTTTCCAGGAAGTGACCAGATGTGTACATGAGGACAATGTATTTGACATTGTCAAAAGCCTTGCTGAAGCCCAAGTAGACAATCTCCCACAGGCGATTGGCCGCCTTCTGCACAGTAGGGATTCTATGGTTCTGTAGAAAAGCTTTTTCACTCAGATTGTGATGGGAATCTGGATCTCACTGCCTGAAAGGGCGATGGAGGCGTGAACCCTCACAACATTTAAGAGGCAGTTAGATAAGCCACGGCACACAAGGCTGTGGGGAAAGTGCTGGAAAATGGATTAGAATAGATTGGTGCTTGATGGCTGACACAGACACGATGGGCCAAAGGGCATCTTTCTGTGCTGAAAAACTCTACAATGGCCCAGGGGATGGAAGTTATGAACCAAAAAGTGAATTTTCACTGACTCCTGTTATTTCTCTCTGACACAAAGGCAATGGAATATCGATCCCCCTGAGTTTTGTGCCGAGGGTGTGGGGGAATGATGTGACGGTGACCCTCTGAGGGCCCTTTCACATGCTCACAGGGGGACAGCCATCACCCAGTCATACAACCCTTGATTTGTGAGAGAGAAAAGGGTGAATGGAGGCAATTGATAACAAGCAGCCCAGAAACTCCAAGGTGTTTTGTGAAGTTAGCCTCGGCCCTACGTTTTAAATTTGATTTTGACATTAGATAGCATGAGGTGTTTCACTCCAGGTATGAATCAAGTGACCCATGAGAATGCTTTTATTAAACAAAGTTTACTTAAGAACACAGGATGTAACAAAAAGAATTAACATAACCTTTATGAATTGCAAGACTTAAACAACAGAACACTGCATTAGTTCAGATTAAAATCAACATAATACCAATTATACTGCGTCAGTAACAATAAAGGACACCGGCGACAGATAACAGGGTGCCGACAAACCAACCTGCACAGAAACATGATTAAAATAGAAATTGGAAGCAGGAGTTGGCCATTCAAGCTTGCTCCGCCATTCATTTTGTTCATGGCTGATCATCGAATTCAATAACCTTCAATCTTCAATATTTTTTAAATGATATAGTTTGTCACAAAATGTACATTCCAACATGTCCTTCAGACTGTTCCATGTGACCAGTAATGGGCACAAGGTCTATGTGTTGCGAGTACCAGAGAGTCTCCTGTGCCCATCCATTCCACTGCTCACACTCAGCTCCACAACCAATATCACAATCAGCGATTTCCCGCCCTATCTGCTGTTCTCCCAGCTCCAGCGCTGCTACTTCTCGGTGTTAGGATGACAAGATCTGGATGCTGCCACCATTTTTAGTTAATTCCCTGACGTTTTGTGCTCTCTTCTACAGGCACATAAATTTCCATTGTTACTCTCCCATCAAAGACCCAAGCTTGTGCTGGTGTCAACCTGACTGACCATCATGTCTACACAGGGAAAGCCTCCTGCGTGTGACCATTCCAGTCTCACAGTGCAAGAGTTATCTGACTAACCAGAACTCTGCAAAGAGAGGCTGACATGCCTCTGACAGTCCATGCTGCTGCCTGGGCATTGCCGGTGTCTGGGTGGGGATGAGCTTTCTACAATTTCACTTTCATTCACATTCGACCCCATATGCCTCAGATTATGTGCTGTAAGATGCTTCACCACCTTGTCAGAACAAAGCAGGTTATTGATCGTTTTGCCTCACTGCAACCACGTAGCCCATGCCTGCTCAGGCCTTTGGCAATCTCCATCCAGACTTGTTTGGATGGATGTGGCAGATATCCTCCAGTCCAGAAAGAACAGAAATTTGCTCCAAACCCATGTAGCCTTTAGGAGCACTACCACGGATGCATCATTGAATTGAGTTTAATCTTCCTCCTGCCATTTCTACCCTATGTTCAGTAACCAGGTCTTCTTCACTGCTCTCTTCAGAGCTGCTGCCTTTGAAAGTGCTTCTGGTTCCAGCATTGCCTGAACCGGCCCTTCCCCTGCAGTGAGTGGTTAGAGTCTGTAATGCACTGTCTGAGACTGTGGTGGAGACCGGTTCAATTGAAGCTTTCCAAAGGGAATTGGGCTGTTATCTGAAAAGGAAGAATGCGCAGGTTAGCGGGGAGAAGGTGGGGGAGTGACAGTGAACTGTTCATTCGGAGAGTCAGTGCAGACACCATGGGCTAAGTGGCCTCCTTCTGCTCTGTAACAATTCTGTGATACTGCCTGTGCTGCCGGAGTGGACGGATCCCCCTCACCTGTCAGGCATTAATGTGCTGGTTCTGGCTATAGTGTGGAGTTGGTTAGTTCAGTTGATTTGGTGTGTTGAGTGTGATGTAGAATGATGCTAATGTTGATGGTTTGATCCCCGTACTGACTCTGGGAGTTCCCCTTCCATTGCTTGACGTTTACTAACTTGTGTCCCTGAAGTGACATATAACAAATTGTGTCTCTGTATTGGAGAGAAATACTAATGATTCATTGTGGACACTGGCTAAATTACCTTACCCTGTCGACACTGCAACATCATCAGCTTCCAGTAGAAACATCGATACATTTCCAACCATTATCTTCAAAGAATTGTTTTAGTGCACAATGAGGCCATTTGGCCCAACGTGTCTGCATCGGCTCCCCAACTAGCATTAGGACATCGACATTCTCCTGCCTTTTTCTCGTATTGTTGCACATTGTTTCTATTCAAATATTAATCTAATACCCTCTGTAATGTCTCGTTTCAGCCTGCCTCCACCACACTTCCACGATGTACATTCCAGACCTGAACCACTGGCAGCGGGAAAAAGGTTTTTCTCACATCATCTTCAACCCCACCACAAACTCCATTCCTGAGCCACTGACCATCCCATGTCCCTCCCTAGTGGCCCAGGGTAAGGACATGGGAATCCTGTACTTTTTCCTTTCACTGTCATCCGTTTTGCCATTTAATCGCTCCGGCCCTTCCATTTTGTTCTTTCCTTGTCACCCGCCCATCCCCATCTCGCTGTTGCAAACCAATTTAATTCACTGCTCTTTCCAAGTTCTAATGATAGCTAACTGAACTGAAACTAAATCTGTTTCTCTCTTCACAGATGCTGCCAGCCCTGCTGAGAGTTTCCAGTATATTTTATTCATATTTCAGACTTACAGCATCGATAGTATTTTGCCTTCTCTATGAACTGAAGTTGATGTTTCTGAATGTCCTGTGCTGTACATTATGATTGTTAATAATTGTGATCTGAAAAACACTCTGCACTTTCCCTGATTCCTGTTATGTTTCGCTCTCTGATCTCCAGTCTGCATCGTAACAATCTCGCAGGATCTTGTGCCGAGGACCTGGCCTCTGCTCTCAGTACAAACTGTTCACTGATAGATCTGAATCTGGGTAAGAATAAACTGGGAAATTCAGGCGTGAAACTGCTGTCTGTGGCATTGAGAAATCCAGACTGTAAAATACAGAAACTGCAGTCAGTACCAAACTGTGTGAGATTGTGTCTATAATAATTTAACATTCAACAATATAATTTGACCACTGGATTTGTATAAAAAAGCTCTGTCCATTACTATTGGTGTTAGTTATTAATGTAAGGAAAACTGCTTTTATTCTGACTCCTTTCGCTTCTCTCGCTGATCCCTTAGCAATGGGATGTCAGTGCCACAAATCCTATGTCGAGGGTGCGGGGGAATAATGTTATGGTTCACCATCTGAGGTCCTCTCCTCCTCCTCAGAAGTGCACCACTCACCCTGGACACAGAATCCATTGATTTGTGAAAAGAGGGAGAGTGAATGGATGACAATAAATGGAGGACGGGACATGGTGGTGGAGTCTCTCTGTTAGTAACAGGTGACTCACCTGATGAAGGAGCAATGCTCCGAAAGTTTGCGCTACCAAATAAACCTGTTGGACTTTAAACTGGTGTTGTGAGACTACTTACCATAGCAATGCAGGTTGTGTTTTTTGAATATCTCATACCATGAATTATTATCGTCATTAATATATTCTGTCTAATTTCCAGTCTTCATAGTAACACGCTCACAGATTCCTGTGCTGAGGATCTCGTCTCCTCTCTCAGTACAAACCAGTCACTGAGGATTCTGCACCTGAGTACAACCAACTTCACAGACCAATCTGTCCCTGCTCTTGGCCCCTCATACTGACCTGCAAGAGTCTGGAATGGATCGGGTGAGCGTTCATGTTAATTTTTAGTGAAATCAATAATATATCAATGGGATTTTAAAATACAAATGGGCCTGAATGATAAGCGGATTGTGTGTGAAGACTCTCACAACCTGATACTGCTGCATATTTCAACTGGGATCTTCAGCACAGTGATACTGGGGAGCTCTTTCAGAGCAGAGTTGGGGAAGAGAGAGGACACACCCTATTTACAGCACAGTGACTCCAAGGATCTCCATCAGAGCAGAGCGGAGTCGGAGAAGAGAGAGCACACACCCTATTTACAGCAAAGTGACCCCGAGGATCTCCACTGGAGCAGAGCAGAGTCGGGGAAGAGAGAGCACACATCCTATTTACAGCACAGTGACCCTGGGGAGCCCCATAGGAGGAGAGTCAGGGAACAGAGAGAGCACACACCCTATCACCCTATTTTCAGCACAGTGACACCAGGGAGCTCCATCAGAGCAGAGTAGAGTCGTGGAAGAGAGAGCACACACCCTATTTACAGTGCAGTAACCCCGGGGAGCTCCATCAGAGCAGAGTCAGAGCAGAGAGAGCACACATCCTAGTTACAGCACAGTGACCCCGGGAGCTCCATCAGAGTAGAGTTGGGGGAAGAGAAAGCACACACTCTATTACAGCACTTGTTTCAATGTGATAAGGTTAAAGGTCCAGATATTTAATTCATGTTAGTTAATGGTGGACTGAATGGATAGGTTTGCACCTGGATGAATGGTTAATCAGGGACCTGGGGAGAGTTCAGATGAATAGTTTTGGGTGTCAGACGAATGGTTGTGTGGCAGTTCTGTTGGGTTTAGGTTTTAGTCGGATGTTTGGATCGTAGTTGGGTGTTGTTCATGTTGTTGGGGTCAAGTCAGATCTTAGTGAGTGGTGTGGGGTTGGGGTTGGTTAATAGAGTTGGAGGTGGTAGTGGGATCGAGTTGTATCAGGGTAATGGGGTTAAGTCAGAGGCTTAGTCAGGTCAGGAGAGGTTGGGTCAGGGTGTAGTCAGGTTGGGAGGTTAAGTCAGATTTGTTCAAGGGCTGGTGTGGAGGTAGTCGGACTGGTGGCATTGTTTGGGGTAGTTGTGATGAATCAGGGCTTAGTCGGTTCATGGGAGGTGACGAATGCTTGTCAGTCATGGGTGACTGGAGAACTCGGCTGTGGATCAGGTTGTGTGCTCCGTAACATTACCTGTGTAACCATCCAGGGATCAGTCCCAAGTCTGTGAATCTAACTATCAGAGACATTCATAAAGGGTCCCGGGCAATAGTGGAATTCCCAAATGGAAATGTAAACCACTGGGGCAATTTCCACAGAGACCTGTGCGTCAGGACACTCAAGTATCCCATTGTTCATCTTCAGTTGTGTGTCTGGTCTCCCACGATCCAGTGACCTGAAGATTTGTCCTATTAACTCCAGTCTCCTGTTACTTACACTGTTGTTCAATCTGTTTATTTCCTGTTTCATCTTTAATCTGTTTCAGGCTGGAGAATAACCAGTTCAGTCAAAATGGAGAGAGACACCTGGAGTCTCTGCAGGGATCCAGACGTAGACTGGAAGTGAAAGTGTGAACGTTTCAATTTATAAACATTGCTGCTCCACAGGTTACAATGAAATCCTGAATTGTGAAGATCTTCCACGGCCGCTTCCAAACCCTTCGTTCCTGCCCCTCTCCCTCCCTATTCCATCAGTGATTTCCCTGCTTACCTGGTTTCGTTGAGATTCCCAGCTGGAAAACTGTTGCAGTTTTCGTCTCCACATTGAAGGAAAGATTGCTGCAAACCATTGTTGAAGCAGCAATGTGTTGTCAGTGTTCTCAGTAACAGAGTCGACACCCTCCTTTCAAAATGGAGCAGCAAAGATAATTCCCCAGGGAGAGAAGTGTGTGTACTCATGTGGTGTGCATGTGGTGTGTCCGCGTGTGTGCATGTGTGTGGTGTGTGCATGTGTTCAGAATGGGAGTGGATCAACTGCTGCACTCTCTAATTCCTGTGTCAGACATGTCAGTGTTTAATCTTACACAGTGGATCTTGCTAACTGTGTTTTTACTGTTTCCAATACAATTGCCTCAATTTCAGACTGATTATTTGAACATTGAACACACAAACATTTTAAGGCGCAGATTTTTTAAAAACATCTTAGCAGCCTTTATTTACATTGTATCTGTGCTCGAACAGAAAATAAGTTCTAAATAAACTACTCCCATTTTGCAGCACTTGCTCTACAAGTCCACATGTTTCGGTGATACCAAGAGAGCGGCTCAGTTGGAATCCAAATGTTCTGCATCCACTCTCGCCCCCTTTACCCTGCCAGTTGTAAACCTTAACAAAAGTTCTCACATATTTATCAGGGGGAGTTACAGTGTTGACACAGGTGAAGCAGGGTAACCATTCCTCTACCCACAACACACACACAGAGTAAATGGTAGTTCATAATTATTTCTGGAACTGTTAACATCCAGTTAACAGCTCCCAAACCTTCTCACAAACACAAACCCACACACATGCACACTCAGCCACGTTATAGCACAGAGAAATATACAGACAGAGGAATATAAAATCTCTCTCAAATACACGCTGCAGACAGACACTTACAAATATGAAGAGTCATCCAGACTCAAGGTTAGCTCTATTCTCTCTTCACAGATGCTGAGACCTGCTGCGATTTTCCGTTTTCTGTTTTTATGACACAGAAGGACAGAATTTTCACACACATACAAAACCACATAGAGACTGGAGACAACTAATATCAATCACAACCTTGTGATGGTACTGTGCCTTTAAGAAATGTATGTTTCTCTGCAGGATTTTGCTGGGGTCCGAAGCAATTTTTCCACACCGTGTTAACTGTAGTCAGTGTCTTTATTGTACTGAGGCAGTATAATTAATATCATTTTGATTTAAAGCTGGACTAATACAATGTTCTGTGGTGTTAATGGTCCCTCAGGTGTTAATGGTCCCTCCACCCACTCACCCCCCCCGCTCCCCTCTCGCCACCCCCCTCCCCCCCCCGCTCCCGCCTCACTCCCCCACGCTCCCTCCCCCCCGCTCCCCCACTCCCTCCCCCCTCCCGCTCCCTCCCCCTCCCCCTCCCTCCACCCTCCCCCCTCCCTGCCCCCTCCCCCCCTCCCTCCCCGCTCCCCCCCTCCCTCCCCTCCCCCCTCACTCCCCCTCTCCCCCACTAACTCCCCCCCCGCTCCCCCCCTCCGCTCCGCTCCCTCCCCCCTCGCTCCTCCCTCCTCTCCCCCTCTCTCCCCCCCCCGTCCCTCCCGTCCCCCCCAACGCTCCCCCCTCCCCACCCTCCTCACCCCCGTCCAGCTTGCATCCCCCCTTCCGCCCCCCCTCCCCACCCTCCCCCCCACCCCTCCCTCCCCCCTCCCCTCCCCCCTCCCTTCCCCCCTCCCCTCCCCCTCCCATCCCCCCTCCCCCTCCCCTCCCCCTCCCCTCCCCCTCCCCCTCCCCCTCCCCTCCCCCTCCCATTCCCCCTCCCCCTCCCCCTCCCCCCCCCCTCCTTCCCACCCCCCTCCCCTCTCTTCCCCCCTCCCCTCCCCCCTCCTTTCCCCCCTCCCCTCCCCCTACCATCACCCCTCCCTGCCTCCTCCCCCATCACTCCCCCCCTCCCCCCTCGCTCCCACCCCTCACTCCCCCCTCCCCCCTCACTCCCCCCTCCCCCCATCACTCCCCCCTCCACCCCTCACTCCCCCCCTCCCTCGCTCCCACCCCCTCACTCCCCCCTCCCCCTCGCTCCCCCCTCGCTCCCGCCCCCCTCCCTCATCCCTCCCCCTCCCCTCCCCCCTCCCCTCCCCTCCCTGCCTCCTCCCTCCCCACTCCCCCTCGCTCCCCCTCCCCCATCCCCCCATCACCCCCCCCACCCCCTCGCTCCCACCCCCTCACTCCCCTCTCCCCCCTCACTCCCCCTCCCCCTCACCTCCCCTTGCTCCCCCCTCCCCCCTCCCCCCTCACTCCCCCCTCACTCCCGCCCCCCCCCCCCTCCCTCGTCCCTCCCCCCTTCCCCACCCTCCTCACCCCCGTCCGGCTTGCATCCCCCCTTCCGCTCCCCCCCCTCCCCTCGCTTCCCCCCTCGCTCTCCCCCTCCCTCCCCCCGCACTCACCCCATCGCTCCCCCCGCATTCCCCCCTCGCTCCCCCCCACTCCCCCCTCCCTCCCCCGCACTCCCCCACTCCCCCCTCGCTCCACCCACTCCCCCCACCGCTCCCCCACTCCTTCCCCTACCCGCTCGCTCCCCCCTATCATCCCTCACTCCACCCTACCCCCCTTGCTCCCCCCTAGCCCCCCTCGCTCCCCCCTACCCTCCCTCCCGGTCCCCCCCTCCCCCCCTCGCTCCCCCTCCTCCCCTCACCCTCCTCTCCCCACCCTCCCCACTCCCCCTCCCCTCTCCCCCCTCCCCCCTCCCCCTCCCCTCTCCCCCTCCCCTCTCCCCTCTCCCCCCCTCCCCCTCCCCTCTCCCCCCTCCCCTCTCCCCCCTCCCCTCTCCCCCCTCCCTCCTCCCCCCTCCCCTCTCCCCCCTCCCCTCTCCCCCTCCCCCTCTTCCCCCTCTCCCTCTCCCCCCTCCCCCCTCCCCCTCTCCCCCCCCTCGCCCCCTCCCCCCTCTCTCCCCCCCTTCCCCCTCCCCCCCCTCGCTCCCCCTCGCTCCCCCCTCCCGCCCCTCCGGTCCCTTCGCTCCCCCCCGTCGCTCCAACCCCCCCCCCCTCGCTCCACCCCCCCTCCCCCCTCGCTCCACCCCCCCTCCCCCCTCGCTCCACCCCCCCTCCCCCCCTCGCTCCATCCCCCCTCCCCCCCTCGCTCCCCCCTCCCCCCCTCGCTCCCCACTCCTGCCTCCCCACTCCCCCCTCCCGCCCCCCCTCGCTCCCCCCTCCCGCCTCCCCACTCCCCCCTCCCGCCCCCTCCCGCCCCCTCCCGCCCCCCTCGTTCCCCCCTCGTTCCCCCCTCGTTCCCCCCTCGTTCCCCCCTCGTTCCCCCCTCGTTCCCCCCTCCCACCCCACTCCCCCCCCACGCTCCCCCCTCCCCCCCCACCCCGTTCCCCCCCCTCACCCTGCTCCCCCCTCCCTCCCCCGCTCGCTCCCCCCCCACGCTCCCCCCGCCTCGATCCCCCCCTCCCTCCCCCTCCTCCCCCCTCCCCTCCCCCCCACCGTCCCCCCTTCCCTCACCCTCCTCTCCCCACCCTCCCCCCTTCCCCCCTCACCTCCCTCCCCCCCTCACTCCCCCCCTCTCGCTCCCCCCTCCCTACCCCCTCGCTCCCCCCCTCCCCCCCTCGCTCCAGCTGCAATCCATGTGGTGTAGGTACACCCACAGTGCTGTTCGGGAGGGAGTTCGGGGGTTTTGACCCAGCAGCTGTGAGGGAATGGCCAATATATTTCCAAGTCAGGATAGTAAGTGACTCGGAGGGGAACTTGTAGCTGGTGGTAGTCCCAGGTATCTGTTGCTCTTGTCCTTTTAGATGATAGAGGTGGTGGGTTTGGAAGGTGCTGTCGAAGGAACCTTGGCAAGTTGCTGCAGTCATCTTGTAGATGGTACACACTGCTGCTACTGAGCGTCGGTGGTGGAGGGAGTGAGTGTTTGTGGATGGGGTGCCAATCAAGCGGGGCTGCTTTGTCCTGGATGGTGTCGAGCTTCTTGAGTGTTGTTGGGGCCGCACCCATCCAGGCAAGTGGGGAGTATTCCATCACACTCCTGACTTGTGCCTTGTAGATGGTGGACAGGCTTTGGGGGAGTCAGGAGGTGAGTTACTCTCCGCAGGGTTCACAGCCTCTGACCTGCTCTGGTAGCCACAGTATTTCTATGGCTGGGTCCAGCTCAGTTTCTGGTCAATGGTAACTCCCAGGATGTTGATAGTGGGGGAAGGGAAATCAGTGATGGTAATGCCATTGAATGTCAAGGTGGAGATGGTTAGATTCTGTCTTGTTGGAGATGGTCATTGCCTGACACTCGTGTGGGGTGAATGTTACTCGCCACTGATGGGGAAGCTGCATTAGTAATCCAGCGAGCCGGGGAGCCGGTTTCAAATCCAACCACAGCAGCTGGTAGAATTAAAAGCTATGAGTAACTCTGGAATATAAAGTTAGTTGCAGTCAAATTTATTTAAAGTTTATTTATTATTATAAGTAGGCTTACATTAACACTGCAATGAAGTTACTGTGAAAATCGCCTAGTCGCCACACTCTGGCGCCTGTTCGGGTTACACTGAGGGAGAATTTAGCACCGAACCAGCACGTCTTCCGGACTGTGGGAGGAAACCGGAGCACCCGGAGGAAAGCCACGCAGACACGGGAAGAATGTGCAGACTCCGCACAGACAGTGACCCAAGCCGGGAATCGAACCCAGGTCCCTGGCGCTGTGAGGCCAACAATGTCTGTGAGAACTTGGCTGATTCACTCGAGAGAGGGAAATTTGCCATCCTTACTCAGCCTGGCCTGCACACGGTTCCACACACACAGCAACCTGGTTGAGTCTGAAATGGGCTAGTCAGCTGGAACTAACAACTATTCACACCATGATGAAGAGAGCTTACATAAGAACTAGGAGCAGCAGCAGGCCATCTAGCCCCTCGAGCCTGCTCCGCCATTCAATAAGATCATGGCTGATCTGATAGTGGTTTAGTTCCACTTACCCGCCCGCTCCCCATAACCCTTAATTCTCTTATTGATCAGAAATCTATCTACCTGTGACTTAAACATATTTAATGAGGTAGCTTCCACTGCTTCAATGGGCAGAGATTTACTACCCTCTGAGAGAAGAGGTTCCTCCTCAACTCTGTCCTAAACTGACTCCCCCTTATTTTGAGGCTGTCCTCTCTAGTTCTTGTTTCCTTTCTAAGTGGAAAGAATCGTTCTGCCTCAACTCTGTCGAGCCCCTTCATTATCTTATATGTCTCTATAAAATCTCCCCTCAGCCTTCTAAACTCCAACGAGTACAGGCCCGATCTACTCAATCTCTCCTCATAAGCTAAACCCTCATCTCCAGTATCAACCTGGTGAACCTTCTCTGTACTCCCTCCAAGAGCAATACATCCTTCCGCAAAGAAGGGGACCAAAATTGCACGCAGTACTCCAGTTGCGGCCTCACCAGTACCTTGTACAATTGCAGCGAGACCTCCCTGCTTTTATACTCCATCCCCTTCACGATAAAGGCCAACATTCCATTTGCCTTCTTGATCACCTGCTGCACCTGCAGACTGAGTTTTTGTGATTCATGCACAAGGACCCACAGGTCCCTCTGTACAGTGGCATGTTGTAATTTTTCACCATTTAAATAATAGTCCATTTTACTATTATTCCTTCCAAAGTGGATAACCTCACACTTGTCAACGTGATACTCCATCTGCCAGATCCTCACCCACTCACTTAGCCTATCCAAATCTCTCTGCAGACTTTCCGCATCATCCACTCAATTCGCTTTAGAACATACGAACATAAGAAATAGGAGCAGGAATAGGCCATCTAGCCCCTCGAGCCTGCCCCGCCATTCAATAAGATCATGGCTGATCTGAAGTGGATCAGTTCCACTTACCCGCCTGATCCCCATAACCCCTAATTCCCTTACCGATCAGGAATCCATCTATCCGTGGTTTAAACATATTCAACGAGGTAGCCTCCACCACTTCAGTGGGCAGAGAATTCCAGAGATTCATCACCCTCTGAGAGAAGAAGTTCCTCCTCAACTCTGTCCTAAACTGACCCCCCTATATTTTGAGGCTGTGCCCTCTAGTTCTAGCTTCCTTTCTAAGTGGAAAGAATCTCTCCACCTCTACCCTATCCAGCCCTTTCATTATCTTATAGGTCTCTATAAGATCCCCCCTCAGCCTTCTAAATTCCAATAAGTACAAACCCAATCTGCTCAGTCACTCCTCATAATCAACACCCCTCATCTCTGGTATCAACCTGGTGAACCTTCTCTGCACTCCCTCCAAGGCCAATATATCCTTCCGCAAATAAGGGGACCAATACTGCACACAGTATTCCAGCTGTGGCCTCACCAATGCCCTGTACAGATGCAGCAAGACATCTCTGCTTTTATATTCTATCCCCCTTGCGATATAGGCCAACATTCCATTTGCCTTCTTGATCACCTGTTGCACCTGCAGACTGGGTTTTTGCGTCTCATGCACAAGGACCCCCAGGTCCCTTTGCACAGTAGCATGTTGTAATTTTTTTCCATTTAGATAATCAATTTGCTATTATTTCCTCCAAAGTGAATAACCTCGCATTTGTCAACATTATACTCCATCTGCCAGATCCTCGCCCACCCACTCAGCCTGTCCAAATCTCTCTGCAGACCTTCTACGCCCTCCTCACGATTCACTTTTCCACTTACCTTTGTGTCGTCTGCAAACTTTGTTACTCTACACTCAGTCCCCTCCTCCAGAGTGTCTATATAAATGGTAAATAGTTGAGGCACCAGTACCGATCCCTGCGGCACGCCACCAGTTACCATCTGCCAACCAGAAAAGCACCCATTTATTCCGACTCTCTGCTTCCTGTCTGATAGCCAATCCCCAATCCACGCTAACACCCTACCCCCAACTCCATGTGACCCAATCTTCTTCAGCAACCTTTTGTGAGGCACCTTATCAAACGCCTTTTGGAAATCCAAAAACACCGCATCCACCGGTTCCCCTCTGTCAACCGCACTCGTCACATCTTCATAAAAATCCAACAAGTTCGTCAAGCACGACTTTCCCCTCATGAATCCATGCTGCGTCTGCTTAATCAAACCATTCTTATCCTGATGGCCTGCTATTTCTTCTTTAATGAAGGATTCCAGCATTTTCCAACTACAGACGTTAAGCTAACCAACTTGTAGTTACCCGCCTTTTGTCTATTTCCTTTTTTAAACAGCGGCGTAACATTAGCCGTTTTCCAATCCACCGGCACTACCCCAGAATCCAACGAATTTTGATAAATAACCACTAACGCATCCGCTATTACCTCTGACATTTCTTTCAGTACCCTGGGATGCATTCCATCCGGGCCCGTGGACTTGTCCACCTTCAGTCCTGTTAGTCTACCAAGCACTGCCTCCCTGGTAACATTGATTGTATTGAGTACCTCTCCTCCTACCAACCCTCTATCGTTAATATTCGGTAAACTATTTGTGTCTTCCACCGTGAAGACCAACACAAAAAACTTATTTAAAGTTTCAGCCATTTCCTCATTTCCCACTATTAAATCCCCACTCTCGTCCTCCAAGGGTCCAACATTCACTCTTGCCACTCTATTCCTTTTTATATATTTGTAAAAGCTTTTACTATCACTTTTTATATTTAGAGCTAGCCTAGCTTCATAACCTATCTTTCCTTTCTTTATCGCTTTCTTAGTCGTTCTTTGTTGTTTCTTAAAGTTTTCCCAATCTTCCGATTCTCCACTATTTCTGGCCACTCTGTACGCATCGGTCTTTAATTTAATACTCTCCTTCATTTCCTTCGTTATCCACGGCTGGCTATCCCTTTTCTTACAGTCCTTCTTTGTCACCGGAATTTATTGTTGCTGAGTATTGAAAAGGATTTCCTTAAAAATCCTCCACTGTTCCTCAGCTGTCCTACCTACCAGTCTGCTCTCCCAGTCCACCTCAGCCAATTCAGCCCTCATCCTATCGTACTTCCCTCTGTTCAGAGGACACTGGTATGGGACCCTACTTTCTCCTCTTCCATTCATCTTTCCCACTCATCTTTGTATCATCCGCAAACTTTGTTACCCTACACTCGGTCCCCTCCTCCAGATCGTCTATGTATATGGTACCGACTGCTCTTCTCCACTGATATCTCTGACAATTGCAGTTGCTCTGCAGTTACTGTGTCTACACTCTCACTTTCCTCCTGGGAGGCGGCCGGGGGCGAGGGGGGGAGGGGGGGGGGTAGTTTATCAGGAAATGTCCCTGCTCGCTACCTTTTAAACCGGTACCAGCCTCCAAGATCTTTATCACACATCCATTTTCCGGAACATTCTCTCCCTCTGCAATACGCGCTCTCCCAGGTCTGGTTCAGGACAGTGTGATCCTTACACGGGTCAGTGAGTGCAGAGTCTGTGACTGAGAGGCAGAGAGATGTTTAATGTTAGTACAAAGTACAGCTCATGTTACAAAGTGACTTGTGATTCCCAAAGAACCGATAACCTCAGGTCCCCCTCCGCCCCCCGCAAACCCGATTGAAAATATCCAATCTAGAATCTTTCCTCCTTGTATGAACCAGATGTCTCTCTGTGTCCCAGCACAACCTCACCCCTCGACCTCACCCCTCTGACATAGTCCTCCCTGTTCGAGATGAAGCAGTCGCGTCCAGGTGACGGAAAACAGCAATAAGTACAGCACTACCTCAACCCAACAGAGAGAGATTGCAAATGGTCAGGCAGAGCTACCCGCAGGAGTATCTCAGTCTTTGGCTGAATACTGAGCACAGATGGTGTGGGACACTTGATGGTCAGAGTGAGAAACCATGGGCCATCGCAGCGGAATCTGATCTGTAACAACATTTCCTTATTGGTTGTTCATTGAAAACAAATTACAAAATAAATGTGAATACATTAAATTTATAACGTTAAATAGATGTTAAGAATTATTCGTTATACAATTTTCAAACAAAAATTCACTGCTCGAAACATTGTGTATATAAATATCGATCCAAATATAGGAGCTGTAGACAACAAAATCATTTTGTATTGATTTGTTTCATTGTACCTGGGTGTCGCTCACTCGGTGAGCATTTAGTTTTTTTTAGTTTATTTATTAGTCACACGTTAGGCTTACATTAACACTGCAATGAAGTTTCTGTGAAAATCCCCTAGTTGTCACACTCCGGCACCTGTTCGGGTAAACTGAAGGAGAATTTAGTAATTAACCAGCACGTCTCAGACAGCTGAGAAGGAGGAAAGCAAAGGTAGTAATCTCAGGATTGCTGCCTGTGCCACGGGAGGGTGAGGGCAGGAATGGAGTGAGGTGGAGGATGAATGTGTGGCTGAGGGACTGGTGCAGGGGGCAGGGATTCAGGTTCCTGGACCATTGGGACCTCTTTAGGGGCAGGTGTGACCTGTACACAAAAGACAGGTGGCACTTGCATCCCAGGGGGACCAATATCCTGGCGGGAAGGTTGGCTAAGGCTACTGGGGAGAGTTTAAACTAGATAGCTTGGGGGGAGGGGATCGAGACGAGGTGACTGGGAGAGAGGAAGTTAGCTCGCAAACAGAGAAGGGTTATAGACGGTGCAAGAGGGAGGATGGACGGGGGATAGAGAAGGGGAGAGCTCAGACCAAAGGATTGAGATGTGTTTACTTTAATGCCAGGAGTATAGTGAGTAAAGGGGATGAGCTCAGAGCGTGGATCGATGCCTGGAAGTGTGATGTGGTGGCCATTCCGGAGACTTGGATGTCTCAGGGACAGGACTGGATACTACAGGTGCCGGGATTCAGATGTTTCAGGAAGGACAGGGAGGGAGGCAAGAGAGGGGGTGGAGTGGCACTGCCGATCAGGAATAGTGTCACAGCTGTAGAGAAGGTGTATGCTGTGGAGGGATTGTCTACAGAGTCTCTGTGGGTGGAAGTTCGGAGTGGGAAGGGATCGATCACTTTGCTGGGAGTTTTCTATAGGCCACCCAATAGTGACAGGGAGGTGGAGGAGCAGATAGGGAAACAGATCCTGGAGAGTTGCAATAATAGCAGAGTTGTTGTGATGGGAGACTTTAATTTCCCAAACATAGATTGGAATATCCCGAGGGTAAGAGGATTGGATGGGGAGGAGTTCGTTAGGTGTGTTCAGGAGGGTTTCCTAACACAGCATGTGGACAAGCCTACAAGAGGAGAGGCTGTACTTGATCTGATACTGACCAATGAGCCTGTGCAGGTGTCAGATCTCTCAGTGGGAGAGCATCTTGGGGATAGCGATCATAACTCTATCTCCTTTATGCTTGCATTGGAAAAAGAGAGGATCAGACAAGATAGGAAAACGTTTATATGGAGTAAGGGGAAATACGAAGACATAAGGCAGCAAATTAGAGGAGTAAATTGGAAGGAGGTATTCTCGGGGAAATCTACTGAAGAGAGGCGGCAGTTTTTCAAGGAATGTCTGTCTAGGGTTCTACAGGACAATGTTCCGAGCAGACAGTGAGGAGTTGGTAGGTTAAAGGAACCGTGGTGTACGAAAGCTGTGCGGGACCAAGTCGAGAAGAAAAGGAAAGCGTACAAAAGGTTCAGAGAGCTTGGTGAAGATAGGGATCTAGATGAGTATACGGCTTGTAGGAAGGGACTAAAGAAGGAAATTAGGAGAGCCAGAAGGGGTCACGAGAAGGCCTTGGCAAGTAGAATTAAGGAAAACCCTAAGGCGTTCTATAAATATGTGAAGAGTAAAAGGATGAGACATGAAGGAATCGGGCCTATAAAAGGTGAAGGCGGAAAAATCAGTACGGAACCAGTAGAAATGGCAGAGGTGCTTAATGAGTATTTTGCCTCGGTTTTCACAGAGGAGAAGGACATGGGTGGATGTACTGTGGGCTTGCGGTGGACTGAAAAGATTGAGTATGTGGACTTTAACTAAGAGGTTGTGCTGGAATCTTTGAATGGCATCAAGATAGATAAGTCGCCGGGTCCGGATGGGATGTACCCCAGGTTACTGTGGGAGGCGAGGGAAGAGATTGCAGAGCCTCTGGCGATGATCTTTGCGTCGTCGATGGAGACGGGAGAGGTGCCGGAGGATTGGAGGATTGCGGATGTGGTTCCTATTTTCAAGAAGGGGAATAGGGATAGCCCAGGAAATTACCGACCGGTGAATCTAACCTCAGTGGTTGGTAAGCTGATGGAGAAGATCCTGAGGGACAAGATTTATGAGCATTTGGAGAGGTTTAGTATGCTCAAGAATACTCAGCATGGCTTTGTCAAAGGCAGATCGTGCCTTACGAGCCTGGTAGAGTTCTTCGAAAATGTGACTAAACACATTGACGAAGGGAAAGCGGTAGATGTGGTTTAGATGGATTTTAGCAAGGCGTTCGATAAGGTCCCCTATGCAAGGCTTCTAGAAAAAGTGAGAGGGCATGGGATCCAAGGGGTTGCTGCCCTGTGGATCCAGAACTGGCTTGCCCAAAGGAGGCAGACAGTGTGTATAGATGGGTCTTTTTCTAAATGGAGGTCGGTCACCAGTGGTGTGCCCCAGGGATCTGTTCTGGGACCCTTGCTGTTTGTCATTTTCATAAATGACCTGGATGAGGAAGTGGAGGGATGGGTTGGTAAGTTTGCCGACGACACGAAGTTTGGTGGGGTTGTGCATAGTCTGGAGGGGTGTCAGAAGTTACAGAGGGACATAGATAGGATGCAAGACTGGGCGGAGAAGTGGCAGATGGACTTCAACCCAGATAGATCCGTGGTGGTCCATTTTGGCAGGTCAAATGGGATGAAGGAGTACAATACTAAGGGAAAGACTTAGTACTGTAGAGGATCAGAAGGACCTTGGGGTCTGGGTCCATAGGACTCTAAAATCGGCCCCACAGGTGGAGGAGGTGGTTTGAAAGGCGTATGGTGTGCTGGCCTTTATCAATCGAGGGATTGAGTTTAGGAGTCCGGGGATAATGATGCAGCTATATAAGACCCTTGTCAGACCCCACTTGGAGTACTGTGCTCAGTTCTGGTCGCCTCATTACAGGAAGGATGTGGAAAAGATTGAAAGGGTGCAGAGGAGATTTACAAGGATGTTGCCTAGATTGAGTGGCATGCCTTATGAGGATAGGCTGAGGGAGCTTGGTCTTTTCTCCTTGGAGAGACGTAGGATGAGAGGAGACCTAATAGAGGTATATAAGATGTTGAGAGGCATAGATCGGCTGGACTTTCAGAGGCTTTTTCCCAGGGTCGAAATGGCTGCTCCGAGAGGACACAGGTTTAAGGTGCTCGGGGGTAGGTACAGGGGAAATGTTAGGGGGAAGTTTTTCTCACAGAGGGTGGTGGGTGAGTGGAATCGGCTGCCGTCAGTGGTGGTGGAGGCAAACTCAATTGGGTCTTTTAAGAAACTCCTGGATGAGTACATGGGACTTAATAGGATGGAGGGTTATAGATAGGCCTAAAAGGTAGAGATATGTTCAGCACAACTTGTGGGGCCGAAGGGTCTGTTTTGTGCTGTAGTTTTCTATGTTTCTATGTCTTTCGGACTGTGGGAGTAAACCGGAGCACCTGGAGGAAACCCACGCAGACACGGTGATGGGGGGTAGTATAGAATTCTTAGTATGAGGCCCTTCATTTTAGTTTTACTATAATAAATAGACTAGATTAAGGTAATTATAAAGTGCCTTATATATAGTGAGAATTCACAATGTGCCTGGAACAATATATGCAAAGTTATTATAAATTGCAAAGCTATTATAAACTGTATAACCACAAATTAACCAAGTATTATAAGCTTAAACTATATTTTCAATATATATGTATTGTGCGCCTTGGCCAACTTCGTTCTGAATGCAGCATGATGGGAAACACAGTGATAGACAGGCCAAATTCTGTTAATATAATGGAGCACAGAAAGGCAGCTTCTGTTATTTGTTTTGGGATATGCAAAAACAAATTTAATCAGAGGCCTGCTACTTAAGGGAGTAAATTCGGACATGGGTGGCGAGGCTGGAGCAGTCTCCCAAGCTGATAAAGGAGGCCCTGGTTCCATTGAAAGAGTGACTCCTTTCACCAATTAAAATTCGCAGCGTTAATAATGGCCTTGGTTACTGGTAATGACGTGGGTTAAGTTGCCTTGGTAAAGGGGAAGGAAGGGGAAGCTGAAGGGGAATTAGAGAGTAGGGCCAGTAAGACCCAGAGAAACAGCAGGCAGGGTGGGGTTACTAATCAGAGAGGGTCTGGTGGACTGAAGTGCATCCGTTTCAACGCGAGAAGTGTAACAGGTAAGGCAAATGAACTTAGAGCTTGGATTAGTACGAGGAACTACGATGTTGTTGCCATTACAGAGACTTGGTTCAGGGAAGGACAGGATTGACAGCTTAATATTCCAGGATACAGATGTTCCAGGCCGGATAGAGGGGGATGTAAAAGGGGTTTAACCAATCTATTCGAGTTTTTCGAGGAGGTAACCAGGAAAAAGGATGAAGGGAAGGCAGTGGATGATGTCTACATGGACTTCAGTAAGGCCTTTGACAAGGTCCCGCATGGGAGGTTAGTTAGGAAGGTTCAGTCGCTAGGTATACATGGAGAGGTAGTAAATTGGATTAGACATTGGCTCAATGTAAGAAGCCAGAGAGTGGTAGTGGAGGATTGCTTCTCTGAGTGGAGGCCTGTGACTAGTGGTGTGCCACAGGGATCAGTGCTGGGTGCATTGTTGTTTGTCATCGATATCAATGATCTGGATGATAATGTGGTCAATTGGATCAGCAAATTTGCTGATGATACAAAGATTGGAGGTGGAGTGGACAGTGAGGAAGGTTTTCAAAGCTTGCAGAGGGATTTGGACCAGCTAGAAAAATGGGCTGAAAAATGGCAGATGGAGTTTAATGCACACAAGTGTGAGGTATTGCACTTTGGAAGGACAAACCAAGGTAGAACATACAAGGTAAATGGTAGGACACTGAAGAGTGCAGTAGAACAGAGGGATCTGGGAATACAGATACAGAATTCCCTAAAAGTGGCGTCACAGGTAGATAGGGTCGGAAAGAGTGTTTTTGGTACATTGGCCTTTATAAATCAAAGTATTGAGTATAAGAGTTGGAATGTTATGGTGAGGTTGCATAGGACATTGGTGAGGCCAAATTTAGAGTATTGTGTGCAGTTTTGGTCACCTAATTACAGGAAGGATATTAATAAGGTTGAAAGAGTGCAGAGAAGGTTTACATGGATGTTGCCGGGATTTGAGAAACTGAGTTACAGAGAAAGGTTGAATAGGTTAGGACTTTATTTCCTGGAGCGTAGAAGAATGAGGGGAGATTTGATAGAGGTGTATAAAATTATGATGGGTATGGATAGAGTGAATGCAAGCAGGCTTTTTCCACTGAGGCGAGGGGAGAAAAAAACTAGAGGACATGGGTTAAGGGTGAAGGGGGAAAAGTTTAAAGGGAATATTAGGGGGGGCTTCTTCACAGAGAGTGGGGGGAGTGTGGAATGAGCTGCCAGATGAAGTGGTGAATGCGGGCTCACTTTTAACATTTAAGAAAAACTTGGACAGGTACATGGATGAGAGGGGTGTGGAGGGATATGGTCCAGGTGCAGGTCAGTGGGACTAGGCAAAAAAATGGTTCGGCACAGCCAAGAAGGGCCAAAAGGCCTGTTTCTGTGCTGTAATGTTCTATGGTTCTATGGGTGGGTGAGTTGCATGACTGGTTAAGGAGAATATCACAGCTGTACTCTGGGAGGACACCTCGGAGGGCAAATACAGCGAGGCAATATGGGTAGAGCTCAAGAATAGGAAAGGTGTAGTCACAATGTTGGGGGTTTACTATAGGCCACCCAACTGCCAGCCGGAGATAGAGGAACAGATATGTAGGCAGATTTTGGCAAGGTGTAAAAGTAACATGGTTGTTGTGGTGGGAGATTTTAACTTCCCCTATATTGACTGGGACTCACTTAGTGCTAGGGGCATGGATGGGGCAGAGTTTGGAAGGAGCATCCAGAGGGCTTCTTGAAACAGTATGTCGATCGTCCAACTAGGGAAGGGGCCACACTGGACCTGTATTGGGGAATGAGCCCAGCCAGGTGGTCGATGTTTCAATAGGGGAGCAGTCTGAGAACAGTGACCACAATTCAGTAAGCTTTAAGGTACTGATGGGTAAAGATAAGTGTAGTCCTCAAGTTAAGGAGCTAAATTGGGGGAAGGCTAATTACAACAATATTAGACAGGAACTGAAGAATGTAGATTGGGGGCAGATGTTTGAGGGCAAATCAACATCTGGCATGTGGGAGGCTTTCAAGTGTAAGTTGATAGGGATTCAGGACCGGCACATTCCTGTAAGGATGAAGGATAGTCATGATGTGGAGATGCCGGCATTGGACTGGGGTGAACACAGTAAGAGGTTTAACAACAACCTGGTGTCGTTAAAACTCTTAGGATGAAGGATAAGCATGGCAAGTTTTGGGAACCTTGGATAACGAGAGATATTGTGAGCCAAGTCAAAGAGAAAAAGGAAGCATTTGTCAAAGCTAGGAGGCTGGGAACACACGAAGCAAGTGTAGAATACAAGGAAAGTAGAAAGAAACTTAAGCAAGGAGTAAGGAGGGCTAAAAGGTGTCACGAAAAAGCATTGGCCAGTAGGATTAAGGAAAATCCCAAGGCTTTTTATACATATGTAAAGAGCAAGAGGGTAGCCAGGGAGAGGGTTGGCCCACTCAAGGACAAGGGAGGGAATCTATGCGTGGAGCCAGAGGAAATGGGCGAGGTATTAAATGAATACTTTGCGTCAGTATCCACCAAAAAGAAGGACTTGGTGGATGATGAGTCTGGGAAAGGATGTGTAGATAGTTTGAGTCATGTTGAGGTCAAAAAGGAGGTGGTATTGGTGTTCTTGAGAAACATTAACGTAGACAAGTCCCCAGGGCCTGATGGGATCTACCCCAGAATACTGAGAGAGGCAAGGAAGGAAATTGCTGGGGCCTTGAGAGAAATCTTTGTATCCTCACTGGCGACAGGGGAGGCCCCAGAGGATTGGAGAATAGCCAATGCTCTTCCTTTGTTTAAGAAGGGTAGCAAGAATAATCCAGGTAATTACAGGCTGGTGACCCTTACATCAGTGGTAGGGAAATTATTGGAGAGGAGTCTTCGAGACAGGATTTATTCCACTTGGAAATAAGTGGGCGTATTAGTGAGAGGCAACATGGTTTTGTGAAGGGGAGGTCGTGTCTCACGAACTTGATTGAGTTTTTCGAGGAAGTGACGAAGATAATTGATGAGGGTCGGGCAGTGGATGTTGTCTACATGGACTTCAGTAAGGCCTTTGACAAGGTCCCCCATGGCAGACTGGTGCAGAAAGTGAAGTCGCATGGGATCAGAGGTGAGCTGGCAAGGTGGATACAAAACTGGCTCTGTCAAAGAAACAGAGGGTAGCAGTGGAAGGGTGCATTTCTGAATGGAGGGCTGTGACAAGTGGCATTCCTCAGGGATCAGTGCTGGGACCTTTGCTGTTTGTAATATATATAAATGATTTGGAGGAAAATGTAACTGGTTTGATGAGTTAGTTTGCGGACAACACAAAGGTTGGTGGATTTGCGGATAGCGATGAGGACCATCGGAGGATACAGCAGGATATAGATCAGTTGGAGACTTGGGCAGAGAGAGATGGCAGTTGGAGTTTAATACGGACAAATGTGAGGTAATGCATTTTGGAAGGTCTAATAGAGATAGGAAATATACAGTAAATGGCAGACCTCTTGAGAGTATTGATAGGCAAAGGGATCTGGGTGTACAGGTGGCAATGCAGGTGGAGAAGGTAGTCAAGAAGGCATACGGCATGCTTGCCTTCATCGGCCGGGGCATTGAGTTTAAAAATTGGCAAGTCATGTTGCAGCTTTATAGGACCTTAATTAGGCCGCACTTGGAATATAGTGTTCAATTCTGGTCGCCACACTACCAGAAGGATGTGGAGGCTTTGTAGAGGGTACAGAAAAGATTTACCAGAATGTTGCCTGGTATGGAGGACATTAGCTATGAGGAGAGGTTGGAGAAATTTGGTTTGTTCTCACTGGAACGACAAAGGTTGAGGGACTTCTATCTAATCTGATAGAAGTCTACAAGATTATGAGAGGCATGGACAGAATGGATAGTCAGAAGCTTTTTCCCAGGGTGGCAGAGTCAATTACTAGGGGGCACAGGCTTAAGGTGCGAGGGGCAAGGTTTAAAGGAGATGTACGAGGCAGATGTTTTTCACAGAGAGTAGTGGGTGCCTGGAACTCGTTGCCGGGGGAGGTAGTGGAATCGGATACGGTAGTGAGTTTTAAGGGGCGTCTTGACAAATACATGAATAGGATGGGAATAGAGGGATATGGTCCCCGGAAGCGTAGGGGGTTTTTGTTAAGTCGGGCAGCATGGTCGGTGCAGGCTTGGAGGGCTGAAGGGCCTGTTCCTGTGCTGTAATTTTCTTTGTTCTTTGAACCTACATGAGCAATAAGCTAATAAGCTCCTATTCCTGTTGACAGGTGGAACATTATTGGCTAAGGTAATAATGTTGAATATTGTGATTGGGTCTTCCAGTCTGATTGATGAGACTGGGTGGGATATTGAAATGTTCAGAATAATATAATAATTTTACTTAGCAATATTAGCTCAGAGAGGACAGTCAACCCTCAATGACTGTGTCTATCTCCTGATGCATGCATTAGCAAAGAAATTCCTTTTCGTTCTTTAAAATATATGCTGTCTTTCACAGTCTATGTATTGATGGAGTGAGGTTATCATCATAGAGTCACAGAGGTTTACAGCATGGAAACAGGCCCTTCGGCCCAACTTGTCCATGCCGCCCTTTTTTATTAAACTCCTAAGCTAGTCCCAATTGCCCGCATTTGGCCCACATCCCTCTATACCCATCTTACCCATGTAACTGTCTAAACTCTTTTTAAAAGACAAAATTGTACCCACCTCTACTACCACCTCTGGCAGCTTGTTCCAGACACTCACTACCCTCCGTGTGAAAAAATTGCCCTTCTGGACCCTTTTGTATCTCTCCCCTCTCACCTTAAACCACAACGAGTACCTTCAACAAGTACAGAGCACCCCAGGGGATACCTCACAAAATTCCTCTTACAATTTGGTGCTGCGAGCAGGGCACTCACCGGTGACCGGCGGCGAGACATGTTCCCAAAAGGTGGGTGAGTACTTTCTTTAAATACCACCCAGTAGCTAAGGGGCTACGTATCTGGCAGCTGGAAGGTGTAAGTTGAGTATCTCGGACTGGGGAAGAGGTGCGAAAGCAGTGTGTATGTAAAGAGCCCACGCTTAACGAAGAGGGGCCGGGGACAGACTCTCGGATCTCCTACGGAGCGGAACGAAAAGCCATGTGGGTAGAAGGGGCGTTTGCAGAGAAGCTATGCTTAAACATAGCAGGGCCAGGGATGGACTCTCGGACACTCCGATGCAGCGGAGCCAAAGAGGCCACGTAGCTCGAGAAGCGTCAAGTGGCTAGACCGTGCATACAGACGGCAGCCGGCTCGGGCGCAAGGAACTCACAGGGAGGGGTTCCAGAGATAGAGAAGGGACAAGGCTATGAGAGAGAAGTCCCAGGAGTACAGAGCTCCTGTGAGAGACTTGTGTGTGGGTGTGAGAGGGAGAGAGTGGTTAAATTAGTTGGTCTAAAGCATCATAGACCAAAGAGGGGAGTAAAGGGTTAAAAGCAGGCATGGACTCTCTGTGTATGGCACACAGAGAGAGAGAGAGGATGTAATTGTGCGATTCATGGTCATTTTCACGAATAGGAATCCGACAGAGATTTGAGCTCTGCCATGTTGGGAAAGGAAAATCAATTTCAAGATAGCGTTACGTTACGTCTGAAAAGTTGTCAGGAGAGTTAACCATTTCAACACACAGTTGATTAGATTTTGTATTTGCCTGTGTTGGTTATGGAGGCAAACTTGTAGAAGTAATTAATGATGCAAATTTTGAGTTAAACTGGAGAGATTGTAAGTAAGTATAGAAGTTTTAATTTAGTAGGGATATTGAAAAGTGAAAAAAATAAATTTAATTTTGGATTAATCAGGATCAAGCATGTGGTTACTTTCAAGAAAGTATTCTTGATAGAACTGACAATGAAAAGATAAATGAAAAGAATTATTCCAGAGTGTTTGAAGTGATAATGTCAGTCTGAGCGAATTAACTCCACCCCTGCTGAAAGAAGCAGAGAATTAACCCATTCTGTCCCAGACAGGATGGATCTTTGTGTTATAAGACTTGAAGTAGTTTTAAGACATAAAATCAAAAATCTTACAGAAAGGGGAGTTGCATGAGGTAGAATGGGAGTGCGTGTTTAATGATGGGAATTATTATACTGCCATAATGCATTCTTGTTAAAATGTGTAACATGGATGTGCAAAGTAGGGAATCAACCACAAAACTGGAGTAGTTTTGAACACAAAGCACATCCTGTTGTAAATTTTGAATATGGGAAGGTTGAAAGCTGTATTTAGATGCCAGACGGGCCTAAAAGAGAGAGCCCGCCTATAATACCAGGTTAACAGATTAATATAATTAGAGATGAGGGAAGTAATTCAGTGGAATAAATGATAAAGGAAAATGAACAGGGTAATGAAAGATATGTTATAGAGAAGCTGATAGTAAACAGAGGAGGACAGAATCAAAAGTGGCATTCATTGGATACAAGAGAGACATTTAAAGGTATTAAGAACATAAGAAATAGGAGCAGGAGTAGGTCATCTAGCCCCTCGAGCCTGCCCCGCCATTCAATAAGATCATGGCTGATCTGAAGTGGATCAGTTCCACTTACCCGCCTGATCCCTATAACCCCTAATTCCCTTCCCGATCAGAAATCCATCTATCCGTGATTTAAACATATTCAACGAGGTAGCCTCCACCACTTCAGTGGGCAGAGAATTCCAGAGATTCATCACCCTCTGAGAGAAGAAATTCCTCCTCAACTCTGTCCTAAACTGACCCCCCTTTATTTTGAGGCTGTGCCCTCTAGTTCTGGTTTCCTTTCTAAGTGGAAAGAATCTCTCCACTTCTACCCTATCCAGCCCCCGCATTATCTTATATGCCTCTATAAGATCCCCCCTCAGCCTTATAAATTCCAATGAATACAAACCCAATCTGCTCAGTCTCTCCTCATAATCAACACCCCTCATCTTTGGTATCAACCTGGTGAACCTTCTCTGCACTCCCTCCAAGGCCAATATATCCTTCCGCAAATAAGGGGACCAATACTGCACACAGTGTTCCAGCTGCGGCCTCACCAATGCCCTGTACAGATGCAGCAAGACATCTCTGCTTTTATGTTCTATCCCCCTTGCGATATAGGCCAACATCCCATTTGCCTTCTTGATCACCTGTTGCACCTGCAAACTGCACCTGCAGATTCTAGGAAGTCGAATGCGGTTTAGGTGATAGCTATAGATGAAGGAACAAAGTTTTCTTAAAAGAGAGATAAGATAGACACTAATGGGCAGTTGGAAGCCCACAACACTGTTTTCTGAGTTTGGGATGATTCTGACATAAGAAAATGTGCTGTAAGCAAGTTCCCTTAATAAGATGATGTTATTTAAGATGAGAACAAACAATTCAAAAAAGTTATGGCCTTGGATCAAATTGAAAGATTTGATCTTTGTTTCAAAGCTGTTATGAGGTTCTAGTATTTGGGGAAAAAAAAGGTAGTTTCCGGAGGGATATTGATGTAAAACAAATGCAGGAACAAGCAGATAAAGAGGAAAAGAAGCAATGGAAAAAAGATGGAGGATGGTAAGGTCATGATGGAATATGGAGAAAGGGAAGGGAAAATAGTTCCTAAAGTAATACAGCATCCACTGCTGAAGATTTATCACAGAATAGCACACACCAGCAGGGACATAATGCTTGATTTATTGAAGAAATGTTAGTATTGTCAGAGGCGTCTGCAGTGCACCCGAGCGGTGCCAGGACATCCCTGCAAGATTAAAATGGGAAGTCAACCTAGACACAAAGGACCCTGGGAGAATTTACAAATGGATGTTACAGGGCCGTTATCACGGGTACAAGAAAAGCGGACTGTTTAGTAATTGTAGACCAGTTTACTCAATGGGTTGAAGCATTCCCATGTAAAGATGCCACAGCTACGACAGCAGCTGTGATATTAGCAAATGAGACCATTCCCAGGTGGGGAATGCCTCTTTGCTGGATTCTGATCAGGGAACTCATTTCACAGGGAGAGTTTTGAAAGAGGGATCTGTCGTATGTTGGGAATAAAGCAGAGGTTTCACATACCATACCATCCTCAGAGTTGAGGGATGGTGGAGAGGATGAATTGAATACGGAGGGATCTAACAGACCATCGACATTTTCTCAAAAAGCAGGTGATCACGCAACAGCTGCACCGAGATTGGCAGGAGAGAGGACTCCTAAGTTGCCTTCACCGGGAGATAAGGTAATGGTGAAACTCATGACAGACAAAAAGGAGCTCGAACTCGCCTGGAGGGGCCTTTTGATGTGGTGGTTACAGGGCAGACATGTGCCCTAATTGATGAGAAGTGCGGCCCGCGCTGGAGGCCCTGGACTCAGTTAAGGCCGTACCCTGGTGGTAAGCCCCAAGATAGCGAACCTGACCCAGCGACTGAGTGATTTAATATAATAGTAGAAGAGAGAATCTGATTAGATCAAATTCATTCTGATTGCTAAATTTAAGGTTGCGAGACCATCTGGATTGTATTAGAGATTATATGCACAGAATGTAGAGTCATAGAGGTTTACAGTGTGGAAACAGGCCCTTTGGCCCAACTTGTCCATGCCGTTCTTTTTTTTTAAACCCCAAAGCTGGTCCATACCCCTCGATACCCATCCTACCCATGTAACTGTCTGAATGCTTTTTAAAAGACAAAATTGTACCCGCCTCTACTACTACCTCTGGCAGTTTATTCCAGACACTCACCACCCTCTGTGTGAGCAAATTGCCCCTCTGGACACTTTTGTATCTCTCCCCTCTCACCTTAAACTTATGCCCTCTAGTTTTGGACTCCCCTACCTTTGGGAAAAAATATTGACTTCCTAGCTGATCTATGCCCCTCATTATTTTATAGACCTCGATAAGATCAATCCTCAGTCTTCTACGCTCCAGAGAAAAAGCCCCAGTTTATCAAGCCTCTCCTTATAACTCAAACCATCAGGTCCTGGTAGCATCCTAGTAAATCTCTTCTGCACTCTTTCTAGTTTAATAATATCCTTTCTATAATAGGGTGACCAGAACTGTACACAGTATTCCAAGTGTGGCCTTTCCAATGTCTTGTACAACTTCAACAAGACATTCCAACTCCTGTATTCAATGTTCTGACCAATGAAACTAAGCATGCTGAATGCCTTCTTCACCTCTCTGTCCACCTGTGACTCCACTTTCAAGGAACTATGAACCTGTACCCCTCGATCATTTTGTTCTGTAACTCTCCCCAATGCCCTACCATTAACTGAGTAAGTCCTGCCCTGGTTCAACCTACCAAAATGCATCACCTCACATTTATCTAAATTAAACTCCATCTGCCATTCGTCAGCCCACTGGCCCAATTGATCAAAACCCCTTGGAATCCGAGATGACCTTCTTCATTGTCCACTATGCCACCAATCTCTGACCTGCCACTGCTACAACCAAGGCACAGCTCCAATCAAGATCGACCGGTCATCCCCCAACGCAGAAGTGAGTCAGGTCACGAGCGCGTGCAAAGTGTGGCGCAGTGATTGTGCAAGTTTTGTAAACAAGCTGTATTATTACCTGACACTGATCAACAATTGTGTTTGATGGTAAGACAGAAGTTGTAGAGACGGCTACAATGAATGCATGCAATTATATCTTTTTGTTATTGAATGTACAGATTTTGACTCAGGTGGGACCCGCAATGAGGTCCTTCAGCGTTCCCCTCGGGAGGTACGTGTTATTTATGACACACACATATTCTAGATTGACCAGTCAGGCGAAATGTTGGGTATGTTTGCACATCCCCATTCGTGCAGGACGGGGAATACCATTGCAGCCAATGCCCTTAACATGGTCACAATTAGTAATAGTGGATCAAACAGGCAGAATTCCAAGTTTCCTGGACACCCAATACCAGGATTCATCAGTAGAGATAAGGAAAGAATTTCATAACAGTGAGATTTGTGCAGGGACGTTAGGTTATATAAACACATACACACCTATCCGTAACCTCGGGAAACCAGCTCCAAGTTTAGTTTTAAAACAGCCAACACCAAAACCAAAAGGGATATATTGTGCTAGAAACATGGAAGGCCAAGGGGAAAGCTTGGGCATGAGTGAATGTGACCACATGGTAGATCGGTCACCTAACTCCAGTGACCCAGGTTCAATTCTGGCCTCGGGCCATTGTCTGTGTGGAGTTTTCACATTCTCCTCATGTCTGTATGGGTTTCCTCCGGTTTCCCCCCACAGTCCAAAGATGTACAGGTTAGGTTGACTGGCCATGCTAAATTGCCCCTTAGTGTCAGAAGATTAGCAGGGCAAATATGTGGTCACAGGAATAGGGCCTGGTTGGGATTGTTGTCAGTGCAGTCTCAATGGGCTGAATGGCCTCCTTCTGCACTGCAGATTCTAATGTGTCCCTTACAGTCCAAAGATGTGTAGGTTAGGTGGATTGGCCATGCTAAATTGCCCCTTACAGTCCAAATATGTGCAGGTTAGGGGGATCGGCCATGCTAAATTGCCATTAGGGTCCAAAGTTTTTTACGTTAGGTGGATTGACCATGATCAATGAGCGGGGTAACGGGGATCGGACAGGGGAGCAGGCCGAGGTCGAGTGGTCCTTTGAAAGGTTAATGCAGCCTTGATGGGCCGAATGACCCCCTACTTCACTGTAGTGATCCTATGATTCCATGAAAGAGATGCTCTCGGCACAGATTACAAACTGAAAGTAAAGCAGTAGGCTGTGCAACATCCTAATGACATCATCATCAAATCATGTGATCAGCTCGTAAAGCAGTCATGGAAACACTTAAATATATAACAGGGAACCGCAATGCAGTGGGGCTTTGACATCCCTACTGACCCAGGAAGCCGAGAATCAGCAGCAGGGTCATCTCACTGGCTGAGAGTCTAGAAAGGGAAACACAGAATCCACATGAGACAGAGTTAAGGGGGGATGTGGAGGATTGGGAGCCAGTATTAAACAGCGAGTGCTGCAAGAGATCAGTGTGCTTATCCAGTTAGAATTATCCAGCTCTGACTGGGCCCTCGAAAGACAGAGGTGAGCTCCACTTCCTGGCCCACTAAATCCTGACTCAATCTTCCCTGGTTCGGCAATCAATTTTTAAAGGGCATCCAGGAGAGCTTTTTGTGCTAGCACGTAGATAGTCTGACTAGGAATGGGGCAGTGTTAGGCCTAATCCTAGGGAATGAAGCTCGGCAACTAATTGAACTGTCAGTGTGTGAGCATTGTGGGGATCATAACACCGAGTTTCAAAGTCTTTATTCTTTATTCATTTGTGGGACATGGGCGTCACTGGCTGGGCCAGCATTTATTGCCCATCCCTAGTTGCCCGAGGGCAGTTGAGTCAACCACATTGCTGTGGCTCTGGAGTCACATGTAGACCAGACCAGCGAAGAGCGGCAGATTTCCTTCCCTAAAATAACCAGATGGGTTTTTCCGACAATCAACAATGGTTTCATGGGTCATCAGTAGATTCTTAATTCCAGATTTTTTTATTCGATTCAAATTCCACCATCTGCCGTGACGGGATTCCCTGGAACATTAGCTGAGTTTCTGGATTAATATTCCAGTGATAATACCACTAGGCCATCGCCTCTCCCTTTATGGAAAAGGATAAGGATAGTCCAGAAATCAAGTGTCTGAACTGGGGGAAGGGCAACTTCAATATTGTCAAACAAGATCTGGCAACGTCAACTGGGAGCGGCTACATCAAACATTCTGCAGGAATTGAATTATTTGGTGAACATTTACTAAGATGTTAAAGGAATTAAGGAGCTGGAGAGGGTGATTTATGAAAAGAAATTGACCGATTATTCCATTTAATATTGAAAATAAATCTGCCAAAATGTATTAAACTGAAGATGGAAAATACAACAGATATTAAATTCAAGCTTGAACTAAATAACTAACAAAAGATATTGAACTTACAATTGAAATTAAAGATATTCAATCTAATATCAAATTTAAGTAAATCTTCTTAAACTTAAGTATCTTAATTGGCACAACACACACTAGTCTAGATAACTTAAACATTACCACGAAATATGTTAAGTGGAGTCTGCAAGTTCTCCCCGTGTCTGCGTGGGTTTCCTCCGGGTGCTCCGGTTTCCTCCCACAGTGCAAAAGACGTGCTGGTTAGGTGCTAAATTCTCCCTCAGTGTAACCCGAACAAGCGACGGAGTGTGGCAACTGGGGGATTTTCACAGTAACTTCATTGCGGTGTTAATGTAAGCCGACTTGTGACAGGAATAAATAAACTTCAAAACGTTAACTTTAAAATGCAGGTTTAGGAAAATCTGTCAATTGATGCAAACACAAATTTAGATAAAGTAAATCTGGTGATTAAAATATATTAACGGGACAGATGCAAGTTTAGGAAAATCCATCAATTGATATAAATGCAAATTTAGGTGAAGTAAATCTAATGATTAAGGATGTCCAACAAGTAGTTAAGGCGGCAAATGGCATTTTGGCCTTTATTGGAAATGAGTTGGAGTTTGAAAATAGCGAGATTTTATTGCAATTGTACAGGGTCCTGGTGAGGCCTTATCTGGAACACTGTGTAGTTTTGGTCCCCTTACCTAAGAAAGGATACAGTAACATTGGAGGCAGTCCAAAGGAGATTCATCAGGCTAATTCCTGGGATGAGAGGGCTGTCCTCTTAAGAGACTAAATAGTCTGGGTCTAGATTTCTTGGGAGTTTAGAAGAGTGAGGGGTTCCCTTATTCAAACATATCAGATGCTGAGATGGCTTGACAGGGTAGATGGTGAAATGTTTTCACTCGTGGGAGAGTCTCGAACAAGAAGACGTAACTACAAGATAAAGGGCCGGTCATTTAAAACTGAGGTGCATAGAAACCTTTCTTGCAGAGGGTCGTGGATCTCTGGAATTCTCTGCCCCAAAGGGTAGTGGAGGTTGGATCATTACAAGTATTTAAAGTGGAGGTGGATATTTGATAGATCTAGGAATAGAGGGCTATGGACAAATGACCCAGAAAGGGAGTTGAGGCTGGCATAGATCATTTAATAAAAAAAGGTGCGGAACGGTGACACAGTGGTTACCACTGCTGCCTCACAGCGCCAGGGACCTGGGTTCAATTCCGGCCTCGGGTCACTGTCTTATGCGGAGTTTGCACATTCTCCCTGTGACTGCGTGGGTTTCCTCCGGGTGCTCCGGTTTCCTCCCACAATCCAAAGATGTGCAGGTTAATTGTCCATGTTAAATTCACCCTAGTGTCAGGAGGATTAGAAGGGTAAATATGTGGGGTTATGTGGAGAAGACCTGGGTGGGATTGTGGTCAGTGCAGACTTGATGGGCCGAATGGCCTCTTTCTGCACTGTAGGGATTCTATAATTCTATGATCTTATGGAATAGCGGGGCAAGCTTGAAGGTCGGTTGACCTATCCTGTTTCTATTTCTTGTGTTAACGAACAGGACAAATGCAAGTTTAGGATAATCCATCAACTGATTATAAATATAAGTTTAGCTAAAGTAAACCTGACAGTTAAATGTGTTGACGAACGGGACAAAGACAAGTTTAGGAATATCCATCAATTGCTATAAATGAGATTAGAAAAAATAAATCTGACGATTAAATATGTTAACGAAATGAATAAATGCAAGTTCAGGAAAATCAGTCAATTGACACCAACACAAACGGAGATTAAATTGAGCTGATGGTGAAAAGTACTTTCTACCAACAGGGAAGGGCGGGGGGGGCAATGCACCAATCGGTCCGAAAACAGGGTCCCTGGGACGAAGCCAGGACGGGAGGCAAGGAAACGTGCCGACGGAGCGGAATGCGGGAGAGGCCTGAAACACGGGTCAGCGCGCACCAACTCAATCCCAGCCGGATGAAGGATGGCAAGAGAAGGTGGGAGACGCCATCAAAGAGAACAAAGAACAGTACAGCACAGGAAACAGGCCCTTCGGCCCTCCAAGCCTGTGCCGCTCCTTGGTCCAACTACACCAATTGTTTGTATCCCTCCATTCCCAGGCTGCTCATGTGACTATTCAGGTAAGTCTTAAACGATGTCAGCGTGCCTGCCTCCACCACCCTACTTGGCAGCGCATTCCAGGCCCCCACCACCCTCTGTGTAAAAAAAATCCCTCTAATATCTGAGTTATACTTCGCCCCTCTCACCTTGAGCCCGTGACCCCTCGTGAACGTCACTTCTGATCTGGGAAAAAGCTTCCCACCGTTCACCCTATCTATCCCCTTCATAATCTTGTACACCTCTATTAGATCTCCCCTCATTCTCCGTCCTTTCTCTAATCCGCCCCGCATGGCCCCAACCAGCGGTGAAGATGTCAAACCTCACCCGGCTGGACAGACAGACAGCCAGCCAATGGAGGCCTGAGCCAGCGGCATGGAGGCCAGGCAGTGGGGACGGTTAAATCCCTCGATCAGGAAGGTGGAGGGGACGAGGAGGGTCAGATGTGAGTGAAAATTGAACTTTAACCTCAGACTCAATCGAAATTTGCCTAAAATGAGGGCAAATGCGGAAAGGAGAGCCGAGCAGTGACCAGTGAGAGGTTTTTTATTGTTAATTATCAGCTGAAATGCTGGATTTGTAGGATATTGAGGTTACTTTTAATATTCAGGTTAATTTTAATATTTAGGTTATTTTAACATTTGTTAACTTTAATATTTAGTTTATTTTGTTTAGTTAACTTTAACATTTAGTTTATTTTGACATTTAGTTTATTTTGTTTAGTTAACAAAATAAACAAAACATTAAAGTTAACTAAACAAAATAAACGAAATGACAAAATAAACAAAACGTTAATGTTAACTAAACAAAATAAACTAAACATTAAAGTTTAGTTAACAAGGGTATTAGGGTATTGAGTTTAAAAATTGGCAAGTCATTTGGCAGCTTTATAGAACCTGAGTTAGGCTGCACTTGGAATATAGTGTTCAATTCTGGTCGCCACACTCCCAGAAGGATGTGGAGGCTTTAGAGAGGGTACAGAAAAGATTTACCAGGATGTTGCCTGGTATGGGGGGCATTAGCTATGAGGAGAGGTTGGAGAAACTTGGTTTGTTCTCACTGGAGCAACGGAGGTTGAGGGGCGACCTGATAGAAGTCTACAAGATTATGAGGGGCATGGACAGAGTGGATAGTGCCGTGGTTCCCCGTGGACGGCAAGAAGAATTCATCAATCAGAATAGAGAGTCTGAGTCTTGATCTTCCAGGCAGCAAGGCTTTATTAGCTAGTACATTTCAATAAAGCCGGGATTCCCAGGCAAATCCAAAAAACCAGTGCTCTGACTGTCCTTTTTATCCACATTTAGCTTCATTCTTATCTTACAGTCAAGGTTTTTTTGTTGCAGACCCCAAGGCCACTTTTCGTTAGCCACCATGATTTACTAGACCTACGTTATCTGCCTTCTTTCTGTTTTTTCACTAATGAATGTGCTATGATATCACTGTGGTTACATCCTGCCTTCTTATCTGAAGTTTATTGTCTAATCTATGCCAAGTCTTTTTTTCCCGTTGTCTGACTTTCTCACGTTTATTTAAGAAATTACTTTCAGCTTCTATGTTCATTTATGCGAGTGTCCATGCGTATGCTTAATAAGATATGTGATATATATGAGAACTTCTTAAGTAGTGATTATCTCTTCTATGTTAATTATTATCTCCTACTTGTCCTAATAATTATTCCTTCCAATATATGTTGTCTTAATGATTATTCCTTACATATCCCCTCTTTGAGACATCATTGTCTCACTAAACTATTTCTTGATATATTTTCCCAATATATGTCTTAGTTATGTTTGGTTTCACGAAATGTGGAGGAGCTTAAGTGTAGGATCAATATCCCTTTTTGTTTATTAATAGCCTAATTGCGAACTGCTCCTCCAGATTTCCTTTACCTGATAGTTCATTAAAATACATTTTTGCATTAATACATTTCATACACTTTGTACTAACACACCTCTCCCTCCTTGATTTTGCTTGATCATTTAAGTATTTCCCTCTATGCGTATGGTATCTAGGGTCATATTATCTCCTCTTATTTTCAAACTATTGATAATGGTACATGCTGTCCATTGCCCTGTTAATTACACATCGACATAAGCATCCTGCTAACGCTATCCCTACTATTATAAGCAGCAGTAACATAAATGATTTAAAAATCCAATCAAACATCCCATTTCCTACCCATCCTAACCATCCAGGTGGGTTATAATCATGGAATTCGTGACCTATCTTTTGGAGTTGGTCTGCTTGTGCCTTGATATGCTTTGCAAGGTTAGTTATATTCTCAGATTTATCTGGTATGTAAGTACAGCATTCTTGTTCAATTATGGCACATGTTCCTCCCTGCGAGGCCAATAGATAGTCCAAAGCCAGTCTATTTTGCAGGGCTACTGTGCGGACTGCCATCAGTTCTGCTGATACTTCTGTCAAGGCTTGCCCTGTTTATCGAGCTTCAGCTGCAGTGATATTAGCCAGTTGTTCCAGGGCTGTGGCCATCAGAATTAACTCGTTTGCCGTTCTTCCTGTCCCATGTAATGGAAAGGCCATCATAAAGAACCAGTCAGTCTTACTGATTGTTCGTTTTGCTCGCGAAGGGTAGCTTCGTAGGGAAGGCATGTGGTGCATATAGGGCACTACATATCCCAGATAACAGGAGCCTGTCCAGTTCGCAGGAAGCCAGGGATATGCCTTTGTACCGCATATAAAGTAAGTTCCATTGTAGGCCGTAAAGTTATCAGCCAACGTCATCCAAGGTTGTACAGCTTTTCCTTCCCACACGTTGCTTGATGTGATGTTGCATATTTCAGTCCAGTCTATTTTGAACATACCAGCTGTACTTAAATCTTTCACAGGTGGTTGCCATTCTACAGTTTGCTGACATTTACTTTCTCCAACTCTTGCTCCATCCACATTTTTCTTTAAACAGAAGGATCCTGGTCCATTTGATTTTAGGACCGTCGGTACAGGTGGGAACTGGGAATGGTCGTAGGTTGGTTGGTACCATGTAGCAAACCTGGTCATTCTATACCCAGCTGACTCCCACATTGTCATGTTTCCTCCTTCCCCTGTCTTATTTTGTCTCAATATCCATTCTATAGTTTCTGAACTCTGAAAAGGGAGAGACTGGAGTGGTAGGCCTTCTTGGGAATGGCTTGGGACATGAGTGCAGACCCAACATTTGCTTATGTTCAATCTTTCTGCATACATATATGACATATATAGGTAAGTATTTATATGCGATCTGTCTTCTTCCTGTTCATTTTTACTCTTGCCACCCCCCATACTAAGTACTAGTATTATCCCCATCCATCCTACCCCTACTTTTCCCATGCTTTCACAAGGAGGGAGAGTACAATTTATCACAGTTTACACAATTCTTTTCCCGCGCTTAGTCGCCGCTACTACTATTTAGTTTATACAGTCTTTCAGCTTCAATTTCAGTGATTTCTCTTGTTTTGTCAGTTCAGTTGATAGCTCAGTTTCCTGGGTCGAATTCGATGAACCATGAACTTGAGCGGTAGAGTTTGTGTCAACAGTCCTTGTTCCTGAGGAAGGAACATACTGATCACTGGTATACAAATCAAATTTCCATCTTCTTTTAACGCATTGAAACAGATCTTCCCCTCTTTTGCAGTCTTTAGTGCTACATTGCAAAACAAGGAGCGTCAGTCTCAATCAAAGTTATCATGAGTCTATTCGGTGGGGGTAATTCAACTTGACCCCATTCCTGGACTTCTTGTTCGGGGATTTGTTCATTCTCCATTCGCACTACCATTTGTCGCATCATTAGTCTGGTAATAAAAGATCTCAAAGCAGGCAGTAAACAACAAAAGATTAGTCCAATTATGATTATTACTACTACTATTATAACCCCTGCCTTTGCAAACCATGCTCCCCATTGTCCGAATACATTATCAAGCCAATTCCAAATATTATGGCCAATTCTTTTGGGCCCATCATAGCTTGTATTAAGGCTTTTATTTGACTTTCATGCTGTATTGGTCCCCCACTACTTTTTATAAAGCCTCTCTGTTTCCAGATTGATCCAAACAGATGACACACTCCATGTGCATAAGCCGAATCTGTATACACTTCTACTGCCTCCCCTTTTGCTAATTCACATGCTCTGGTTAGTGCCTTAAGTTCTGCTAGTTGGGCCGAACAGGGCTGTTCACATTTTTCTGCTTCTCTAACTTCAAGTCCTCCTGGTCTTTGTTCAACTATGGCATAGCCTGCGTGGTTTCCCAAGTGATCCCTGTAGCATGAGCCATCTACATACAGTGTCCTCTTCTCTTCTGTCACTAGTCCCTCTGCTCTTAAGTCTTCTCTCAGTTTCATAAATGTTTTTGCTTCTCTTAAGCATTCATGTTCTTCTCCTTCATGAGGTAATGGCATGTAATCAGCTGGATTTACTCTGTTGCACTTTATTATCGTGATATCTGGAAATGTGGTTAGCATTCGATAATGATGGATCCGAGCAGGTGTCAGCACAAACTTTCCTTGCTCAATCAATTCAGCTACTTTGTGGTGTACATGTATGTTTATTAAATATCCCATTGTGATGGTAGCTGCTTTTTCGTAAGCCCACCAAGCAGCTGCCAAACCCTGATAACATGGAGGGTACCCCAGGGCCACATCATCTAACTTGGTGCTATAATAAGCTACTGCTTGTTTCTTTCTTCCTTTACAGCTGTCCTGCATTAACACAGCAGTTGCGAATCCTGTTTCCCTGTTGCTAACAAAAAGGTCAAAGGGTTTATCATACGAAGGCAGCATCAGTGCTGGTGCTTGCACCATCTCTTGTTTCACGTTATCAAATGCTTCTGAGGCCTCCCTGTCCCATATCAAGATCGCTTTTAACTCCTCACATCCGGCCTCTTTCATTATTTTCCTTAACGCTTGTGTTTTTTCTGCATAGTTTTCTATCCATTCTGAACTAAATCCTGTCATTCCTAAGAATGTCATCATCTGTCTCACTGTCTGTGGTTTTGGGATTTTCAATACTGCTTCTATCTGCTGGTGAGCTATTCTTTTTTGTCCAACAGTTATTTCCCTTCCAAGGTATTCTACTTTTCTTTGACAGAACTGTAATTTCTTTCTTGACACTTTATGTCCTCCTTTCGCCAGCTTTCCCAGCAGTTTTAAACTCTCTTCCCTACACTGTTCCTTTGTTTCTGTACACAACAACAAGTCATCCACATATTGTATCAGTGTTCCTTCTAGTTGTATCCCTGCCAAATCTGCTCTCAACACTTGGTTGAATACATGTGGGGAGTGTTTGAATCCTTGTGGCATTCTATTGTACTTTCCCTCGTACTTGAAAGCAAATAAGTACTGACTCGCTTGTGCCAAGGGCACACTGAAAAATGCTGAGCATAAGTCTATTACTGTAAACCATCTGCTTTCAGACGGTATGTTAGTCAATAAGGTGTAGGGGTTAGGGACTTCTACTGGCATATTTTCAACTACTTCATTAACTGCTCTCAGGTCGTGTACTAACCTCCACTTTTCCCCATCTGCCTTTTTAACTGGTAATAAGGGTGTGTTACATTTACTTCGGGTTTCTTTTAACACCCCTGCGTCTACTAATCCTCTGATTGTTTCTCTTATGCCTTTTACTGCTTCTGCCTTGATTGGATATTGTGGTTTATAAGGTCCTTGACATCCTGGCTTCAATTTTACTTCGACTGGGGTAGCTGTTTTAACTTTGCCTACATCTGTGTCGTTCTTTGACCACAATTCCTCAGGGAGAGAATCTAAATCTTTTTCTAACTTTGCTCTCCATTCTTGCTCTACTTCTTTATCTTTTAACTCTATTTTTACCTCTTTTGGTCTTCCAGTCATCCTTGCATTAACAGATATTTTCATCATTTGTCCGTCAGTCGACATCCAAATATTCTCATTGTTTGCTTTAATAAATTCCAGTTCCTGTGCCCTAAACGTCATAAGTCCCAAATCCTTTGGTCTGTAATCAGGATTCACCTTTAGCGTAACATGTGGTTCTGTCTCAGGCACTGAGAGCCATTTTCTGACCCATTCATTCTTTCTAATTGTGAGGGCTGCTCCCTCTGGTCCGATTAAAATGCTGTCTGAATTTATTTCCTGTTCTTGTCCTGCCTCTTTATTCCACTTCTCCTGTATCTCTGACTGTTGCATTTTATCAAAAATCATTGTGCTATGTAGTTCAGTTTTTGGCCATTCGGCGTCTGGAATCTGTGCCTCTACAAATGTCCCCCAAATTTCCCATACCTGCTTTTTAATTTGTTCTTCTATGTCCCCTAGCCAATATACATTGGCCCACTCTTCTCCCCTTACCCTAATTACGTACATGCCCGTCAGATTAATTCCTTGAGTTGTACACTCTAATTTTAACCCTAACCCTAAGATTGCATCCCGGCCTAACAAATTCAGTGGTGTTTTATTGCATACTAACACAGGCACATGAGTGGTTTTGTTTCCAACGGTGATAGGCACCGGCATCGTCATTTGAGTCAATACTGCTTTCCCCGAGAACCCCATAGTTTTTACAAACTGACCTGACAATGGTAGGTGTCCTGCATATTTTTCTTGTATGCACGTACAAGTAGCTCCTGTATCTATCATCATGGGGATCTCAACCCCCCCTATTCTAACATTGATTATAGGTTCTTGATTTGCTGTGTCCGTTATTTGTACATACTGGCCTACCATTTCGGGGTTCTCTGGGCCTCCCTATAGGAAACTCTGGTGATTTACTGGCCCCTGACTCATTGGGCAATCACTGGTTGGCACTTGCATCATTTGCTGACTCATTTGTTGTTGACCTCCTTGTCTATAGCTGTTTTGGGGACAATTCCTTTTTATGTGTCCTTTTTCCCCACATCCCCAGCATACCCCTGGAGGGCCAGGTGGTCCTCCCTGCCTGGGGCCTTGATTATATCCTTGGTTTTGTCCCCTCTGGTTCTGATAGGGTGCTTTTCCCTGTCCCTGTCTTTTTCCGTTCCAATTATTCTGATTTTGAGGTAGATATGTGGTCTGATAATTTGGATTGTATCCCCCTTGGTTCATGGGCATCGGGAAACCAGAGATGTTATAGGTTATAATAGGCTGACATCCCTCTCCCCCCCTCTCTGGTGTTGGGTTGGGGGTTTCTTCAGTAATCACTTCAGTTATTATGGGTGCCATTTTCTTGGGGGTGGGGTCCTCTTTTGACTTTTGTTTAGCTTTTATTTCTTCTAACTGCGCCTGCAGGAGCTTACGGTGTACTTCTTTTAATTGTTTATCTGCATTCTTCTCCTCTTTACGGTGTCTCTCTACTGCGTGGATAACATAGTCCAGAAATTCCCTGTAAGTTTTTGATTCCAGGCCTACTACTTCATCCAATCTGGACTTAGCTGAAGCCGGTAGGCCTTCTAAGATGGCTGCTCGGAACATGGCATTAGTTAGGGGGTCTGTCAGGATGTCTCTTTCCGTGTCCCTTCTCCACCTTTTTAACTGATTTTCAACATATGTTGCAGCATTTTCCTCCTCTCCCAGTGGGTCTCCTTTTAGTGATTTCAGATCTACACGGTTAGGGTACAATCCCCTTAGTGCTCGCCAAATTAGTGGGCGGTATTCATCTATGAGCACTCCATCCACATTTGGATCGAGTGCTGCAGTAGGAATTCCAGCAAGTCTCATGACTTCAGCCATTTGATTCATTCCCAGTACTTTTGTTAGGAGAGCTTTGATATCTCCTAGGGCCATTCTTTTTCCTACCATTCCTGCCTCCAGCTGTCCAATCCACCTCCCAGCCCCATCCATGATATTTGGTAATTCACTAATTAAATTGGGTAGGTCCTGTCCTGCCCACGGAATGTATTGTGTCCTATTTCCTTTTACAACTACGGGGAATGCTTTTGGGTCTTCCCATTCTATTTCTCCAAACTTGGTAGGTGGTCTCCTTCTTCGATTTGACTTTCTTAACTTTCTTAACTTTCTTACCTTTTCTTCGTTCTCCTCACTCAAACTGGTGGAGTCTTTCTCGTCCAATTCTTCACATATAAGTTTCATCGGGGGTACCCATTGTATCCCTGTCTTGCTTCCTTTTCTTCCTGCCCTTCCCTTGCTATATTTACATTTTTCATCCCATTCTTCCTTACCCTCCTCCTCTTCACACCTTGCCTCACTGTCCACTGCCTCCTCACCTTTTTTACTCTGTTCTTCCTCCATTTTTCTATTTGCCCATTTTAACACCCTTACCCGAACCAACTCTTCCTCTAACTCTTGCCTCATACGGCGTATGTTATCCAGTTCTCCTTCCACTTTAGCACCTTCTTCTTCCCTTTTTACCTTTCTTTCCACCTCCTGCTTTGCCCATTGTTCGCGGGTCATGTCCCTTTCTTCATATTCCCCCTCAAAATTCACTGTCCCCTTTATTACTGGATACAGCCCAGCAAAATCTTGGTTTTCCTTATAAGGGGGCGGGGCTATATTTGGGTCTTTCAATTTTTCCTTTTCCTGAATCTGAACTGGTATTTGCATTTTCCATATGCGCTTTTTCTCCTTTCCTTCCTTTTCAAATAATGTTAGTATCTCCAATTCTTTTCTTCTTTTCTGATTTCTCTTTTGTGATTTATCCCTTAGTTTATAGTTCTTTACCAGTCCTTTCTGATCCTCACATCTTTCTGTACACCAGGTGCCTCCCTCTGGCCACTGTGTGTTTAATTTACTTGTTCTTTTGGTCCATTTTTGGGAGACATGGGCTATGTCTCCTTTCAGGGCTGGGTACTTTTCTCCCAGAATTTCCACCGGTGTCTTAGTTTGATATGGCATGTTCTGTTTCTTTGCACTGCCTTGCGGCTTAATATTTTCTGATATGTTGGTATTTGGCACTATTGTTATTTTTATGCGATATACTGTTTTCCCTTTTTCTGTCCTTGGACTATCTTCCCACTGCACTTCCCTGACTGACACCTGTATTTCCAACCGAGGTCTCAGTATTTGCTTCCCTGTTCTTCCCTCTCCTGGTGATAATCCTTTTTCTTCTGCTAGTGGATAATATGCCTCCACTTGCTCACTGATTTCCAACAGAGCCTTACTTGGTCTGATTTCTTCTATTAATTCTGTCAATGTTTCTTCTACTGCTTCACTCGTCCAATTTTTGTATATTATTTCGTCCCAATTTACGTATGGCCACTCCTTATTCACTTCCTCCAAATTAACTACTTCAGTTATTCTTCTTAGCAGGGCATTTCTCTCACCCTCATACCACTCCCTAAAACCTCCTCCAACTATTTTTACTAGATCTTCTCTAAAAAATGTGTGTTAACACCACTACTTAAGAAATCTATTACTGCAATATTCCTACGTGATTCATCACTGTCGTGATCCTGCTTTACACTCCACATTTACCAACAGCTGCTTACACCGCTATTCCAGATCAACCTTTTCAGGCTTCTCCTTGTAGCCCCTTTACTTTATTTCACTACCTATCCCCTCTCTTCTTCCGGCGATCAACGTAGGTCCTTAATTACTATATCAGGTAGGAGACCAATCTCTCCTAGATCTCTCCTTCCTCTCGGCTGACGTCTCTCTCTCCGAGGTCCTGGGTAGGTTTGGACTGGCAGGCTTGCCTACACTTACTCTCCTTGGGCAAGTCGTAACCTGGAAGCCCGCTCCAAACCGCTCGACTAACCTAATTGCATCAATTAGCGTTCGGTTTTTGTAGCGTCTCACTTTTTACCCATTCGTGGACAATACAGTACATAAAACTAAAGCGTGCTTTTTACATGCAAAATTTGCCCTTCCGATCAGACTCAGTCTCTCAATATTTTACACAATTTTAACTTTACCAATGCAGGTTATCTTTTGGGCAGGTGAGATCCAGGACCAGTGGAGAACCGGGTGCGCCAGGCCTCGAAAACCCCTTTCTGACAACAAGGATTTACATGCATGCAAGTCTGCTTACCTTGTTGACAGAAGGCCGGCTGGGGACTTCTCGGTTCCGGTCGGACCACCGTCTCCCTCGATCCCTCCGGGGTTGAGTCACCGGACGACCTCAACTCTGCCCTGCTCGCAAGCGCCAAATTTTGCCGTGGTTCCCCGTGGACGGCAAGAAGAATTCATCAATCAGAATAGAGAGTCTGAGTCTTGATCTTCCAGGCAGCAAGGCTTTATTAGCTAGTACATTTCAATAAAGCCGGGATTCCCAGGCAAATCCAAAAAACCAGTGCTCTGACTGTCCTTTTTATCCACATTTAGCTTCATTCTTATCTTACAGTCAAGGTTTTTTTTGTTGCAGACCCCAAGGCCACTTTTCGTTAGCCACCATGATTTACTAGACCTACGTTATCTGCCTTCTTTCTGTTTTTTCACTAATGAATGTGCTATGATATCACTGTGGTTACATCCTGCCTTCTTATCTGAAGTTTATTGTCTAATCTATGCCAAGTCTTTTTTTCCCGTTGTCTGACTTTCTCACGTTTATTTAAGAAATTACTTTCAGCTTCTATGTTCATTTATGCGAGTATCCATGCGTATGCTTAATAAGATATGTGATATATATGAGAACTTCTTAAGTAGTGATTATCTCTTCTATGTTAATTATTATCTCCTACTTGTCCTAATAATTATTCCTTCCAATATATGTTGTCTTAATGATTATTCCTTACAATAGTCAGAAGCTTTTCCCCAGGGTGCAAGAGTCAATTACTAGGGGGCACAGGTTTAAGGTGCGAGGGGAAAGGTTTAAAGGAGATGTATGTGGCAGATTTTTTACACAGAGAGTAGTGGGTGCCTGGAACCCGTTGCCGGGGGAGGGAGTGGAAGCAGATACGGGAGGGACTTTTAAGGGGCGTCTTGACAAGTACATGAATAGGATGGGAATAGAGGGATATGGTCCCCGGAAGGGTAGGGGGTTTTAGTTCAGTCGGGCAGCATGGACGGTGCAGGCTTGGAGGGCCGAAGGGCCTGTTCCTGTGCTGTAACTCTATTTGTTCTTTGCTCACTTTAACATTTAATTTATTTTCGTATTCAGCTCATCTTTACCATTTATTTATTAGTCACAAGTCGGTTTGCATTAACGCTGCAATGAAGCTACAGTGAAATTCCCCCAGTCGCCGATCTCCGGCGCCTGTTCGGGGACACGGAGGGAGAACTTGAGTAAATTTTAACATTCAGTTTATTTCCACATTGAATGAATTCAATGTTTTTAAGATATTTCTTCAATATTGTCCACGCCGGCCGGGACAGGAGCAGGCCGCAGACGAAGCCTCAGTCTCTCAGCACGCGCGACAGAGGGCGCAATCCGCCCGGCTCCGCGGAGACACCCTCTCGCCGCCGCCATCTTGGCTGAAGGTGGGGAACGAGGGACTTGGCCTGGAGGAGGCGGGGAAACAGGAGGGGGCGGGACCAGGGAACAGCGAAGGAGGGAGCAGGCCGAGTGAGAGCGCGAAAAGTGGGGGCGGGGCCAGGGACAAGGGTGCGTGGGAAGCGAGGAGGGTAATGGTGGGAGTGAAGGGGCGGGGCGCCATGGAGGGGGCGCGGCGCGAGAGAGGGCGAGGGGCGGGAAGAGGGCGAGGGGGCGGGGCGTGGGTGAAGGGGCGGGGCGCCGTGGAGGGGGCACGGGCGCAGGAGAGGTGTCGAGACAGAGGGGCACGGCGCGAGAAAGGGCAGGGAGCGGGAGAGGGAGCGGGGCGTGGGTGAAGGGGCGGGCGCGCGGGAGTGGGGGGGACGCGGGAGACGGGTGGGGACAAAGCGTGGGCTCTAAGAGGGTCGTCGGCATTTGCGTCAAACGTCGCACACGTGCAGATTCCCAGGGACATTCCCAGACAGAACA